>NC_138129.1:71589208-71948874 GCF_964188305.1 Podarcis bocagei
GGGAGTTGGAGTCCAACTGAAGTAAACCAACAGTTAAACTTTTATAAACACTTTTCATAGTAAATAGGCTCACTACAGCAGGGTGTAGTGGTTAAGAGCAGGGGACTTGTAATCTGATGAACCGGGTTCGCGTCTCCGCTCCTCCACATGCAGTTGCTGGGTGACCTTGGGCTAGTCACACTTCTCTGAAGTCTCTCAGCCTCACTCACCTCACAGAGTGTTTGTTGTGGGGGAGGAAGGGAGAGGAGATTGTTAGCCCCTTTGAGACCCCTTAAGGGGAGTGAAAAGTGGGATATCAAGTCCAAACCTCCTCCTCCTCCTCCTCCTCCTCCTCCTCCTCCTCCTCCTCCTCCTCTTATTCTTCTTCTTTGTCCATCTGCTTAGTACAGCATTTAATTTTTCAGAGTTACTGTATGTAGATTTCTTTTCTTGCCCTCTCCCTGGGTGGTAATCTTGTTTCTTCCACATTGCAATGATTTTGACGTCATACTGCTAAATACCCCTTCTTAAAATCTCAGCAGTCCAGAATGAGAAACCTCTTGAAGCGTCTCAAAGAGCCTTTGTCTCACTTTCCAAAGGTGACAGTAACAATTATCTATAGTTAATTGCACAGTGGCACTGCCTTTCCATCATACGCAGCCCCAAAACAAATCACGCTACATTATGTTGAGGACATCTTGTTCAAAGCACCCAGTGATCAATTGTTTTATCGGCTCAAAACCACATCCAAAAAAAGTCCTAAATTTGACCAGGCTAAAAGCATAATGTCATGATTGAATTGTCTTGCAGGGGAGGTGGGGAATCAGGAAGTGGGGAGAAAAAGAAACATGCTTGGAAATTCTGTCATAAGCAAAAGGAACACAGGACAAGCAACCCAGGCTATCCTATTGTTATAGAGCGTGTTCTCCTTGAAATGAGAACACGTGTTGCGGTGGGGTCCGCCGAACCATCCCTCTGTTGCCAGGCAGGGTTGAATATGCTGACCTGGGGCATTTGACTGGAAGGCTGGGTTGCTGGGGCAAATTGCATGTTGCAATGTGGTGGGTGGGATCGAAGGTTTTCAATACTGGGGCACTCAGCTTATTGCTTTCTCTTTCGCTGAGTGCATTGGATCGCCCGCCCACCCACCCTGAGTTCAGGGTGTTTTGGTTGACCTTGCTATGCCTGTCATGGGGTCGTCTGCCGTTGGGGCAGGGGCCTGGTAGGATTTTTGTCCATATGGCTGATTTGTCAGCATCGCCCTTGAGCCAGTGCCACCAACTGGACTCACACACTTCAGCCCCAACTGGGCTAGGTGAGCTGGGTAGCACTTCCAGAGACCACCTTCTGCACAGGAACAGGTCAAAGTGCTGTGGACTCACAGCTTAGAGTTGTGAGCACCGGATTCACTCCAACAAGAAGACAGTCGTCACACAGCAGAGTATAGCAGAGTATAGCAGAGCATAAACGACTCGGAGAGCAGCTCTGTAGAATATATTCTTTTATTCTATCTAAAACTAAACTATAATACACAACTATGTACAGAGCTAAATGAGGTCTAAATGAAAATGCTGAACTGCACTGAGTGTCTGCAGCTGCTCTTAGCAGCAACCTTATCTATACACACGATCTCTCTCTAACACTCAGTCTCTCTCTCTCTTTGATGTGAGGCTGGAGCAGAATAAGTAGAGAGCAGAAACTGCCTCCTCCTCTCTCGAGAATCAGCAGAGAACATCAGCAGATTCTTGGATATGGGAGGGGTGAAATCTCCTCATGATTGGCTGTGCCATTTGGTTTTCGCCTACTACGTAGCAAATCGTCACAACTTGTAAGGTTGCGGTTAGGCATTGGTTATAAATTGGTTGGAGGAGGGGTAAGGATAGGCTGGGCCTGCCCCTCCAATGCTGGTGAGGAAGGGAATTCCATTAAAGGAATCCAGGGGCTTGCCACAATTTCGTCTGAACCCCTGAAATGGGGCTAGGGCCTGCAAGCCCTGGGGAGCATGTGGATGAGCGGTGAGGGCCTATGACTCAGCTCCATTGCTCCCCAATATTGTTTTCCCTTCACTGGCTTCCGAGGGAGTTCGGAAGTCAGTTCTGTCCCAGGCGGGGGGACAGATAGTCTAAACCAATGCCTAATTTAATAAAGTTGTGGCCAAAATTATGCCAAAATCTTAAACAAAAATTATGTGTGAGTTGTGAGTTATTTTGAGGGGTGGCTTGGGGACCTCAACACGCAACACGCAACACGTAACAGGCTGCAAATCTGCTGTAATCTGCAGAATTGCAGGTATCCCTCCTTTCGGCAATAAAAGTTTGAAAGTACCTTTAGCAAGACTGCATTCCAGAAAGGCGGAAAGACGCTCCAAGAGAAAAGACAGCTATATCGAAACAGTGTGACTGATTGGAAATGACCGCTCCCCACTTAAAATGGGGGGCGACCTTTGCGTGGACGCGTGCAGCCCCTCGATCTGGAGCGGCTCCAACAGCATAGGCTTGGCTTTGCCTTCCCTCAGGTGGGATACCTGGAGGACCCCACCCACCTCAGTCAGTTGTCCAATCCCACCTGGGGGAAGCGTTGCCAAGGAGACCAGGCCAGGTAGGGGATGGATTACCTGCCCACACAATAGAGGGAGGATCTTACCTAGGAATCCTCACATGGCTCCAGAGCTTCTCCCACCCTACCCACCCTCAGTTAAGGTCTTATTTTGCAGGTTAACTTTTCTTCACCGGTTTTGCAGGTTAACTTTTCTTCACAGGTATGCGGGTGCTGCTACGTTAAGGTCGCTGTTAAAGGGCCGGAAAGGAATTTCCCTGCATTGGCAGGTTTCGCCTTTCCCGTAGCAAAACGTCACAACTTTGGCGGTATCAGGCCTTGGGCGGAATCCTTTTGTCCATCTTCCTCTTTGCGGCGGCGATACCAGGGTTCCCCGTTAAAGGGGTTTTCTGAAGGGAGGCTTTGGCCGTACACCAAAAGGTCGTCATTGCTCTCTCCTGCGGCGGCGGCATTACGGGGGCGGCCATCTCTGCTTGAACATATGTTCTCCAGAGCCGGCCCATCCCCCACACACACACTGGATAACCCTGATGCTCCCTAGGTCCCCGGCTGGGGACCGGGGAGGGAGAACGCCCAATGCCTGAGCCAAGGTCTACCCACATTTGAAATTTAATAAAGTTGTGGCCAATTTAATCCCATAGCACGTTGTCTTGAGTCGTTATTCACATGACGGGGGGACCGTGCAGGATCTGGGGACTCCGCCTGTCCACGCAAACGGAAAAAAGCGGGGCAACCCACTATGACAACAATTTTCCACTTTTGTTTCATTTGGAAAGCTTTCCCCCTCCCTTTTAGGGCCTAACAAAAAGCCTGGAACTGGCCACAAGAACACACTGCCTCAAATAGGTAATTTCTGCTGGTGGGATAAATAACTGCAGATGAACGTGCACGTACAAATATTTTGGATTTTAAAAAAGGTATTCATGACTTAAAAACAAACCATAATCCCAGAAGACATAATTACCTGCCCCAAAGCTTTAGCTCCATGTGGACAGCCCTGCACATTATGGTTTTCCCCCTTTTCTTTTTAACTAAATATACAATAACAGTAAACAGGTGCCAGCTGTTGGAAATCTCAGTAGCAAAACAGCAGCCTAATCATATAGTCCTTCCTCTCCCTCAAAGTCTTATCACTCACATGATAATGAGGTCCCTTGGACAATGATTTGCTAAGGAACTTAGCCTTTTCATTTTCAGATTGTTCTAGAGAACAAGATGCCTTGAATGTACCAAAAGTCAGGTTCGTATCTGAGTCACTGTAATGATGTTTCTAGTTTCTTAGAAGAAAATAGGAAGTCTGCACTTCATTGGTTTTTTAGTGTCCTGAATTCTGTGTTCTGATCCCACAGCAATCTCCTATCACATCCTTGAAGAGACCACCTCAGTTGGAAGACTATATTATTTATTGCATTTTAGTCACCTTTTTATATACAAAAAGTAGCCCAATGTGGCTTAGAAGATAGTGCAAACATTAAAATCAGGTATAAAATCCAGAACAGGTAAAAGCCTAAAAACACATCCAAGCATATATAATAAACAAGTATAGGACAACCCACACCACAAGAAAAAAAAGGCAAGGAAAAAATATACCCCCAAAACCCTTGAAATTATATGGCCAAAAGCCTGGATAAAATGAAACATAAAAAGAGTGAAATGCAAGAAGGAAGCCCAAAGGAAGTGAACAAAGAATAGATGGGATGGAGGCCAGCAGATGAAGAAGGCCAAGCAGAAAATCATAATCCAAAAAAGTGGCAGGCCAGAGGGCAAGAAGTCATAGCATGACAGAATGGCTACTCCAGTGCCAGATTTAGGGTGGTGAAAGTGCTTCCCCCACACAGGGGGCTGAGCAGAGGGGGGGGGGGGAATTGAGAAGATCCATAATTGAGAAGACCCATTTGGGGTCACCAAATTTTGGCCTCATATTACAAAAATTACCCAAAGCTACTTTATCTAACAAGTTGCTTAGAGTGAGGAACTAATCTGCAAGGTGACAGCTACATATATACATACAGAGCCCCGGGGATTCCACAGACCATCTGCTCCAGCTACTACTGGACCACAACTACATCGTAATGGCTTGATATTCTATCGGCACCTTAAACCTGGTCCTGCTCCATTAAGGGCTGGCTACAACCAAGGAACTGGTCAGTAATTTTGAAGCATTTCAAAACCTAAGTTCCCATGGAGAC
The DNA here is from genome assembly GCF_964188305.1 of Podarcis bocagei. Taxonomy (NCBI): domain Eukaryota; kingdom Metazoa; phylum Chordata; class Lepidosauria; order Squamata; family Lacertidae; genus Podarcis; species Podarcis bocagei. The sequence continues at coordinate 71,593,933 of NC_138129.1, forward strand.
TTTGCAAATGTTGGCTTTCCTCTTTTCTGATCTGCTCCCAATAACGTTCTCAAGAGATCCCTGGGAAAGGGAATTGGTTGTTCTGCGGGGGAGGGGGAAACAGGGATCTCCTAACTTCCAGCACCCTTAGCAGGCTACAGTTCCCAGAATTCATTGGGAGAAGCCATGTTATCCTGCTTTAAATATATGGTGCGAATGTGGTCAATGATTTTATAAGAAAGTTAGTGGTGGGGATGGAGAAAAATATATATTCAGTTACCAAGTCTGACATTTCAGGATTGTCAGCATTTTAGCCATCTTCCCAACACATGTTGAACATGCTCCCAACATCCCATGCAGTCTAAACACCGTGACAATTTGGTGCGTTTCTCCCAAGCCTCTCCAATTGGGATACATAAACGAGCAAAACAGCAGTAGCCCATTACTGGAGATAAACTGACAGTGGAGGTAATACAGAGAGGTAATGCTGCAACTGCTGAATTAAACCATGGAATGTCAAGAAGGAATGTTGACGGTTCAAAAGCAATGGGGGAAATAAGTAGCTGGTAGTACAGAAACAGGTTGTGTGTGTGTGTGTGTGTGTGTGTGTGTGTGTGTTTCCAAACTGTAGGGTAGAATCATAGAGATATACATATCTTGGCTATTGTAATATAGATACACTCTTTATACCGTCTGGAAAAAGTATCATTCTTAGCAATGTCATCATGAGATGTTGAAGTAGACAAATTTTTACATAAGATACACTCCTAGGTAATTATATATAAGAGAACCACCACTCCTATTAAAATAATAATTCTGCAGTCCAAATTCAACTCCTGCTATTACACTAAAAGCATCTCACCAGAGAGTTGCTATTCTAAGCAGTAATATCTGCCATTTAAAAGAAAATGATTGTTTGGGAAAGAAACACAGATTATTGTGTTTTCCACCGCTGTTGACTTTTTGTTTTTACATTTATGACATAATAATACAAGGGAAGAAATTCAGGAAATGATTCTCTCTCTCTCCCTGTTCTAAATGCAAAAGTGTTATAATTACCTTGCTGACAATTGCGGCAAGTCCTTTCACTTGCAGGAGTTGGGGGGGGGGAGCAGCATTGCTGAAAAAAATCTTCCGCTTCTTCTCTGCACTCAGTTATGGGCCTGATCCAATGCCCTTGAAACATTTTGCGTTTCAGGGCTAGCTCAGGAAATGCACAAGAGATCCTCATGCTTAATTAGTTGATCCCTGGAGTCTCCCAAGTAGGGCTAAGATACACTCCTGTCTGGAATCTCGGAAAGCCACTGTAGGTCACTGCTGATTATCCTGAGCTACATATGGACCAATGGTCTGACTCTGTATAAGGCAGTTTTGAAGGGTTTTCTTTTTTACAATCAAGAGGTGTATACATTTTATGAACAAAACTAATAAATAATAACTATCAGCAGAAGTGATCTTTATCCCTGTCCCCTTCATCCAATAGCCACATGAAAGGGTCCCTTGCATTGCTGGTACCTCATTTTGAACAGCATGAAAGAACTGTATTCTAGGATACAGCCACCCCAAATTTCATCTCGTGACTTTATGCGTTTACAGGGTCACAAATGGACCCCCCCCCCCGGAAGCAATTAATGCAGGAAAGAGCACTCAGCTTCCACTAGATTTCCCAACATGACTTTTATGTTGTGTGAAAGACAATTATCCAGCAAGGTAACGCGAAAATGGAATAAAGTGCTGTCTGTTGTTGTTGTTTTTTAAAAAAATTATTAAATTTTCCATTTTAACTATCCAATAAAAACCACATTAAAACATCCCAAATTATAATACAATCAAAAAAGCCAAATATCAATGCCAAATTATATATCTTTGGGTGACTCCCCATGCTCTGAATTTCGCGGAGTGCTGTTCATCTAATATCACATTGCATTTCTTAATTAGTCCAGATAAACCATTTCCGATGTTAATCCTTCATTTATTTTTCGTTTGTTTTAACAACCACTGGTCCTTTCAATGTTCACTGAATAAAGTGCTGTCTGAATGCAGCCTAAGAATTTCTCTCTCCAGCAGGCATTTTAAGATAGTGTTCAGTTTTATGATCAATGCTTATTGTTTTATAAGTTCATCTTAAGAATGGGGTTGGCGATTTTTTACACTGCTTAGAAATGCCAATGTTTGAGTGGTTCATAAATTTCTTAAATAAATAAATGTATGAGATTGGCCCAGGAGATTTAACTCTTCTGAGGACCACCTTCACATGGCACAGTGCACAAAGGGGTTTTGAATCTGCCTTAAACTGAATCAGCGGTAGGTAGACCATTTTTTTCTTTAATAAAGTCTTGCAAACATCTGAAGAGATGAAGGCAGGGGAAGTAATCAAAACCAAAGCCAACAATCATCATATCCAACAAGGCCACTGGTCTATCGAGCTCACCATTCGATTTCTTAAAGAATATAACCAGAAGCTCTGAGGAAGGTCGCAAGCAGAGCTAAGCATTATTTCTTTAGTCGCAAACTCCGGCTCTTTTAGGCTTCTTAAGGCACAGTCATTGCATCCTCTCAGTTGCGCTTGTACTTTTTGTCTGCCTCAGAAATAAATGTTGAAAGGTTCCACAGAGTAACGTTGCCTCTAGGTACTTGGCTGAAAAAACGACAAGGGTGCTACCATGCTGAGTGGAGCCCTTTGAGATAGATTTCAAGAATAATGTTGTCTGTCAGTTTCTTTAAATCTTTTTCCTCTGTGTCACTGGCACTTTGAAAATTGCTCTAGAAATCCCAGGGAAAAAAATATTTCACCATTGGGAATTACATATGATTTACTTCTGCTTGTTTGTTTTTGAAAGAAAGAAAGAAAGAAAGAAAGAAAGAAAGAAAGAAAGAAAGAAAGAAAGAAAGATCTTGCTTTCGGCGTTTACTTAGATTCTTTACTACTAAGGAAAAACAAATTGGAGACTGAAATGACATTTCATCCTGTAAGCACTTAGGGGTTCGTTTTTTTCTGCTGAGGACTTTGCTTATATAAGATCAGAAACGGAACTTGAGGAACACAAAAGTTTCCACAGATTTGTAATCATGCAAAAAGAAGCTAAAATTGCAGCAAAATAATGCTGCAGAAATCGTATCCGGAAAGATTGGATCCTGTAGATTTCTTTTGGGGGGGGGGCGTAAAAAACAACAACACATATCTACACATCTTAAAATATGGCACAGGCTGAAACCAACTGAGCAGGTTGGGGACCATATACACAACCACTGAACAAATCCTCTGAGGATCTTAAAGCAGGAACAGTTTAAACCACATCTTAATCAATTTCTCCTAAGATCTCCACAATTAGATTTTTTTCTGGAGAATTTTGATCCCTGTTTAATTCCTGTGGTTTCACCATCTGCCCAGCATTTTTATGAAAGGTAATTTTATCCCCTATGCCAACCTGTTTAATTGTCAGGGGAGGATTTATTAGTTTCCATGACTCCAGACAATATTTTATTCTCACTGAGTTTGTAGCCAGCAGCAGCAGCAGCAGCAGATAGTTCCTTATTTTATCAAATGAAAGCAGAGAAGTGGTTCATTAAAAAACTAATTCTGACTGGTGGTTCAACATTTGTCTGTTTCTATCTCTCCATCTGGACAGAGGAAGGGTGCAAAACGAAGGTATTTCGGTGTAACCTGGATCCTAAAAATGCCTGTGATTTAAGAGTTATCTCCTTCATTTCTTACAGATCTTGAACCTGGAATCCTTTCCTGAACAGCAGAAATACAATTGTCTCTTAAGTCCTTTAACAACAAAAACAACAACAACAAAAACATTTTTTGATTATGCATCCTACCCATTGAGGAAGATAGATTGTTTTATTTCAGAACTCTGTGGTGTTTTGCTCTTTTAAAAGCTTGATAATAAATGTTTTCCCCTCAGTAGACCAGAATGTGACAGCTAGACTGGTGATTGGGAGAGGCTGCCGGGACCATATAGTAAGGTTACCAGATGTTCCCATTTCCCGGAAGCATTTCCTGGATTTACAAATCAGTCCCCATACAAAATCCATGGAAGTTGAAAAGTGTCCCCGGAATCATTGGAAAAAATCTGGTAACCTTACCATATAGCACTGGTTCTAAAAGAACTACATTGGCTAGCAGTACATTTCCTAGAACAATTCAAAGTGTTGGTGCTGACCTTTAAAGCCCTAAACGGCTTCGGCCCTGTATATCTGAAGGAGAACCTCCACTCCCATTGTTCAGATCAAAGGGTGATCTCCTCATTGCGAGAAGTGAGGTTACAGGGAACCAGGCAGAGGGCCTTTTCGGTAGTGGCGCCCTCCCTGTGAAACACCCTCCCAGCAGATGTCAAACAGATAGACTATGTGAATTTTACTGTTTGATGTTGTATTGTGTTTCTACTATTTTTGTTGGGAGCCGCTCAGAGGGACTGGGGCAACCCAGTCAGATGGGCATATAATAATAATAATGTCTTCCCCTGCACTTTATAACTTCCGGTTCTTGTTTATGTTCATCACAGATACTACTACTGATCACTAGGAACATAAGAGGCTGCGGGATCAGGCCAGTGGCCCATCTAGTCCAGCATCCTGTTCTCACAGTGTCCAACCAGATGCCTGTAGGAAAACCCAGAAGCAGGACCCAAACACAACAGTACTCTCCCTTCCTGTGGCTTCTAGTAACTAGTATTCAGAAGCATGACCTTCTGCTGCAAGTGAGGCAGTCTGACTGGTCTCATGGCTACGTCAGGAACTGTTCCTCTGAACGATACCCAGTATATCAGAGAGATGTTCCACAGGAACCTAGGAAGCTGCCTTAGACTGAGTCATTATGCTGGTCCGTTTGCCCCAGTACTGCCAACACTGACTGGCATTAGCTTTCCAGGGTTTCAGGTTTCCATGTCTACCTGGAGATTCCAGGGATTCAACCTGGCACATATTGCATGCAAAGCAGAGGCTCAGTCACTGAGCAATGGCCTTTCCCCAAACTTCCATGTTTATATTAGGTTGTTGTTGTTGTTGTTGCTGCTGCTGCTGCTGCTGCTATTTATACCCCACCTGAAGTGTAGGTGGGTTCCCACTAGGCAAGGCACAGTGATTACAGCAAGAACCTTTGTTGAACTACAGAACTGGATAACAGGGGCAAATCAACTGCTTATATGCATTTCTGAAGGCTTGGACCACTCCCACTGCCAATGTGATTGGCTGTCTAAACTTCCAAACTGCGAATCATGTCTCAGAGTTTAAGGGCCAATGGCAGAGGCCCAAATCCTGAAATGTTCTGTGATTGGATATCATGTATCGAATCAGAACACAGTGGCTCAGAATCCTTAGTCCAGACTCAAGCTCAGGCAAACACAGACCACTGACTACATAATGCCACTCATCTGACCGGAATGACCCAGCCATTCTGGGTGGCTTCCAACATAATAAAAACACAGCAAAACATCAAACATTAAAAACTTCCTGATATAATAAGTCTGTAATAAAAGGGGAGAAATGTATTGTTTGGTGGGAGGCAGGCAACTGTCACGTTGGCACTGGGTTCGGAAAGCGCTATATTGAATCCCAGGCTACTGAATCTCTTTCTTGATGCGGCAAGCCAAATGTGCCATTTTAAACACTTCTTTTGATTCCCACACCATATTTTTATTGCAGAGTGGCTTGAGATTTATGACAACAACGCCAGGTTTAAGACACTGAATTATTGTCACTGCCTCATCTCCTTCTGCTTCTGTTCAGATTCCGTACTGTAAAGACTTGGGAGTCAGCAAAGCTGCATTGCAAAGAGGGGAAAATCTAACCTTTCTTTTGGGGAAAATCTTTCAAAGCAATTCACCACCCTCCTAAAGCAAGGCAGTTGGGAGGGAGGGGCTCAAGGGAAGACTATTGCAATAAGAACCAGGCACAGGTCTCACTGCCATCTTTCACCCATCATTTTTCCGGGTCACTTGTGTGGGCAGAGAGGGATTTGAGAAACAAAATGACAGGTCCCTATGCAGTAGACACAATTCATTTCCAGAAAATTTTGCCAACAGCTCCACTCACCTGTTCCTCTATCAGTTGCCAGCTAATGATTTCTCTCATTTTGACCTTTACTTCACTCATGCTGGCGTTCCCTTTCTGCCCTGTGTATTTTCGTCAACCGGTTTTCAGGGTATATCAGGGCAAGTGTGTATTTGAAATAAAGGATAAATTTTATGGTCTCCTTGCTCATCCTTAGAAAGGATTAGCTATTCTGAAATGGTTTCCAAGTATTTATTATTATTATTTTTGCTTTCCCAGCAGAGGTGCTATGAACCAGAACCACTTTGGGTAAGCTCTCAGTGCTGAAAAAGTGCGAAGTTTAGAAGCGCAGTGGTTCAGGCAGGCTTTACATGCCAAAGTCTGAAATAGCTCATACATTTGTATCACGGACTCTTTTACTTTCCTCCAAACAGGTTAAACAATACACAGTCTTTGGGGCAAAATGTGACAATGCTTGAGAAGTGAAGAGATCCGCTGATAGCACCGTATCGAATAAGAATTCAGAGAGAGCTGCTGCAATAAAGGACTCAGAATGGAGATAAATTAAACGGGGGCGTGTGGAAAGTTGAAAATCAAACAGATTCTTCAAATTCAAATGTATGGTATTGTTGCTGCAATCCAGAGCCACGATGCATACAAGAGGCAAAATGTCGACAATCTAGATGGTACAGTTCCTTCCCCCTGCAGTAAGCACCACGCAGAGTGTGACAAGAGAGATAGATGTTCAATTTAGGCAAGACGACATTGCAAACTTTGAGCAAAGGCCACTGAATGTGCCAGTCTCATCAACTGAGCCCCCTCACAAACTGTGGCTTTGTTAACAACCTCCATTTCTTTTTGCAATGATTTTTGTTGTTGCCGTTGTAATTATTAACGTTGTTTAGAGAAGAGGTATTACAAAGGCGGGAGATAAAATAGGAAAGGGAAGATTAAGCTGACAAAGTGTTCGAAGAACAAAACTCAAGTTCTTTAGGAGTTCAATGCCTCTCAGAAATACCACCATCTAAAGACAAAAAAAAACAAAAATCTGATTTCAAGGAGGAGAAAACAAACAATATCACAACAATAATCTTTGGACGACACAGCTCTCTCCCTGCCCCACCTGCTTTGCACTTAACAGGCTGCCAAAATATTGTCTGTCTGACAGCCGAGAGTTAAAGTCTATAATTTGTTTGTGGTGGCAAAGAGAATGTTGTAGAAAAATATGTGATTCACAAGAACTAAAGGGTGGGACTCACTCAAAAAGGCCTGCCTGATTCCAAAGTATTGATGCTTCTTAGGGGGGGGGGGGAGTTGAATGTCAATTAAAAGCCAGTGACAGAGAGAACAGGATATGGTATTAGTACTCTCTGACTAGTTCTTGTGCTTCAAATACATCCGTCATTGTCAGCTGAAGGGTTATATTTAATTCTGAATCATTAGACATGTCTTCTCATGAAGCATAGGAAATCCACAAAACCAGAATCTTAATAGGATATCCTTGGAGGACAAGCTCAGTTTCATGTCACCATCTTGGAAGGTAAGCATATGCTATTAATATACTGGGTACCCTAAATGTCACTCAGTATAATTGCATCCATGGCAACAAGCCAGGTGCAGACCCTCAACCCCCCCCCCCATGATACCGACGGTACTGTACACGTGTCACTAAGTCACAGTAACCAACAGGGAGAATTATTTGATTAGAATAATTTCCTCTACCCCGATCTTTTTGGGGAAGCAAAGAGCCGGCAAAACGAACGAACAAAGAACACTCAAAATATTTGGTGGAAATGGTTGAGAATGGTGGCATGATGAAGAGGTCACAATGCAGCAGCCTATAAACTGATATTCTGCATCTAGATGGGGAAGATGCAGCTGCGTTCCTGAACTACAACTCCCATCATCCCTGACCATCCGGGCCCAATTTTGTTGAACTGCATTCTAGCTAAGTTCAAACAGGCCCCCTTCCTGTTGAACTTACTTAAGATTTTATTTATTTTAGCAAACTTTTAAACTTTGATTTTTATAGCTTTCTCTGATTTTAGTCTCATTGTATTAGGTCTCCAGAGACAACTAATATTTGTGGTTCGAGGACCCGATCCCCGCTTTGTGAAATGAACACACACAGACACGGAATATAAGGTTAATGGGCAAGAAAAGGCCACAACTTTATTGATTACAGCAAGTGAAAGGTATTGGCTTAGGCATTGGACCACGACAGATAGACTCCACCCCCTCAGATAGGGGGTGAGACCGAAAGGGGGTTAATTCACCAGAAGGTGGAGCCTGTTGATGCTAATACAACTATAAGCTCATCCCTGATGTCACCGAGGGTCGTGCCATGGCCCCCCGCCACACAGGCATCGGACAGGATCCACGACCGCCAGATTCCTTTAATGGAATACCCAAAATTGAAGGGGTAGGCGATGGCCACACCTAGCCCTTCCACACACCATGAACACATTCCAATGCCTAACCGCCACCCAAGCCCAAGAGGCTCGCCGCCAATACCCTCACAGCTGTAACCAATCCCTAATACTTCTGATGATGCTACCTAACCAAATATCGTTCCCCCGATCTGAAAGATGAACCCCATTATCCCGGAACAAGCGGAATCCAAATGGTTGAAATAAGTGAATAAATATAGGATTTCGACCTAAATTCCAGAGCTGCAGTATTTTAGATTTGTTGGCATCGCTTGTTTGTTTTGATTTGGGCATGCTTCAAAGACACAATTTCAAAGGTTGTCAGCCACCTACTATTATCAGACACTAAGGGTAGTATTCAGCGTAGTGCTAAATAGATTATTCTGTCAGTTTAAGCATTTTTGCTTGCCCAACAAAATCATTTCTCCTCTGCTCCCCCTGCACACTTATGGGGGTTCCCCTGACCCTCCACAGCAGATTGAGGTGGGGGGCGCAGGAACCACGTGGGGGTGGGAGTCCCATTGTGCTATTGGGCATAATACAACAATTTGTTGAATGTGGCTCCAAATATTACTGCATGTTGACTGTAAAACAGAGTCAACAGCTAAACACTATTATATCTAGTTAGATATGAGAAATATATATCAAACTATCAACTATCAAACACTGTCAATAACACTAAGTACTATGATGTGATCAAGTTCAAGCTCTCAAATATTAGCATAAAAGATCATTGGATGTAAATTACAGATACCAGACATTCGGTAAACAGGAAAAAACAACAACAAGCAGTCAAGAGAATATCTGGGCAGTATTCCATACCCAAATTTGTAGAAAAGAATTTTAAAGAGAATGTTAGGAACAAATTCATTTCAACTGTGCTTAGGACAGCTCAAAGAAAGAAAGTATGCCAACCTCATTTCAAACGGAATGGGGTGAAAAAAATGGGGCATAATTTCTATAGCTTTGTCATGGTGAGAACGCAGGACACAATCAAAGAGGGAAAGGACATCCTTTTCACAAGTCTGCTTAAGATGCATTTTGCAGAGATATAGTAACATGTGGCTACGTTGAGTTAAAAAGCAGCAGTCTGTACTAGTCCTGTCATTTGAACATGATCCTGATTGATCACTCCTTCAAATGGCCTAGATTGTAACGAAAAGCTTTGTGAATATGGTAGGGCTGTTTTTAACCGGTCGCAGGAGACCAAAGTGTGGAGGCAACATGTCCAAACCGACTTTATCTAGAAGCTATGCATAATATGATATAAATAATGAGGTGCTATGGAGAGAAAGGGGAATATTTTAACTGGTATTTTTGTTTCCTGACACATAGATTTCTGTGCGAGAGTCCACCAGCAATTGATGGAGTGTGGCAAAACTATGAGATGACATTTCAACAGTTCAACTGATCCCATAGTTTAAGATGCTTCTTCTGCACAGGTAAAGCAGATGGCTTTGTGCATTAATAATAATAATAATAATAGTCAGAAATAGATATGAAAAAGCACAGTAAGCTTTTTTGCTTATATTTGGCTGGGAATGTTTCCTTGCAAACAATTAGCCAACACTGTATAAAACACACCAGCTGGCTTCTGCAAAAAAATGCTGCAAAACGGCTGCAGAGATAAGCCGAGCGACTATCCTTAATGGGTTCCAAGCAGAACCTACATAATACAGTTTTAATCAGTTGACACTGCCTATTCACTCTTTGGAAAAAAAAGTAAGTGTTTTCTGATGATGAGCAAGTAATATTTCCCAAGTTGCTTCATTATCAGCACTGTAAATGTTAGCAAGACATTTGTGCCAGAATCGGATGCATCTGTTCTGACAATATACCTAGATCAGGAAAGAGGGTTGAACAGAGTACATTACAATCACGTTGTTATGGACAAACCCCTTGAAAGAAAGGCTGGGACAAAGGGGAGCTTTTCTCTTGGATCCATATTTTACATATTGTGTTCTAAGTTTCCTTACTTTCTCATTCACACTAGAGATGTGCATCAGATCTGGACGAATCTTGCTTCAGACAGATTTGAGGCTTGCCTAAGCTAAAAGAAGAACCCTTCCTTAGGGTTCTGAGCTGAAGCAGGGTCCTCCAGTGTGATTTTGAGATGTGGATTTACAACCAAAAAAACCCAAAATAAACAACAACTGGACAGCCAGAGTTTCTGCACAAATTGAAACATTTCTCCCCAACTTTGTTGTAAGAGGAAAACACCAGTGTGGGTAGAGAGTTGAAGGAAAGCTCTTCTGTGACTGACAAGTCTAGCTACTACTACTACTATTAATAATAATAATTTATTATTTATACCCCGCCCATCTGGCTGGGCTTCCCCAGCCACTCTGGGTGGCTTCCAACAAAATATTAAAATACAGTAGTCTGTCAAACATTAAAAGCTTTAAACATTAAACAGGGCTGCTTTCAGATGTCTTCTAAAAGTCTGGTAGTTGTTCTTCTCTTTGGCATCTGGTGGGAGGGCGTTCCACAGGGCGGGTGACACTACCGAGAAGGCCCTCTGCCTGGTCCCCTGTAACTTGGCTTCTCGCATTGAGGGAACTGCCAGAAGTCCCTTGGCGCTGGACCTCAGTGTCCGGGCAGAACGATGGGGGTGGAGACGCTCCTTCAGGTATACTGGACCGAGGCCTTGCTTTTACCTGGGCTCTCCAATCACAGTGCTTTAGGGAAGGGGTGCTAAAGTATTGAATCACCTTGTGAAGGTCTATTCTGTGCTCCTTGCTAGTTCTACTTCCTTGCTAGTGCTACTTCCTTGGAGAAGGCTAGGCACTTTCTCATTTCCCCAGTCTTTGGTTCATGGATATTTTTCAGCATTTTACTGCACATTTCTCCAAATACAGTGCAAGACGAAATTAATTCGTTCCGCAAGTTTTTTCTTCTTGCGAGTTTTTCGTCTTGCGAAGCACGGTTTCCCATAGGAATGCATTGAAAATCAATCAATGTGTTCCTATGGAAACCGCCTTCAGACCAGGTCCGGGGACAGTCTGTCCCCCACCTCTTCTGAAGGCTGGGGGGGGGCAAGGGCTTTTCTTCCCACAGCCAGCCTTCAGAAGGCTGTTCTGAAGGCTGGCGGTGGGAAGAAAAGCCCTTCTCCCCACCTCCCGCCCCGCAAGCTCCGGGGACAGGAGCGCTTTGCTGCCGACCGCCAACATTTTAAAAGCCCCCGCTGTCCCGGGGCGATTTTAAAATGCTGGCGGGCTGCAGTGAAGCCTCCGCTGTCCCGGGGTGATTTTAAAATGCTGGGGGTCGGCAGCGAATGCTTCGCTGCCGCCCGCCAGCATTTTAAGATCGCCCGGGACAGCGGAGAAGCCTCCGCTGCCCCGGGGGCTTTTAAAATGCTGGGGGTCAGCAGCGAAGGCTTCGCTGCCGCCCGCCAGCATTTTAAGATCGCCCGGGACAGCGGAGAAGTCTCCGCTGTCCCGGGAAGGCAGGCGGGGGGGAGCAAAGACTTTCCCCCCCCGCCGGCCTTCAGAAGAGGTCCAGGACCTCTTCTGAAGGCCGGCGGTGGGTGAAAGTCTTTGCTCCCGACCGCCAGCATTTTAAAAGAGGTCCCCGGAGATTTCCCTATGGGCTTTCTTATTGCGAAGCAAGCCCATAGGGAAATTGTCTTGCGGAATGACTCAAAAACGGAAAACTCTTTCGTCTTGCGAGTTTTTCATTTTGCGAGGCGTTCGTCTTGCGAGGCACCACTGTACACACATTTTTGTATTCAAGTATCCTTTCAATATAATATATTCAAAGTGTTGTGGTGACCTTTAAATGGCCTCAGCCCTGTATACCTGAAAAGTTATCTTCACCCGCATTATTCAGCCCAGACACTGAGGTCCATTTCCAAGGGCTTTCTGGTGGCTCCCTTGCTGTGAGAAGTTACAGAGAACCAGACAGAGGGCCTTCTCGGTAGTCGCGCCTGCCCTGTGGAATGCCCTCCCATCAGATGTAAAAGAGATAAACTACACAACCTTTAGAAGACATCTGAAGGCTGCCCGGCATAGAGAAGTTTTTAATGTTTAATGTTCTATTATTATTTTGTATATGCTGGAAGCCACCCAGAGTGGCTAGGGCAACCCAGTCAGATGGGCGGGGTACAAATAGCATTATTTTTTATTTTTATATTTATTTATTTATTTTGTTTGTTTGTTTGTTTGTTGTTGTTGTTGTTCCTGGTATTCCACCTTCCTGGCCCTTTTACAAACTGCACTGCAATTCATTAAAATTTGCATTTACATTCTATGAATTGTACAAATACCAAGAAAAGTGAGCTTTTGAAGAGACGTGGGAATCAATCCAGACCCCACAGGTAAGTAATGCTTTAGAAATGGCCAATTAGGCCAGTGACAGCAGCTTGAGTTTGTGCTTTCATTTAGCCTGCGGGAGCTATTCATTGCCAGCCTTCAGGAGATAACAAAACTACTGGCACACTTGTGGAAAACAACTTAAATTACATAGTCATTCCACACTTCTCATATATTTGTCACCACTGGATGTAAATATTTATGGCTGTGATAACAAACCACTTATACCTTATTTGGCGATGCTGAAGTACTAGCCAAATTCTAGGGTCACCGGTTGAGAGTGTAGCATTTCTGTTGCAAGCAAAGCTTTATCAGGGCTGTGGTATCTCCAACAGCTGCAAATGATAATGTGCAAGTGTTTTCCCCTCCAGAGAAGTTCCATGTCTCACAAAATGGGTGCAGTGGGGGGGGGGGATAAGTGCCAGTAGCTGCGATTCACTGAAACGGGCCTAACACCGCCACAGAGACCTGCTCAAAATATTTTAAGCCCTATATCAAAATTAAAGTAGAAAACCTAATGAATTTTGAAACGGAATCCCATAGATAAGAGTACTTATCCATATCTCAAGTTGAAGTGAATTTTCAAATACAAAGGCCCAATCTATCTCCAGCTGTAGAAATCAGTCACACGCTGTAACTAGTAACCCCAAAAAGGTGATACACTGTACTGTCTACATCCATTTAGCTGAATGGGGCCCAAGTAAATATTGCAATGTGAAAGCCTGCTTCAATGGGCTGCTCTGTCTTGCTGGTTCATAGTAAATGAAAACTGGACTGATTGCTAAACCACTCTGCGAAATGTAGCTCTGTGAGGATAATAGGCACCTCCTAACAAATCTCAGGATCCTTAACAAACTACAGTTCCCAGAATTATTTGGGGAAAGCCATGGCAGATGAAAGTGGTATGATACTCCTTTAAATGGACAGTGCCAATGGGGCCTGAGTTTGCTAACTGATTTTTTGGATGCCAAACATTGATGTTGAGTACTAATAGCTGAATATAAGCAATTTATTTTTTGAGACTATATTTCATCAATGTTCTGCAAAGCTGTTCTAGTATTATTGCTTAATACATTGTACTTTCCTCAGCTATAGATCAGTACAGCTAAATATAGTAGGCCTTTCTAGGGACCAATATATGAATTATTACTAGATCAATTTCATCACAGGTTTCAGCATCAGGTCAGGTGGATCTGAATTGGAACCAAGCATGTAATAGGACACAAGTTGTTGCTGTTGTTAAAATTTATTTGATGCCTTCTCTCACCACAAGCAACACAAGCTATTTTTAGAAAAACAAACAACAAGCAACACAAAAAATATACATTCATTAAAACCAAAGAGGAAAAAGAAAACATTTAAAACAATCCATGCACCCCGTTTTGAAGGGCTATAAATTGTTAACAGCCATTATTTCTGAATATTGGGGGGGGGGTGATAGCTAAGGAGAAAACTGAAGCAAAAAAACTGAAATGTCCACCTCATGCTCTGTCTTAATTATGTGAGGCTTCCAGTGAGCAGAAAATTGTTTTTCACCATAGTAAGCAGATGTAACACTGAATACACAGAGATATGGAGTGAGAAAAACGCCATTTCTACAGTTTTGTTTTGAGAACTACTGTGAAAAGGACTGCCTTTTGGTTTGCTTGCTTTAAAAAAAAGGAATGATGGAAGCAAGTAGACGAGTCTTTCAAACTTAAGTCAAGATTAGCAGAGCACAAACAGGTTTACAAAATAATACACTAGATCAGTAAGTATTATTTTGAAGATTTTGAAGGTATTTCATGAATGGCATGATGAAATATGGAAGACCAGTTTAATGGGAGACAGAAAAATAAAGCAGGGTTAGAAAGTGTTTAAGAAGTGTAAGAGAGATTCTCTGCTTGTTGAACTGATATTTAGGGAAAATATCTGACCTCTCGGTTTTAGTCAGTTGGATCCAGGCTTTACCATCCATGGATAGAAAGGCTCTATCAAGCTACAGAAAGTTTTTGATTCAACAGAAGGACCTGGCTGGCAGAGAACAAGTATACAACTTTTGTGTATTCTAGCACAATTCTGGAGGGAAGAGATGAGCGAATTTGTGTTTCTTTCAGTTTCATTTTTCCTTTCTTGAGTTCAGATGTCCACTTTCAACAATGGTTAGTGATTTTTTAAAAAAACAAAAAACCCTCTCATGAAAAATCACCAGAACTTAATGTGACATTCTCAGTATAGACACATTTTTGTACGAAGTTTTGATTAACACCCATTTTTGCAAAGTGATTTCCCCCAAAGCAATGCATTTTTGCATGCTATTTTCACTAATTAATGTGCAGTTCTATAGCTACTTTAGTATATATATTTTTGTATACACCATATAAATTACTTGGTTGGAGAACCACACTGCAAAATTCAGAGAAGTGTGATTTTCAGAGGAAGACTGGGTTTCAGTTTGCTTTTGCTCTCCTTTTGCTCTTCTTCTTGATGTTGTTCAAATGTAATAATTCTGATTTATTTATAGCATGGTTATATAATTATAATTCATTCTGATTTGCTTCTGTACTGTTTTTACTACAGAATGATTTGTTGTTAATGATTTGTTTTTCCTACTCTTTTCTGTACATTTCCCTTTCCCTTCCTAACTGCTTTCCTATTTTATTTTTTTTAAAGTGGATTTTCTTTCTTTCTTCTTCCTTTGGTACTAGTGCTTGATCCTATTTAACTGCACAAACTTAAATTTGCAATATGTGCTTGAGTGCCTCCCATAAGATAGTTGCACTAGGTCCTGTTGTTATGAGATAAGTACTCTAGAAGTGGGACATGGATGGCACTGTGGTCTAAACCCCTGAGCCCCTTGGGCTTGCCTATCGGAAGGTTGGTGGTTCAAATCTGTGTGATGGGGTGAGCTCCCATTGCTCTGCCCCAGCTTCTGCCAACCTAGCAGTTCGAAAGCACACCAGTGCAAGTAGATAAATAGGTACCGCTGCAACAGAAAGGTAGTTGTCATTTCCGTGTGCTCTGGTTTCCATCATAGTGTTCCGTTGAACCAGAAGCAGTTTAGTCATGCTGGCCACATGACTCGGAAAGCTGTCTGTTCCCTTGGCCTGAAGTGAGATGAGCGCCACACCCCATAGTCACCTTTGACTGGCTTAACTGTCCAGGGGTCTTTTACCTTTTAAGTACTCTAGAGTTTGGGTTTTGGTGTCTTAGCAGACATATTGGAATAAGTGGACGGGAGCAGCTGAATAGTAATTTTGTTAACAACTGATTTCTATTAATATGTGCAGAATATGTGCAGAATTATATTATGAAGATAATGCCAAGCCATATGACTTCTCCTTTTTATGAACTCTTTCTACATAAATACAAAGATCCTGTGTTCTTCCTTAAAGATAACTAACTTTCTATTTGAAACAGACTAAAGAACTAAAATGGTCTTTGTTGCCCTGACTGTATGATATTGTGAAGGTGAGAGAGGGCCTAATTTTTACCTTGAGGTCTTAAATGAAGATCTCCCCAAATATATACGTCAGAGAATCTTCTGGCATTAACACTAACAGCTGCAGCAAAAACGTTGTATTAAAATAAACCCACCAGGAAAGACAAACACAAGGGTGCATGTGTGTTTGTGAGAGAGTGAGAGAGAGAAAGAATGAGTGAGAGACAGAGAGCGCTTGCCAGTGTTTCCTGTTGGAATTGTCTTGAGAAAAATAATTTGATAAGCATTAGCGGGCAATGCATTTCCCCCCAGATATTCAAAAGAGGAGCTACATAAAAAAAAAACCTTTACATTAAAGGAGGAATTTTTTTATAGCAGTCTTGCTAAAATAATTATAGCAATTACATACGTTTGGCAGTGTTCAAGAACATGAGAAATGGCAGAGGGGAAGAATAAACTATTTCCCCTTTGAGGCTGCGTTCTCTACATTTCCTCTTTCTAAGTTTACCCCTGAGAACTACATTTCTACCTAAATCAAATTGTATTGAATCCATCTTGAATTCAGATGTTCCTAATTTTAGGGTCCTTGTCATATTATTTGTCTAATGGGTGTTCTCAGCTCCTTTTATCTTTATGCATTGCAAACCACTTTGCTAGTTCATTCCCCACCCTGACTGACTAGAAACTCTGTACTTATGACCCACGGACTTTATCACTTTATCACCATGGATATCTAATGAGAATGTGCTTGTAATTGTTAGATGCTATACTACTGCAATTAAAAACCACAGATAATCACTCCTATTTTTCTTTAACAAAAAAGTATTTTTTTTAAAAAAAAAGATAACTCTGAACAGATTTCCACATAAATGGAGTCCACAGTCCTATGTACTGAGGTAATCGTCTATCTCCTTTGTTAATGGCCTATGTTTATAAGGGTGAACAAAAATAACTTCTCATAGGTATCTGAATGGCCACTGTGAGGCATGATGTTGAACTAAATGGTTCTTTGGCCTGATCCACAGAGCTCTTCTTATGTTAAACTTTTTAAAAGAATTTCATTTTTGAACAAAACATAGAAACCACACAAACCTTCCGAGAAGTTCATAGTGCCATGCAAAGATTCCCCTGAAGTTCACTCATCCAGGTACAAACCAATCATAGGAATGCTTCCACCAGCAATTTCTAGGCGTGTGTTGTGCAGGAGGAGGGGGGGGGGAGACTATCATTTTCTTTTTGAGGAAGAATATGACAGGAAGTTTATATGTGAGAGTGATCTGAAAGCACACAAAACCCCTGGCTGTGTCCTAAAAATACAGCTTGGGAAACTGCCTAAAGTCTGAATGCGGCAAACATCTCTTTCAATCAGCAAAGCTTTCAGGGGGGGAAAGAAGAAGAAATACTTTGGGAAAGAAAGGATGTTATTGCTGATTATATTTCATTCTGTTTGCTGAATTTGTTTTTCAGCCCATACCTGTTACCACTTGGAGCTTGAATGAAACTTGCTGGCGAACTTGCATTTCGAATCGACTTCTGCTGAAAGCAAATTGGTTAATGATGGAGGTCAGCATTAGAGAAAGTTTTAGACTTCAGATGCACTCCCACCACTAAGGCTATCCCTCTAACAGTGCTTGCCTCCCCTGTCAACACCCCACTTGGGCAGCTGAGAGGACAGCTGCTGATATCCCTGAAAAATATCCAGGTGAACAGTCCTGAGATAGGGTGTTTTGAAGGTGCATCCCATTTTGAGCTGGTCTGAAAGGGGTCTGGATATGACACAAAGAGACGGGACACACGCATTTGTACAACAGAGTTCACATTCTGAACACATACAAACACACTGTTGCTTTTGCTCCTACCTCTTGCATTTAAAGAGGCAACCCATTAATGCCTTTATTTGAGGTCCAACTCCTGCTCAATTTCTGATATCCATTGTTCACCAATTTACTTCTCAGCAAATGTCGATTCAAAATGTAAGTTCAGCAGCAAGTTTTGTTTAAACTTCAAGTGGTAATATGTTTGGAACGAAGAACAAATTCAGCAAACAAAACGAAGCATAATTAGCAATTATAGTCTTAATTATTCCATGTATTTCTTTTTTTCTAATTACCAGAAGAATTAAAATATTAATTATTCACCAAATAATATCTGCATATAATTGTTAGTTTGCAAACTGTGCACATAAAAAGTCCATCACAAGTACTAAAACATTCAGACTGTGAGGATATATGCTCATTTTGACTGGAAGCCTGTTTCAGTTAGAACCTGCTCAGGAACATGGCACCTGAATATCCAAACATTGTAGGATTAGGGAAGGATCATCTCTGGAGATTAGCACAGTGAGGTACTTCATAGATTAGATGGAGAGGGCAGACACCCAAAGGAAACCTCGGTCCTTCAGTTGCTATTTCAAATGTATTTAGTGCCACTGTCGACAGCATGAGGCCATGGAAAGTGGTCAATAAGGTAACTGACAGACCTGATTTCTTATCCTGTCTTAAGATATATTTACACAAGGACAAGAATACAATGCAATTTAAGCACTCAGAGATCCACTAGGTTAAAACGTGCTTCACTGTACATTGGGTTACTATAGCTAGAATTCGTGGTCCATAGGACTGAGTCAGACCACTTATCCCTATAGCTCAATATTTCTTCTTCTTCTTCTTCTTCTTCTTCTTCTTCTTCTTCTTCTTCTTCTTCTTCTTTTATTATTTATACTCCACCCATCTCACTGGGTTTCCCCAGACATTCTGGACTGCTCCCCAGAATAGTAACAACACCATAAAACATCAAACATTAAAAACTTCCCTACTGACAGGCAGCACTGGGGTCTCTGCCAGCCCTACCAGGAGATGCCAGTGATTTAAACTTGGACCTCCTGAATGCATACCTCCCAGCATTTCTCTGATGAAAATAGGAATGATATTATTATTATTATTATTATTATTATTATTATTATTATTATTATTATTATTATTTGTACCCCACTCATCTGACTGGGTTGCTCCAGTCACTCTGGGCAGCTTCCAACATATATAAAAACATAATAAAACTTCACACATTAAAAGCTGCCTTCAGATGTCTTCTAAAGGTTATATAGTTGCTCATCTCCTTGACATCTGATGGGAGGGTGCTCCACAGGGTTGGTGCCACTACTGAGAAGGCCCAGTGACAGCATTTCTGATGTTAAAAATGGGCTGGAAATGTTCAAGTTCTGTTTCATATCATTTCTCCCGAGAGATGACTCCAATAGCTGTTTGACACAGTAAATCAGGCTCAAAAGGTGTGATGACTCATCTCAAAGGCATTCCTCTACCTCTACCCCCAGTCCCAGAAAGCTCCTCCATATTGTTGCTTTTAGCTAATTCGTGCTTCTCCTCAGACAAAGCCTAAATATTCCCTGCTGCAAAGGAGCAACCATTCCTTCTTTTTTGCCTCAGTGAAGAGTAAATCTTATTTCTAGTCAGGCTCACCTTTGACATTTCCTAGAACATAGCAGTATTCTATTTTGTTAGCTTCCTGAAGAGCATTTTCCCTAATCGGGGAGGGGATTGCCCTAATTGGCCCAGGAAGAGGGGCGGCAGTTATTTCTTGCATCGCTTTCACAAGCACCTTCTTTTCCCTGGCTTCCACAGAGCACGTTCAGGTTTTGTTCAGTGTTAAAGAAAAATTAGCAAAAGTGTAGGAAGGTTAGCACCATATCAAGATTGCAGCGATTGTTTTTGCAGCAGCTGTCTCTTGGCCGTGGCCCTGACACACATCCATCATGCCATCATGTATCCATTCAGTGCACAATTGGCAGGGAACGAGATGGAAATAGTCCATCAATCTAATGTCACAGCTGTAATAAAAATCTACAGAAAACCTATAAACAATGGTTATACCCTCAGTTATATAGCTCCAATGTGCTGACTGGTGTGAAGTGCGCCAAAGAGTTGAGGCAGGGAAGGAATTCATGGGAGGTTGGGGGGGGGGTTGCAACTCCCCAGCAGCCTGCCATTGAAGTCATTTTGCAAGCACCAAATATTGCAGGTTACAGCCTTGCAAAAGCCAAAGAAAGGAGATGGAATAAAAAAAATTGCTGAAATTCATACACACAAAGAGCAAATAATCTGGCAGCCACAGTAGCTACCGCCGTGCATGTTTTTGTTGAATAAACCCTCTTTTACCCACAAATACAAAGACATAAGTGCCCATTTGTTAGGGTTATAAAGCTCTCAGATAAATAGTCAAAAGTACTTTAGGGAAGTACGTTTTCCATCTTTGCCAATAAATGGGAAGATGTGTATATATTCCTCCTTTGCACTGTACCTCAAACTGCACTTAGCAAAGCCAAGGGTGATTTGAGGTTTTTCCTTCTTTAAAAAAAGAAGAAATTGTTCTCACTTTAGAATAAGAGTGCAATACTATCAAGAGCGCAGAACTCAGTAAAAGACTCTTGGTAAGTTTCAGACTAATGGATCATGTGACAAGCAATCCCGTGTTTTAACAATCCCCACTCTATGTCAAGCTCAACATACAACAGTACAATGGCTTGACAAAAGGAATATATCCAGAAAAATATGGAATGCAAAACATGGTTTGGCTATTTTGCTAATGTTGGGTTGTTGTTGTTGTTTTCATGTAAAGTGAACTAGGAAGATATTCCTACAGATGAAATGGTGAAAAGCAGATTATCCAAGGGATAATCTCAGGGATTGCCAAACTGGAAGTTATGAATGTCGCACTGTCATTGCATCAGAAATCAGACTGTGCAGAAAAGACAGAAGCTTGCATTCCAACAGTGGATTATGCAGAAATTCAAGGGCAAAAGCCAATGTGGAAAACTTCCTTTTAATTCTTACACAAGTGATATGAGATCTAGAAGCCTCCAATGTGTTGAATAATGGTTAAGGATCTCTTCGCAGTTTATGTTTCTATCCATGCCTATTACTAAAAAATTCAGAATGTGACAAACAAGGGGCTCAAAGCACATGTATCTTATAATAATAATAATAATAATAATAATTTTTATTTATACCCCGCCTTATAGGAATACTTATTATCGCTTATCATAGCCATGACAGGCCATTTCTTTGAATACAAAAAAATCTACTAGATTAACTGCGTGTCTGTGTATGAGTGATGTAAGTACAATCCTAGACAACGGGAGAAGCTAACCCCCAACCAGCAGTAAGATGCACTTCCCAAGCAAGAAGTTTCTCTCCCCACTGCCCCAAGATCTCACCAGTTTCCATGGCAGTGGCTAAAACAAATGCCAAAAATTAAATGACATACCACAGCATTGGGTGGAGAAGTTTAAAACTCTCCATCATGTTTGCTGACTGGGAATGGTTGTGGAACACCGGGATAAAATTTACGGCATGTAATGCCTTAAAGGAAAATATTATGAAAATGATCTATAGGTGGTACATGACCCCAGTCAAGCTAGCATTTACCATTTGCCTGATAATAAATGTTGGAAATGCAAAGAAACTGAAGGTACTTTCTACCACCTTTGGTGGACATGCCCAAAGATTAAGGCTTTCTGGGAAATGATATATAATGAAATGAAAAAGGTACTTAAATGTACCTTCCCCAAGAAACCAGAGGCCTTTCTCTTGGGCATTGTCGGCCAACTGGTGTTGAAGAAAGATAGAACTTTTTTCCTGTATGCTACGACAGCAGCAAGAATACTCATCGCAAAGTATTGGAAGACACAAGATCTACCCACCTTGGAAGAATGGCAGATGAAAGTGATGGGCTGCATGACACTGGCTGAGATGACTGGCAGAATCCGTGACCAGAGGAAAGAGACGGCGGAAGAAGATTGGAAGAAGTTTAAAATCTATCTTAAGAACTATTATAAAATTGATGAATGCTAAAATGTCGAGGTGTTGAGAAAGAAAAAGGGATTACAGTGACATAAGATGAAGTTGAAGAAAAAATTAAGAGGATACATATTTGATAAAATTATTTAGAAGCTGCTGAAATAACTTTCGAAATTGGGATGCAGAAAGGGGAGGTATGGGGGAGTCTGAGAAATGAGGGTTATGAAAAAAAGTTATGAAATTATACATGTTTGTTTGTCTTTTTATCTGTTTGTATTGTTTAAAAAATGTTGTAAAACCAATAAAAAAATTATATATAAAAAAATAAAACTCTCCACATGGCCCAGAACCCCAATGGATCATTGATCATTTTGGTGAGCAGTGATGGAGCAGCGTTACTTCCACTCCATAGTTTATCTGCACAGATTAGCTGAGGAGGAAGAATGAGCCCCCATGTGTGTCTGTGCATGTCTCTCTCTGTGTTTGGGACTCCTGTGCATGGTGGCCTACACATACTCATGGCTGACATGTGACACACGCACCACGAGGGGAAATCAGGCCACTGGATCAAAAAAGGTGAAAGAACTAAGCCACATATGTCTACTTAGAAGTAAGTCACCTTGAGTTCAATGGGGCTCACTCCCACATTAGTGTGCCACAGTCTCATGGAAATCAGAGGAACATAAGCTTTTAGCTCTGCTGTTACACAGCATTCGTTTCAATGGGACGGCTGAGGAGTGTCTAACTTCCTCTGATGTGCACCAAATCGGCTTTTTTAAATCACCAGTGATTACATTTAAGAACTGCATCATGATAAGGATTCGTTGTTTTGCTGGATGTAAGGCTCCAACAGAAGAAACAACTGCGTTTTGCAGTTATCTGTACTTCACGACTCTTCAGGTCTGGGTGTTTCTTGAGTTGCTTAATCTGCCAAGGTTGGGGGAAGGGAGCAAAACAACAACAACAACAACAACCCAGTTTGCGTTGCAGTGTAGCTTCCTTTGTTTAACTCGGCTGTCTTCATACTCTTCTCTTGCCCGCTAGAAGATTTGTGAAAGATTTTTGGAGAAATGTTCCTGTTTATGAAATCATAATCAAATACTTGTGGGGTGAGTTGGCAGTGCAGTTGTTGACAGATGTGTCTCAGGCCTTTGTGTTGCAAGATAATGGTTTGAGTTAACAAAAATTGTTTTGGTGAGGTCATGGGTCTCTTCAGCATCAAACACAACAGAGCAATCTGGGTAATGAGGACCAGCAGGAATGGCACTGAGATGATGCAAATACATAGGGTTTTTTATTTTAAAAAAAACATAGTTCTGACTTAGGGAACTATGTTAGGGCTTAGCAGTTAACTATTTTGGAAATAAACAGGCTTTTGCTTGCTGACTTTAAATAGCACAATTCTCATCAATTTGTTTTCCACCATGCAGGATCTGGGATAGTATGTGCTCTACATCACAAGCTTGAGAAATGTCAAGTGCACATTATAGGATTTTGCATAATTACCTATCCGGAAGAACACTAGCACTTATGTTATCAGATAACTATAACAAAGGTATCTTAATTCTTCGGCAAATGAGAAAACCCAAACTCTTATGAATCTCCCATAATTACCCATCTCCAGTTGATACCCAATGGATCGCTCTGTCATGCTGTTCATTTAAGTTATTGTAATACTACTGGAAGCCTTCATCTTTCAAAAAGAGACTTCTTTTTTGGTCCTGCATGGTTCATTGTAACCACTTAATTCCTCTCCTCCTCCACCCTAAAGCATCTGTGAGAGAGGCATAGCTGGAGACACATCATTCTTCATAGTTGTGTGGCTCAGAGACAGGCGTCACTAGAGTGCAGAAATGTTCTGGGAATTATAAATTGCTGGAGGGATTCCAGTGAAACAGAACCAGCCACCCAACTTGTTCCACACTTAAGTAATGATAAAGGAAGTTAATTGGTGGCTGTGGGTTGGCTCCCAGGAGAAGCTTTTAGGAATGATTCCCATGAACTGTTTGGGGGGGGGTTATGGGCTCAACCATATTATCATATTGTTCTCGTGAAGACTAACTATCTGATGACAGTGTCTGAGTGAAAGCAGCATCACAGATCTAAGGGATTCTGCAAATGCAAACTTCTTTCTGAAATGAATCTGTGGCATTTGTGGCTGGGAAGATTGTCCCTCCTCCCAATCGGTGTTGAGCAGAGGTGAGACGACAGTGGTCATATCCTTCATAGAAACTGAAGCACATAGCAATGTACAAAATCTTGCCCTTTTGATAACAGGGTGCTTTCCCCAAGAAAAAATCGCTAGAGCTCAGCATAGCCTTTTCACAGCTATTATTGAATGGAAAACACACAGCTATTAATGGCTTTTATTTTATTTAACAAAACTCTTTCCTTGGGCTTCAGGTCATTTCAGCAACAGCATCTGCTAATCTCAATTTGACAAAGAGCTTGTTATGCATTTGATGGTATGAATTGAAGTGATGGAAGGTTTATCTTAGACAAATATCCATTACTATCACTTAAAGAATAAGTATGAAAGAGCTTGGGGACAATTGGTAATATAAAAATTGGCACATTGTCTGAGGATTTCAAAAAAATCAGAATAGATAGTGGCTTCCAGAGAGAGAGAGAGAGAGAGAGTTTGTAATTCAGTAAGTACCATATATTTTTATTTTTAGATTATTAAATGCTTGCTTTGAACAATGACTCTTCTTTCCATTTAAATATATTTAATTTAGTAGTTGCAGTTAAGGACTGAAGTGTAGTTAAATCCACAATAATTCAGAGCAGGGCTGTCTTTGTGGCTCTCCCTCTTCTGTGGCGTAGCATCCCTCTCAAGACAAAACAGGTGCCCACTATCTGCACTGCCCAGAAACAGATGAAGTCATTTTTGTTCTGACTGGCTTGGTACTCCCACCTGGATGAATGGGTCTCTGTCATAGGTCTGCTTTGTTTGTGTGTTTGTTTTCTGCACTGCATTTAACTGGGAATGAGCTGGAGATGGGCTTTTGCTGGTATCTTGTACATCACCTTGAGATGTATGTTTGAAAGGCAATCAATCAAGCATTATTTTTACGTGCTTCACTTTTATTTTCTTCTTTGCTCCCTTGGAAGGGACGCGGGTGGCGCTGTGGGTAAAACCTCAGTGCCTAGGACTTGCTGATCGTAAGGTCGGCGGTTCGAATCCCCGTAGCGGGGTGAGCTCCTGTCGATCAGTCCCAGCTCCTGCCCACCTAGCAGTTCGAAAGCACTCTTAAGTTCAAGTAGATAAATAGGTACCCCTTTATAGCGGGAAGGTAAACGGCGTTTCCGTGTGCGGCGCTGGTGCTGGCTCACCAGAGCAGCTTCGTCACGCTGGCCACATGACCTGAAAGTGTCTTCGGACAGCGCTGGCTCCCGGCCTCTTAAGCGAGATGAGCACGCAACCCTAGAGTCGGACACGACTGGCCCGTTCGGGCAGGGGTACCTTTACCTTTACCTTTGCTCCCTTGGAAGGTGGCTAAGAGGACACTGGATGTGGCCACCACCCATTTCTTCTTTAGCAGAGGGAATCGGTTCGTTCCAGCTGCTCTCAAGGTCTTTAATGCCAAAGTAGCCCCCAAACTCCTTTACGACATTCCATTATGGATTAGTGCAGTTAACCAATCGTTGGAATGCATACAATCCAATTTTCTGTGGAAAATCCTGGGGCTTACTGATCACTCTTACTGGTTGTTGGGCAGAATGAATGGAGATTTTGTGATAACCAAATACCAACCCCATTCCTTCAGGAAATCCCTCCCACAGGATGTGCATTTGTCTCCTCTGGATATTATTAAATGTGCCTTAAAGCTAGGGTAGGAAATGTGGCCCTCTAGCCCTCTTTGGGACTCTCCCTAAGCCACACACCACACTGGCCCTAGCCCTACCCTCAAGTACTTTTGCCTGGCTTGAAGGCATCTGGCTTGAATGTTTGTGCATGTGTGTGAGAGACTGTGTGTTTGTGTGTGTCTTAAAACCTCTGGTTTTTGCCTCGCAGGAATGTAGACTATTGTACACAGGTAAAAGTCACACCTCTTTGGCACATGGCCCCCAGAAGTTGATATACAACGGAATGTGGCCCTGGGGCTGTAAAAGGTGCCCCACTATTGCGTTAAAGCAGAGCTTTCCAAACTGTGTGTCGCGATATGTTAGTGTGCTGGCTGCAGTGTGTAGGTGTGTCCCGCAAACACTCCCTGCGGTCCTCCCGGGGCTGGATAGGGGTTAGTTTAGCCTCCAGTTTGCTAGTAAAACTGAATTTCTGTGTCACAAAATGATGCATGTCTAAAAAGTGTGTCACTGACATGAAACGTTTGGAACGCTCTGCCTTAAAGACTTGGAGGTTCCACTCTGCTTTTAACCAAATAACATTGCTCATTTATCGTTTTAACAGCCGCTCTCCTAAGTGGATTTTAAAATTAATAAATTCTGTGTGCAGGATCGGAGCGAAGGGAGGGCATAGATTGAAGTTTAACAGAAGATATGAGAAAAGTTTGCTTTGGAACACATAGGGTGGTGCTAATTGTTACAATATTCTCAGAAGGCTTTTAACAGCAAAACCATGGGTAATATGTTCCAAATACTGAAAGAGCTACAGTATTCAAATGCTGGAATACTGTATTCACATCGCTGGTGCTGAAATGAGTGAAATATGTTGTTACTCAGGGTACAGATGGCCTCCCATTTCTACGCCAAATTAGTGATAGTTTTTCTCCACCCTTTAACATCTGCCCCGAGTTTATAAATTGTTGCATTGTAGTTAACTTCCTTAATTAGAGGAAAGACAAAGTATAATTTGAAAGCACAGCTAGAATTCATTTTCTAAACTGTACCACCAGGGAGAGATTTCCAAGTTTTATGCTGGGGGGTGGTGGAGCCTACCTGCAGATGCATGTTTGTATTTAATTTAAAGTTTCTGATTCTGCTTCAAAAGTCACACACCCGTTGAGACTGTGTCATCCAGGAAGTCCATTGGCAGCTGCTGAACTTGCCATCCGGAAGGCTTTCCATGACACGTCGTAGTTACTAACCCAAGACTTCACGGAACAGGCACCCCTAGTTCCAAAGTTCTCTTCATCCAGATTTTATGCTCTGATTCTGGATTTCTGAATTACACGGTCTTTCTATGCTGTGGAATAACTGACGCATTAGACAGGTTCTTCCTTCTTGTGCTTTCATCTCTGGATTGTGTGCAATGCACCATGCTGGCAGAGTTTGCCACCGTTTCCAGTTCCTGAAGTTCATTTGTATCTGCACTGTGTTTCCAGGCTATATACATTAGCAACACTCTGCAGAAAGACAGTCTTAATTTGGGATCCACAGGGATACTTGGCCTTATCCTGAAAGGGTCTTCATCTGTTGTGCATGCTTCATATGAACATGCTAGAAAATGTGTCTGGGCGCTCTGTTACCTCTTCCTTTATCCCTCAAGAACTCACTAAGCTTATCCAGAGCAGGAGAATGGGGAGGAGGTGAAGAAAGTAGTCGGTTCTCCCAGGTCCTGACATACAAGTTCAAGCATCTCTGGCAGAAAGCTGATGCTACCCATTTGCACCAGAGAAATCTCTCAGGATACCTACTGAGCTGACTAAGACAAAGAAGGACCAGAGCCATCAGACCAGTGGCATGAGAGAGCAGAAGTTTTGGAACTCGACTAGATCCAAAGCCCATTGGATCCTCTTGAACTAGGGACCGTAGAACCAGGAACTCTGGCGCCTTCAGATCTTGCATCCCTGGTGAATGGTACGCTCTACAGAGGTGAACCCTACAGCTTATAGGTCCAGACAAGAAGCCTTGTAGGAATTGTAGGAAAACTGTTAGGCTCCAAGCCAGAGGCTGTCCCTTTAAGCTCTTCCAAGAAAGGGATGGAGCCTGAGAAAAGTGATCTGGCTGTGGACGTATGAAATTGACTCAAATCCATACCTTTCCAATATCCCTAATTTTGAAATTATTGTAAATGTGAAGCTCCCCACAATCTGGCTCCTGCTAGATGTTTTTGGACTACATTTCCCACCATCCCTGAACACTGGCCGTGCTGGTTGAGGCTGACAGGAGTTGTAGTCCAAAACATATAGAAGCTACCTGATTTGGGGGAAGTTGGTATGTATCACCATTTTCATGCTGAATTTTACAGTTATGCAAGTTTTGTTTACAAGTGTGTAGGGGTGCACATGTTCAGATTACATCTCCCATGCCAGAGATCCAATAAAGGAACAAAATACGGTAAATGGTCTCAAAACTATTTTGTAATCATCATCACAGGATCAAAACTACTTGCTAATACCTGGGAAATCCTAGTGTTATTCTGATCTCATTCTGACTGGGAAGATAAAGCTGCCTATGGGCTGACATGGCTGAGTCCTACCCTATTCAGAAAACCCCTTCCATGTAGTAAACTAGATGTCAGAGGAAGGGTGTTTTAGCCTTCTCCCTGATACACTAGATTTCTATATACAAGGACTTACATGGACGATCATGCCGTAATAGGAGCCCTCACCTGCAGTCTGAGGTGGTAGATCCCAGACACAAATTTGCCAATCCTATAAGAGGGGAAAATATTTTGTTAGCGCATTTCTTACATGTTGCCTGATGTCATGTTGTGATGGAAAATATGCACAACATAATCTGGCAGTTAATTTTTCTTAATTATGTCCAAGAAAAAGTCTGGACTGCTTGTATGGTTCAGTATTTTGTGTGTGTGTGTGTGTGTGTGTGTGTGTGTGTGTGTGTGTGTGTGTGGCTGCTGTGATATTAATTATCACAGCAGCTTGGTTTCTTGAGCCATTCATGCCTGTTAGCTTGGAAGTAGATTAACTGCCCAGACTTAAATCTGGCTACGCCATTACTGTACTCTTGCGCCAGCCATGGGGTGAAAACCCTTATATGGTACTGCACTGCCCTCCACTGGAATTCCATGGGGAAGGGGAAGATGCCACATCCATCTTTAAAATCAGACTTGGATGTTCCCTTATTGTTGCTGCAATGTTGCAACAAGAAAAATACTTCAGGGAATAAAGTTCTTATTTTGTGTAGGACCCCACCTTATCTGTTGTGATTCAAGCCTCTGTTTACCACAAGTGGTGGAATAGGATTGGATGCAAAACCGCCTTGTGTGTTTAAATTATGGCTGTTTTCTAGTTTGTCCTGTGTCAAACTCATATTTCCCCCCCTCTCCTTGAAAACATCACGAGGAAGAACCGATTCACGTGCACACAACAGTGTTTGGGGTTGTAGCTCAGTGACAGAGCATTTGCTTTTCCTGAGAATGCCCCTGGTTCAATCCTTAGCATCTCTAGGTAGTACCAGGAAAGACCCACATACACATTTGAAATCCTGAAGAAACACTATTGGTCAGGGTAGACAAAAATGAAGGGACGCGGGTGGCGCTGTGGGTTAAACCACAGAGCCTAGGACTTGCCGATCAGAAGGTCAGCGGTTCGAATCCCCGCAACAGGGTGAGCGCCCATTGCTCGGTCCCTGCTCCTGCCAACCTAGCAGTTCGAAAGCACGTCAAAGTGCAAGTAGATAAATAGGTACCACTCCAGCGGGAAGGTAAACGGCATTTCCGTGTGCTGCTCTTAGTAAACCACAGAGCCTAGGACTTGCTGATCAGAAGGTCAGCGGTTCGAATCCCCATGACTGGGTGAGCTCCCGTTGCTTGGTCTCTGCTCCTGCCGACCTAGCAGTTTGAAAGCACGTCAAAGTGCAAG
The DNA here is from genome assembly GCF_964188305.1 of Podarcis bocagei. Taxonomy (NCBI): domain Eukaryota; kingdom Metazoa; phylum Chordata; class Lepidosauria; order Squamata; family Lacertidae; genus Podarcis; species Podarcis bocagei. The sequence goes on from NC_138129.1 coordinate 71,623,609, forward strand.
TAAATAAATAGGTACCGCTCTGGCCGGAAGGTAAAGGAGGTAAATGGCGTGTCCATGCGCTGCTCCGGTTCGCCAGAAGCAGCTTAGTCATGCTGGCCACATGACCCGGAAGCTGTGCAACCCCAGAGTCAGTCACGACTGGACCTAATGGTCAGGGGTCCCTTTACCTTTACGGTGCTATTCTAATGAATGGATAGTCCCACTTCAACTTTTCACACAGGTGACATGCAATTTAAAATCTTTAAATATATATTTTTTAAGAATCAACCAAAGAAAGTTTGCTCATCTAGCCTTTTCACTCTCTGACCAGCTTCTTCTCCTTTTCCTCATCCTAACTGAAGAACAATTCATTGGCAGATTTTTCAAATGAACTGCCTGAGATGGCATATTCTCTGCACGAGGACAGTTATCACAGTTTTGGTAGGCCATAGGAATCCAACAATCTGATCAGGCAATTATGCTTTGGTCATCATTCTGCAATCTACAATTTCAGTTCCCTTAATGGGAACAGGGAATCCACAGCAGGCATCATATAAACAGCAGTTGCAATTGTTGTCCTTCAGCATTACGTATCCAAGCACAAAATTTGAGGCTTCGCTAGGAGGGGACAGGGGTATCCATCAAAGAGAGACGCGATTCTAGTCAGAAATGTTTTTTCCTGGCTCTTTCCTCCTGAAATGTTTCAGAAGGCACTGTGGAAAATTAATTTTTGTGCAGCAGGTGCTGCTCTTCTGTCTATCAAGGTTCCCATCTATTGTGCTCCTCCATTATTTGTCTATTTCATTAACAAAAGGGAAATAGATTATGTTGCTACAGCAACAGCTTGCCTTCCATGGAACAAAGCCTTCATTGGAAGTGGAAGTGGGATTTAAGTTAAAAGATGACATTTACCTTACTGCAGGGAAACGGACAGCGCAAGGTCCTCTGCTTGAACGGAGCTCTACAAAAACATCAGAGAAAATGTTCTCGGAGGCAGAAAAGGCTAGTGAGTTATGTAGTGACAGCAGGCCTGTGCAGTGAGCCTCCAGGTCCAATGCATGGGGGATTCATCAACATGGTTCATTAGTAACCTCACCAAGCTGTGAAAGTGTGACATCAGAAGCAAATGTCCCTGATGATGAAGGTAAAGGGGAGGGGAACCCACTAAGGAAATGGAGTGGGAAATTGTATATCCCCCAAGAGTATCAATTCAATAGATACTGTACATGTTCTCTTGAAATGTGTCACCCCCTCCCACATACTCAAACCATTGTAGTAATTACCCAAACCACCGTACTAATTACTGTTGAAAAGCAACTTCTCTATGAATTCCTACAGTTGTTTAACATGAGCCTAGGAACGGACAAAGCAATCCATTTCTGGCCCATCTTGACAATTGTTATAGATACCCATTCTGTTCTGTTTCTGCATTAATCTCCTTAATTTGTTTTAAGAAAACCCCTCTCAAAATAGGTATTTGAAACACTCTCTCTCTCTCTTTCTCTCTCTCTCTCTCTCTCTCTCTCTCTCTCTCTCACACACACACACCTGTTTCAATGTGTACTTGGATATATTCAAACTGCCAAGAACTGTGTCACATTGTTATGATATTTGGAAGAAGTAAAATACCTAGTGAACAGCTAAGCTTCACATTGCACTGAGAGATGGATATCAGGTCATTTCATATAGGGATTTTCAAAGGCAGAACATTCCCTACATTAGCTTTTGAATTTGTGAGGGGCAACCTCCATCTTGATTCAGAACTAGCTTGGAATCGGCTCTCTCAGATAAATCTTGGGAATTCTGCAAAATTGCCACATGCATCCTGATGGGCTAAGAACATACGTCTTATTCTATTGCCCCCCCCCCCGCTCCCCACTTCCAAAGCCAGGTTTAAAACAAAAACGAAAAAGGAAGAGTTTTAGATCTGGATGGAGGGGGAAGTAAGAAACAATCAAGAGAATTCAACCAAAAAGATATGCTCATCGAGAAAAGGTTGCTTGGTTCAGACTGCTCTAAGCCCCTAGTTTCAAAATGATTAATGAGAGGAAAAAAGTTAGTATTAAAGACAGAATTTCTTCGCTTGTACCCACAACTTCTGCACTTGCACTGTAGCTGACTTTGTAGTTGAAATAACTGCGCAATGATCAGCCACAGTTTCAACGGATGAGAATTTCATCCAAGAGTAAAGGGCTTATAATAAAAATTGGTTGCATAAAATCTGCAAAGCAGCCTGGTCTAGTGTAGCACCTTATTTTACATTTCAAACTAGAAAAGAATTTCTTGAGGGAATGGCACTTAGTTTGTAAAACAAATGAGAATTATAACTTGTCGGACGCATTTGCATCCTGATCTGGGCATAAGTTATAGCACGATCCATATCATTGCTAGTCAGAAGTAAGTCCTATTGAATTAAATTGGCCTTGCTTTCAGGTAAGTGGGATTAGGATTGTAGTTTTAGACATGTCTATTAACTTCAGTGGGCCTGCCATTTACCTCACAATTGTTGTCTGTAGTTGGTATAATCCTGTCTTTCTGTCTGATCTGCATTATGGGTGGTGTAATGTCTAAAAATCAGAGAGCAGAAGATGTAAGATCTGTGAGTTCAATGAGACTTACTCTCTACTAAGATTGTTTAGGGCTGAATCCTGAATGAGTCCCACAATCTATTCAAACCCAAGTTCATCTTTTTTCTCCCTGTTACATGAGGGATAGTTTGGAATAAGGCCCAAATGAAATGAAGGTCTCTGAATGTGAATCGTCTTTCGTTTCACCCAAAATAAATAAATCAGCTCTATGCTTTCAGAGTAACATGCACAGCTACCAATCTTCATTTTCCTACTAGCTGGGGAGAAACTGCAAGTCCTGAAATTAGAAAAGCCACTAAAGTTACAAAGTTCTGTGCATGCGATAATTGAACTGGTTATGAAGAGAACTGTGAAGGGAGCTCACAGGAGAAGCGGAGAATGCAACGCTCAACAGAACAGAAGCAGCAAGAGGAAAGAAGCTGGGCTTTTCTAGGCCAATGAGACACTGAGGGGGGACGGGAAGCCAGATAATAAGAGAGGATGCAAAATTAGAGAATGACTTTTCAATAAGATCCATTTTAAACGTATATAGGAAATTGTGACAAGAAATGACCCGAGCTGAAGAATACTAAATCTTTAGATTGGGGGAAGCCAATGTGGTAACCTCCATATGTTGTTCAACGCCAATTCCCATCATCCCTGATCACTGGCCGGGTAAATGCTTTTAAAAATAGATAAGTAAGTGAACAAAGTGTGCAGTCTCCACATGGAAAGCTTATATCAAACATTGCTTCAGCACCTTTTTGAAGCAAGAGGAAGAACAAGCAAGTAGTATACCTTCTGCGTGAAGAAGACAGAGAAATGATATTGGGTAATGGAGAGAAGGCAGAACTGCTGAAAGCCTACTTTCCCTCTGACTTGGACTACAACTCCCATTATTCTTAGCCAACATAGTCCAGGATGATGGACATTGTAGTCCAAAACATCTAGAGAGCACCCCATTAGCTACCACCAATTTACCTGAAGAGCAAGGATGCCTCCATTACTCCTTCCCATGCCAAGCCTTGCAGTAAACATCTGAACAAGGTCTTTGTCTCGAAGTCTGACATTTTTTAGAATATTCCACATATATCTTAGTGAATTCAGTTGGAAAGCAAGCAATTGTCCTGTTTAGGATTCCGCATGAGAGACCCCACAGATAAAACTTGCTGTTAGGTCATTCCCTACAACTAACTGAGAACTCTAAAGGCTATAAAAATAATAATCACAAATTCATGGCAGCCCAAAAAAGGTCACTAGGAAAATAAATATTATTTTTCAAGGCATTAGCAAAGAAGCCATCTATAGGGAGCATAACAGCAGTTGGCAACTACATCAAATATCCCCGTTGTGGTATATCTTTATCCATTATTAAATAACATGATTTCTCTATCATTTAAATCTATCTCTTTCAAAGCACAGCTCCCTCACTGAATCTGTTTTTACATAAGACTTCGTCTGCTGTTTCAACTCAGAGCTCAGAGTCACATCTGTAATTTCCTTCCTCCCACCTCATTTTTATCTACAAGCCTGGTTCTGTATATAAGATAAATATATCATTATAGACTTCATGAATAAACGCAGCTCCCTAAAGTGCATCTTCAAATTTTGTTTTCAGCATTCGTTTTCCCCCAAAAAGCTTCCAATAAAACAAAATAGGGAATTTGCCCGGAAAGTGCTGGAGAAAACCTACACTCTAAACACTTCTACTACAATAGAAAAATGTTTCTTAAAAAAAAATCAATGACACTGCCCTTCCTAGTTGGATATGAAAACCACATTAAACAAACAAACAAAAATACCTGTGCTATCTCAAGGATCTTAGCACACAAGCTGTGATCTGCTGACCCGTGCAAGCAGGTCATGAAGTGCCATTCAGCAAAAACCAAGCGTTTACTAAGTGCTGTGCTATTGAGCAACTTCTTCAAAACCACTGTCTTGAACTCTGCATTTCACAAGTATGTTCAGACTTCTGTGTGGCTCAAGCCCTGCATCAGGCAAGGGAATACAGCAAAAAGCGGATCTTCTTTGCCACAATAAATTTAACCTTTGTTAAAAAATCCCAGATGTGGGATTTTTCGCCAACTCATAAAATACAGTGTTCTGATGTTGTTTAAGGACATATAATGCTGTCGGAAAAAATCTTATTTGTACTTCTCGGCGAATGTTATGGTTTTACCAAAGGGCACAGCAAAAGGTCGCTAGCGCAAGACCCACTGAAATGAATGGAGTTTGTGCTAGAGAATTCTGGAACAGCTCGCATTCATTTCAAAGAGGCTTGCCCAGGAGAACTCGTTTGTTTATTTATTTATTGCATTTGTATCCCCCTTTGTTTCTCCAAGGACCTCAAGGTGGCGTACATGGCTTCCCCACTCTTCATTTAATCCCCACCGCAATCCAGTGAGTTAGGTTAGGGTGAGAGGCAGTGACTGGCCTAAGGTCACCCAGTGAGCTTCACAGCCAGCCAAGTGGGGATTGGAACTCGGATCTTCCAGTTTCTAGTCCAACATTCTAACCAGTACACCACACTGGCTCTCCTTCTGGGTTGATTTGGCTTGGAACAGAGACAGTGAAATCTGTCGGTATCGAATTCTTTCTATTTCTCATTCCTGCCCCCCCCCCGCCCCCATCTTAAGATCAATAAATCAAGCATTTTATTTGTACGCTGTCTTTGCAAAGTTGAAACCATGCTCAAAGTGACTTACAACATATTTTTAACGTTTTATAATTACAAATTATGGCAATAATAATAATAATAATAATAATAATAATAATAAACAGCAAATCAAACATCAAAAGGTAGACAACCGAATTGAACAATTTCCACATATAAGATTTAAAATAAATATACAAAAAATTAATAGCAACAGCAACTCCTCACCAACAACAGAGTCTGTTCAGCAGCCTTGGTTTTTGTAGCTGGAGTCAGTCATGGCTCCTCCCTCCTATTCCAGGTGGGAAAAGGCCTGCAAAGCAGGGAACAGGTCTTCGAGAATTACAGCCAAGTTCATTTCTCTGCATTACTAGATTGCTTTGTCATTTTTTTAAAAAAAGTTGCCATGAAAATTTATCAGCATTTCAGTGAAAATTTATCCACATTCACATGTTTGTCTGCAATTGTACTCGATGTACACATTGTTGCAAGTATTTTCGCTGATATAATTCATTTTTGTGGGTTGTTTCTACTAATATATCATTTTTATGCCTACTTTCCCCCAATACATCTTATACACATTATTTGGCTGGAGAAATGTATCTCAGGATTCAGAGGAATGCAAACTTTAAAAGGCAGCTGTGTTTCAGTTCACATGTTGTTTCACAAAGTGAATTAGGAAGGCTCGGCTTAAAATCTGAACAAAACAAATTTCTCCTCTGTCCCTAACCGGACGTCAATATTGAAAGTGCAATGTTGGAATTGCATGTTCTTCTGGTTGCAAAATAAAGAATGCACAGAATGTTAGCAAAGCTCAAGTCAGACAATTAATTTTTGCCTTTCATTCAGAATTAAATAATCAGCTGAGAAATTGTGTACAGTTTAGACTGCACTGAAATCATTAATAAGAATCCCTACCAAACATTAGTATGCATGGACATCAAAGGGGTAAAATGGCTGAGTCTGGCATATTTCCCTTCTAACAGGAAAATAGTTGCATGCAACTGATCATAGTTCAAACAACTTCGAAAAATAATCTTTAATATTTAAAGGAAAATGCTAGTCAGAGGTTCTATAACTTCAGTAGATCTTTGTCATGTATTATTTACCTTTTGGAGGCATAGAGCTGCACTCCAACAAAAATTGTAAGGATGGCTATCAAAGTAGACCTTCGATAATGCTGGGAATAGAACAAAATGAATTTTCAAGACAGGGCATCTTAATGAAGGATGCAATGCATAGATGTTAACAGTAGATATTTAGAAAACTATGGTTTGTCTTAGTTTCTGATATATATATATATATATATATATATATATATATATATATATAATCACAATCAGTGGTTATTATATGTGATATTCACATCATATAACACAGAATGAGAATAATTTATGTGAATACGTTGCAGTTTTCCATTGCTTAAAGTTTTGAACCAGCTGCCCAGCTTTCCTTAAATAATAACAATTCTTCTTCATCTACGGGGAGGATGATCTCTGGCTCCAGTCCTATACAGTCATACCTTGGTTTTCAAACAACTTAGTTCTCAAACAAATGGGCCCCATAACGCCACAAACCCAGAAGTGACTGTTTCGGTTTGCGAATTATTTTTGGAAGCCAAACATCCGACAGGGCTTCCGATTGGCTGCAGGAGCTTCCTGCAGCCAATCCGAAGCCGTGCTTTGGTTTCCGAATGTTTTGGAAGTCTAACAGACTTACGGAACGGATTCCGTTCAACTTCCAAGGTGTGACTGTATTCATTTACCTGGGAGTAAGTCTCCTTGAATTCAGTTAGGCACACTTCTGAGCAGACATGTATAGGATCGAACTGTCAAGCAAGGAAAGAATGAGAGGAAGACCCTTTGAAATAGCATTTATACTAGAGATGGGGAGCTTGTGGCCTTCCTTCCTGACCATTGGCCATACTAGCTGTGACTAAAGGGAACTGGTGGTCAACAATGTCTGTAGGGCCAGAAGGTCCCCACTCATGACTTATACCCGTTGGTCCTTTTGACAAGCATTTATATCCAAAGGTGCTGTTGAGCACCACAATATGGAAAAGTAATTCTGTTCCTTGTAATATTCATGATTAAACCCAGACACTTAGCTATGCTAAATGAGGAAGTAAAGGAAATTAACAGACAAAATGGGGGGGGGGGGAAACAGTATCTTAGGCTAAGCACGGCCTCATGCAACATTTCTAACAGAATATAAGCTTTTCTGTGAAAGCTTTCTACATGGCACCCATTGACTGAAATGTGAAAATGCGTCCTAAAAGGGATAGCATGCCCTCCAACATTTCTCCAATGAAAACAGGGACATTGTATTCCATAATATTATTCATAATAATTTTATTATTTATACTTCACCCATCTGAATAGGTTGCCCCAGCCACTCTGGGCAGCTTCCAACATATATAATAAACATAATAAAAGATTAAACATTTTTAAAAAACACTTCCCTGTACAGGGCTGCCTTAAGGTGTCTTCTAAACTCCTTACCCTCAAACATTTCTCCGATGAAAATAGGGACATCTTAAGGAAAAGCGGGACATTCTGGGATCAAATCAGAAACTGGGATAGCTTCCATAAATCTAGGACTGCCCCTGGAAAATAGGGACACTTGTAGGGTTTGGAATAGTTCAGTCTTTGGCAAGTGCATTGTTGAACAATCCATATTCCATGAAATCACCCAGAGTACTTTGGCGGTGCAGCCATTGCCTTTTGGCCTGAGTCAAAACTGAATTCATCTGCAGCTGAACATATTAACCACTAGGAAAGAATTCATTCTAGGCCAGTTGGCTGGCTGCTGTGGGTTGTGTGCATATGCTTTTCAGGTTCCCCTCTGGTCATCCCTTAGAGTACTTAGGCCAGATGTTTTTATTAGAAATATTGCAACAATACAGTCTGTTTAAGTGTCTCCTGCTGTTAGACCTGGGATCCAGCCCAACACAATACTCTGAAGCATCCTGCATCCAAAGAAAAGTGAGGAATAAGCAGGTTCACAGTTAGCAACCAAGGGATTCACATCAAATAATCCAATACTGCCTGAATAGGGAGAGGGGGGTTTCAGTTAGCCTGCCTAGGATGCCCTTAAACCCCTGTAAGGATGTGGCCAACCAGGCACTTTGATCAAGATACTTCAGTGAGAATACATACAACCTCACAAGATAAACCAACAGCACCCTAGAGGCCTAATGGTTCTTCCAGCTTTCTGATGCTTAAAAATATATATAGCAGGATGGGTTCTTCTGTTGCATGGGCAAAATTGCTAAGGATGGTTGCATATTTCTAGCATTATAGTTCTAAGATATGCTCAGTTGAAAAGAAATGTTTTACCACCATGACCCTGCATGCAAACCTGTGGCAGGAGCTGGAAGAAGCGCTACCTTGGCAGTGACCAATAGTGCCAAGTGAGGTCTGCTGATGTTATTCGCCCACAGCCAGAAAGGAGACTCAAGATACACAGCACGGGATGTAAAGTTTATATTCATTTTTATAGTGGGGTAGGAAACCTGGAAGGACAGATCGTGAAGCTGAGGTTCCAATACTTTGGCCACCTCATGAGAAGAGAAGACTCCCTGGAAAAGACCCTGGTGTTGGGAAAGATGGAGGGCACAAGGAGAAGTGGACGACAGAGGACGAGATGGTTGGACAGTGTACCAACATGAGTTTGACCAAACTGCGGGAGGCAGTGGAAGACAGGAGTGCCTGGCGTGCTCTGGTCCATGGGGTCACGAAGAGTTGGACATGACTAAACGACTAAACAACAACAGGAAAACTGGAAAAAAGAATCCACATCTGGCAACTGTTGCCAATGCTGCAATGCCAACCATTGTTTTTGTGTCATAGTTCATAGGTAGTTCATAGGTAGATGAGTCTAAAAATCTTGGGACACAAGTTTTCATGGCCCTCTAGTGGCTATATGAAGGCTCATGTACCAGAAATAAAGTATTTAGCATTAACTCTGAAAACATATATTCAATTCTGACCAAACTAAGTCTCCTGCTGTACATTTTACTGTAGGAGGCTAAGTTTGGTCAGAATCGAGTATACGTTTCATATTCGAGTATATAAGTTAATGCCGAGCTGGCGCTAAATGCATTACTTCTGGTAAATGAGCCACCACTGCTGCAAGAGGGTCATGAAAATTAGTGTCCCAGGTTTTTTAGATTCATCTACCCATGTACTCTCTGAAACCAAAGGGGCTCATTGGTTGCCAGATGTGAAATATATTGGCATTATTTTCAGCTCTCCTATTGCACTATATAGAACAAGAAGATTTGCAGTCAGTTAAACTGTGAAAGTGTGAGGTGCTGGAATCTGGATAAGTCAGGTGGAGGCACATACTACCAGTCCCAAGCCCCACAGATGATTGGAAGCAGAATAATCCTTCCTTCACTAAGGGAACTATGGGGATACCGTATGTGTCAAGCATATGCAAAACAACAACAACAACAACAACAACAACAACAAACAACAAACAACATACTTCATTCAGCAACATGTCAGGCTCCAAAAAAAGCATGTGCCAGGAATACACCAAGCAATGGAAGGTGGTTGGAAACGATCCTTTGTGGAAAGGTTGAAGGAAGTCATAGCAGAAATCTGTGAAAATGAGAATTGAATTTTCTTTTTTGTATTTTGTATTTTGTATAATGCAAACTAATAAAAAAATCATGCTGGGAAACGATCCTTGAACAAGACTCCCATTGAAGACTCCTTAGTTGAAATCTGCTCTTAGTGAACTGAATTTTGCGGTGCAGTTCTCCAGCCAAGTAACGTGTAAAAAAAAATGCTGCATTAAAATGCATGTATTGGTGAAAACAACACACAAACAAATGCATTCTGTACATTTTGCAAAATGTGAGTATTAGGCAAAAAGGAATGAAAATTTGCCTATTCACAGAATTTTGCACTAAAGTGCTGATGAATTTTCATGAGGACTTTTTTTTAAAAAAAGTCAAGCGGATGTCAAAATGTGGAGAAATGAACTGAAGATTTGAAAAATGTGAAACTCAGGGAAACCAACAGGGACAGATTTACTCATCCCTACCCATCACATTCCTCAAATGATCCCCACCTTACACCATTATGCTCTGTGTGTCATTTCCAGCTAAGAATTTGGCTGGCCAAATAGCATAGCCCACATCTGAGATATGCAGCTATTTCATTTGCTTACAGGCCCGCTGCCTAGGTTGTCTATCCATTCAGGAGACTATTAACCTTGTTCGTGCTAACAGACCTGGAAGATTTGTGGCCAAGCAGAGATGGAAACTTGGAAGACCTGAAATTTCCACAGGGTACAGGATACGACAGTACCCCCCAGCTCTCAGCAAGCACACCCAGAAATAGAATGCTTGAAATGGTATTAGACAATACTAGGTGAACAGGCAGGACTTCATGGGACAGAAGAGGGGGGCAATCTCAAAATATATGCCAGTTTAGACAGTTTCAGACTAATTGTGCACATCTTGTGCTTTTTGAACATTTCACCTCTTTAAAAACAAGCCCAAGCTAAAAGAATTGTTTTATTGGTTGCAAAGGAAAATTCACCCTCACATATGGAAATCGTTAGAATGACGATATAGCATAAGTTTATTGTTACAAGAGTAGCCATGCTGCAGACTGAATGAGGTTTGTTTGTTTTTTAATTCGAGCAAAGAAAATTCTCAAGCACGGAACGCCAAACTTGTTGGTCAGACATGCATCACAATCCAGTGCATGCTTACTCAGTAGCAAGCCCCGCTTTGTTCAGTGGGGGTTACTTCTAGGGAGGGGTGAAGAGGATTGACGCCTAAGTGGGTTTACTTTAGGCCTGCAGCCTGTATTAGTTAAACGGGTGTACTCTCTTTGCTTGTCTTCATCCTGAATGTCGTGCAGTGGGTGGGGTGAATGATTAATGCAAGACACCGTGTGCAGGAAGAAGCTGAGCAACCAAAGTTTTTGTGCAAACAAGACCGTATCATTAGAGAAAGTGATGTGATACACTCGAGGGGTGACATGTCGTTAGTCAGGCACTTCCTTAATTCCTTAATACATGGTCCTAAAATAAGCACCAGAGCTTTCTTGCAGGCAATGGGCACAGTTTGTTTGTTGCAACTAATGCTGAAGAAATTTATTTTCATAGAATCATAGAATCTTACGAGTTGGAAGGGACCCACAGGTCATCTAGACCAACTCTCCTTCAGGGAGTTGAACATGGTATGGAAGAGGAATTCATTTTATAAATACAGTGGAACCTCGTGTTACAGACAGGATCCGTTCCAGAGACCCATTTGTAACATGGAACTGACATAATTCTGGGCACCACAGTTCAAGAAGGACACTGACAAACTGGAAGGTGTCCAGAGGAGGGCAACCAAAATGGTCAAAGGCCTGGAAACGATGCCTTATGAGGAACAGCTAAGGGAGCTGGGCATGTTTAGCCTGGAGAAGAGGAGGTTAAGGGGTGATATGATAGCCATGTTCAAATATATAAAAGGATGTCACATAGAGGAGGGAGAAAGGTTGTTTTCTGCTGCTCCAGAGAAGCGGACACGGAGCAATGGATCCAAACTACAAGAAAGAAGATTCCACCTAAACATTAGGAAGAACTTCCTGACAGTAAGAGCTGTTCGACAGTGGAATTTGCTGCCAAGGAGTGTGGTGGAGTCTCCTACTTTGGAGGTCTTTAAGCAGAGGCTTGACAACCATATGTCAGGAGTGCTCTGATGGTGTTTCCTGCTTGGCAGGGGGTTGGACTCGATGGCCCTTGTGGTCTCTTCCAACTCTATGATTCTATGATTCTATGATTCTATAAGCGGAAGTGCCACGTCTGCACACACGCGGCACAATTTAGCACTTCTGCACATGCGCAGAAGCATGTTTTAGCACTTATGCGCATGTGCGAGTGGTGAAACCCGGACGTAACCCATTTCAGTACTTCCGGATCATCGCGAGACGCTAGACGAAAACAAACAACATGAAGCAGACGCAACATGAAGTATGACTGTAACAAAAAAGCAGTTTTAAAAACAGTAGACGTTTATCAAAATACAGATATAATCAATAGTTTCAAAAAATGTACATAATGAAATTACATGTCTAGGTTGCCTATATTAGATTTATACACATGCATACATTATATCAGATACTGTAATTCAAAATAAACTGAGATTGTTGGGTGTGTGTTTTTTAAAAGAAAGCAACAATAACACCGACAACCATTGACACACAAACATATTATACTAAGGGAAACCAGGTGGAATGTATTTGAGGCAAAAGGTCATATCCTGAAGTCAGCAAACATTTTTTTTAGCCAGATGTAACAAGATTGGTCACACTGGCAAAAGGGTCATGTGAAACATTTTGGGCTCATGAGCTTTAGTGCTGGGTGTGTAAGCTGGCACCATTAACTCAGAAATTCCATCAGAAAACATGATGTTGTTTTATTAGCAGAAATTCCGCCACATTTCCCTAGTTTGTCAAATGTCATTTTCCCCCTCCTGTTAGAGACAAGCTTTACACATTACCGGCTACTCTATCAAATTACAAGAACAAATATATCAACTCAACATACTGTTCTCCCATATAATGAAAAATTGATTTCAAGTGAAGAATTGCATACAGGGCTAGAGCAGTAAATTGCCTCCTTAGTGGCTTTTTGCATTCCCCATGAACGTAATTGAATGTCACTCATCCACGTTTGCAGACACGCTCCCATTGACTTTACATGAAGGAAGGAACTTGCAGGGTGCAAGTTCAGGAGTCCACTGTATGGCTTGTGGACTAGATGGAGCCTGTCCACACTTTAAAAAGCATTTCAGGGCAGAGGCGTAGCAAGGTCAGGTGGTACCCAGTGCGAAAAAAAATTGTCACCCCCACACACACACATCAACAGTTCGGGGTAGGCTTGGGAGTTGGGGTGGGCGGTGTGCCGACTGTCACCCCCCTCAGTGATGACACCCGGGGCGGTCCGCATCCCCCCACACCCCCTTCTAACGCCTCTGTTTCAGGGGTCTGCTTACTTAGCTCTTCACAGTGGTTTAGACTTATTGTTTAGAAGTAGCATCTTTGGAAAGTTGCTGCTGCAAAGGAATTTGAACCTCCCGAGCAGCTAAAACATAGAATTACCAATGGTGTGGTTCATGGCAGGTGTTCTATCCTTTGACCAAACCTCCTTAAGTGCTGTCTTAGAAGGCTGATGTGGCTAAAATTATACAGGGTCAGTAAGAGGGACGCGTCGACTTCACAGAGAACTCCCTTAAGTTTCCCTTCAAGCACTGTTAAGAGGCAACACCAAAGCCTTTAAAAAAGCAACAAGAAGGCCAAGAAAAAGGTGTTGCAGCAGGTATGGTGCAACCAGAACCTGTCTTCTTCTCAATTGCCTCCAATTTGTCCACCAGTGGTCCACAGAACAGTGTGATCAATGAAAGTATTGACACATATTATGTAGTCAAAGTTTCCTTAGCAGCCTTTCAGATCTCTGCCTTATACCAACTCAGCCGACTGCCACCGACTCTCCAGGGTTCCAAAAGGCATATTTCCCCACCCTGGCTGGAGATACCAGGGATGGACCTTCTTCATACAACCCATCATCTCTATCACAGAACTGCTGCTAAAATGGAGGCAAAATTCCATCCACACTTAAAGGCAAACCCACCTAATTCACATTTTCCAAAACAATACAGAAACTGAGATACAATTATCCCTTCCAAGTTGCACTTCTCTAGATTTTGCAGCTCAGTTCTCCAGCCAAGTAATGTGTGCATAAATGCGTATACCAGGGCCGAATGTGCATAAAAATGCCTGCAATGTATTTGGGGAAATTGCCTTGTGAAATGTCTTTATTGGGCAAAATTGCACACAAAAACTATGTATCTGAGGATAAAGTTGCACAAGATTGTTCATGAAATGTGGAGAACTGAACTTAAGAATGGGGAAATGGGAGCCAGAAAGGAACCCAAATTAACCAGTGTGCCCAACTGTAGCTGCAACTCCTCTCAGTCAACATTAGTAGCCAGAGCTTCTGGCTTCTTCTGCATCCTACTGTGGGGCTCATGGTACCTCAGTTGCTTCTGTTAACTTTTTATTCTTCAGCCGAGACCCCAATGGATTCTAAGGCAATTTAGCCTGCTGTTTTTGCCCTGCACACACGTGTGTACACACCGGAGGAGGGACACACAGGCGCAAATGCCAGGCAGATTGGGTCCTCTGCTTAAAGTCTCCCAGAGGCCAGGTCTTCTTCTTTAAATCGAGCCTGTCATTTACTCACAGGTCCCCACGGTGTGCAAAGTCCAAGAACAGTCTTTCGAGTCTCCTTCAGAGAAGGAAGTGCTGGAACCTTAGCATACGCTTGGTAAGCCTCCGTGTATGCATTTAGAGGTTGAAAAACGAATAAATGGAAAGTTGAGAGCAGCAATCAGCACAGCCAGAGTTTGCCCCGAGGCAGCATCCTTGGCAAGAAGGCAGCAAGTGCAAAATGAAACACATTACCAGGCTCATAGGTAAGGAAGCCTAGGCGCAGTGCTCCCCTCCACGCAAAACATAAAGAATAAAAAATAGGATGTGTTCCAGATTTTCCCTATTAATGTTAGCCGGACCCTCTTTTTTTGAAAAATAAAAAATGGTGCATTGCTGAATGCTATCCCAATTGTGTGTACGCACACACACACACACACACAACAAAACATATAGTGAAAAGTACATTTTACTAAAATTAATTTTAAAAATTATACGGGGGGGGGGGGAGATTGGACACCAGTCAGACTGGTTGGACACCAGTCAGACTGGCAAAAATTTATCCCTATCTTTCTCTATGCTTAAAGGGTTTTGGAAAACTTGATTCATTTATGCATGTTTGGTGGGAATGGCCCCATGTTAAAAAAACTTCTGGAAGAGAGTATTCTCCGTTATATCTTCAATTACAAGCCAACCTCTTTTTCCAAATCCTGCCTTAGCACTACTGTATTTGGACATAGACCTGGGCTCCACCCTGCACCACTGTGAACCAGCAGAACAATTAGTGATAGCTCAACAATGGATGAACCAGACTGAAATACCCCTCAATATATGGGAAAATAATATATGGGATACAGCAATGTCTGGGGGTTTCACCAGACACAGGAGGACAATTAAAGGCATAATGATAAGGGACACCTTCCGAGAGACATGGATCCCTTTCTTTAGCTATGTTATTGACCTAAATCAAGACCTTGTTATACCTACTGCTCAATCATCTCAGTGAAGAGGTTACATTAAGAAATATGTTTGAACACTGAAGCTCATGTCTAAGGTCAATGGATAGCCCAAATACCATTAGCTGTACTGCTGGATAAGTGTTTAATGGTTCTTGTATAATAAAAAATGTTTTTTAAAAAACGTTTTGAATATATACATTTTCAATGAATACGAGGAGAAGAAGAAAAAGCCTGACACACAATGCTGTTCGCATTTGGGCTCTCTCTCTCTCTCTCTTTTTATTGAATAGCTTTTGCTAATCGCTAACACTTTCAGCAGGGTTCCTGCTTTGTGGAAGTGAGTGTGAATTCCCCTAAATGTGAATTTCTATGAACTCAACACCTGCTAGAAATGCCAGAATCTGCAAAGGAAAGTAAATGCTTGTCCTTATTCGCTTAGGATATGAAATAGTTAGAACTGCAATGCATCTCCCAGGTAGTTTGGTTAGAGTAGATGGGGTTACTCCAAGGTAAGTGGGCTGTATACTTTCAACATTCGCTATTTTATTTTTTAAAAAAAAATCTTGGCAACAAAGGCCCTCTTAAATGTATCCTGAAACACTTTGGAATTGATAACCTCAAAATGAATGTGCCTCAGCCAGATTGATGTAATTCATTCTGCTTTGAATAGAATAAAATAGTTGAAATCTGGTTCTGTAAAGTGATAGCATGCTGTTAGGACATATTGAAAAGATAAAGCCATTCTTTCTAATGAACTCTTTTAAGTGAAATTGATCTAGAGGACAAAAATATTCAAGTTGCTGGCTGACCTTTTCCGTCCTATAGACGAGGATGTGCATAATGCATTATTCTGCCGGGTATGCATTTCTTATTACACAGTAATAGGGGGCCTCGGTGCTTTACATGTGACCATTAGAAAGATAAGAACATAACCCAGCCTTCATAATGTAATTGAGTGCTTCAAAAATATCTCTAATGATTAATATACCAGACATTATGCAATGCCCCTGCAAGGTAATTTTGGCTTGACACAGAATAATGAATGTTATAGAACTTCGGTAGCGTAAAAGACATTAGGCCCCCGGGCTGCCATAGCCAGTCACGAGCCAATCACAATACACAATGCGGGTGTAGAAAGCTACCTCATTAATATCAGCGAGACTCCAGTTTGTTTACGTAAAGCCACCCAAAGAAAACCCTGTGCTCACGTAATACAAATATTACTTCGGCCAACATTCAGAAGTCCAGGCTTCAACTTTTACTCCTGCTGTTTTAAAGTTCTACTGTCCCTGGACCTTCATACTAGAGTGAAGTCAACACATCAGAGATATCCAGTCTCTGTTTGGCAATTGGGTGGGATGAACATGGGCGCAAAGTTCTGCTGCTCCTGGGAGATCTATTTTGCATTCATACTTGAGGTCAAACTGATCATCCTACATGCCTTGTGTGTGTGCATAAACGTTCACTGGCCTGATAATGCGCTAGATCACATGTTACGCGCAGCATTGGGAAGACATCAAAACAGCCTTTCCAAGGAAAGTGTTCATCTCCTAACTGTAATGAGTGATATCCAACTAATTTACTTAAGTGTATGGATATTAATGGATCTGCTGGAGTAGGACTAACATTGGCTATCATACAAAGTCTACAACTACTACCACTGATCAGCACACTGCTTTGGCTTGGGTCATGACACTGATCCACACAGCATGCATTCTCCATGTTTCAGCCAAGGAAGATATCACTTTTCCATGCAAAAGCCATCAGGAGATAAAGAACTACACAACTTTTAGAAGACATATATGTTTTATATGCGCTGGAAGCAATTCAGATTGGCTGGCAAAACCCAGCCAGATGGGCAGGGTATAAATAATAAAACTATTCATAATAATAATTATCTTCAGCAGCATCCTCTTGGTTAATGTCCTCTTCCTAAATCCAATGGCTGAAGTGATAAACTGAAGTGCTGAAGCCTCGAATGGGAAGTGTTCGTGTTAACCGACTGATACATCCTCCTCCATTGAGTAGCTCTGGAAACAGCTCTGTCCTATTGTCAAAGAAAGTGGGTGGAGGCAAAACAATACAGCCCTAAAAGATTTTCAACTTCAAGTGCTATAACTTTAAGTGCTCATAACAGCCTCCATCCTATTGCAGCAAATTCATCATCTTACTCTGAGGACCACAGTGTCATCTGCATGTTTGTCTCAGGCAAATACTCTACTCTCTCTCTCGAGGAAACACAGTGTCTTCACAAAGTATTCAGTTTTCAAGTGGTTCTTTTTTCAGAATACTGTACACATTTCATTAGTTGCAAATTGCTGGGGGTCCCCTGCTCCCCAATCACCACCCCGGGATATATATTCTTACTCTTTCTGGGCTCTCTTTGCCAAAATCATACCAGATGGTAACCCTGTCTGCATATTGAAAGTACCATCTACATGATAAATAAGATTCAAATGCCCACACCTGTATTTCACAGTCTACATCTGGAAATAGCTACCATACTGTTGATAGCTTGCATATTCATCACTGAAATCAGATTCAGAGGCACCCCTTCTGATTCATGCTTTTGACCCAAGTCTAGGGAGACCATTTGTTTAAAGCAGACATTTTATAATACCTGGGAAAACATAATAAATCTTTGGGTGTGTAATAATAAGCAGGGTTGTTGGGTCTTGGTGTGTATATGTGTGTGTTTAGTTTTAGTCCCACACATTATTTGTAATACATTTTAAAATCAGCATTTTCTGGCTTATTTTCTTCTAGTCTCCTTTGGCATTTTTTAAATTTTTTATCTTTTGCCCTGTGACTTGACTTCTTTCCCTGCTTTCCCCTCTTCCTTAAATAACACCCAAGGATATAAACTGAGATATAGGTAGAAGTGCAAGAAAAGCACGCAAGGGTTAAACCCTAACGAATGGGGATCTTGACTCCCAAAGGCATCCTTTCAAAAGCATAACTATCTTGGGGACTTCAGGACAAGGTCACTTTTGTGTGTTTCTGATATAGGCATTGATTGCTGACTTCTCATTTGATCTTTTGTTATACATGCAATTTGCCATGTTATCTTGGTTAGCTTGCTGCAAATTCAGAAATGAAATAGAAATATGAAACAGAGAAGATACAAGTTTTGAAGTCATTAAAAATAATAAGTTTAAAACCTTTTAAAAACCAACCAAATTTGGGCTCTAAATCCCAGCTAACACAGAAAAGGAGCAGAGATCTTTGCCTGCATCACACAGCCTAATTGGAAGCTGTCTTACTCATAAGTAGGTGCTATTGATTTCAGTGAGAAGCAGAATGAATCATCTGCAATTTCAGCTTTAGTATTCCTCAATGTTATTCTCTGGCTTTACGTTTTGTCGCACCTGCTACTGTTATCATTTGTGTGTGTGTGTGTCCATGCAAAAAGAAAAGGATACACACATCTTGATAAAAGTGTTATGTCGGTGTTAGATGACTTCCAGGGCAGCAAAAAAAAGAAAAAAGAGCACTGTCATAAAAATGCACTGATGGGGATGATTTAATTTATATATCACTTACTTTCCAAAATTGCTTCTAAATAGTTTTAGTAGTAGATAGGTAGCCGTGTTGGTCTGCCATAGTCAAAATAAAAAAAATTCCTTCCAGTAGCACCTTAAAGACCAACTTTCGTGTGCATTCAGAGTGTATCTGAAGAAGTGTGCATGCACACGAAAGCTCATACCAAGAACTAACTTAGTTGGTCTTTAAGGTGCTACTGGAAGGAATTTTTTTTTTATTTTAAATAGTTTTAATTAAGGATTTAAGAGATGCTTTTAAAAAAATGAATAATGAATAGATCCTAGAAGCATGGGGCATGTTCAGCAATGTGTACAAGACTAACCCAAAGATCAGAAAACGTTGCTAAATTTCAGAGGGTAAAATGGTCTCTACAGAATCAATTTTGGCACCTTTCACGGTCACGCTCAGCAGAAGGACAGGCTAAAGGAATCATAGATAAGAACCTATAAGGCAATTTTTATGTTCTCATTGAGTGATTACAGACCTTTCTTCCCAGGACAAATTGAACTGAATGAAGGTCTAGTTCTTTGTAGCATCAGGAAAGACACCGAGGTTAATGCACCCACCTACCAACTGGAAATACAAGAACATAGTTGGATGTGGAAGTTGGATGTGGAACTGGTCTTCACCTCATGGGTGGAGCAACTGATGACTAGCTCAATCCATCTGATTGCATGTGTACCTTGGTGAGTTCCCACTTATTAAATAGTACTTTGCATCTATTCATTATTAACTTTCTAGATTATACTTCAGTACAACAGATTAGTAAAGTTATTATTCAGAGGGTTATGTTTCTTGAGGTTACAGACGTAAAGTGATGGAAAATATGGTTGATTTTAGCATGAGGTATTTCCAGTTCAAAAAGCCCTTTGAAATACCTGATAACTAAAGAGTGAGACTAAATATTGTTCCAATAAGTTTACAGTCTAACCATGGTCAAGGGTAAGTTACATCAAAAACCAAGAATGGGAGAACTCAATAGGATAATGAGCTAATGCAATTTAAACATCGTTCGGATATTGTAAAGGGAAGAAAGAAAGGAGTTGAGTCATGGATAGATAGGTTTTCTGAAGTCGTGGGCCTTAAGAGTCATTTCAAGGATAAGAAATGGAGGATACAGCATTTGCACATGGGAAGATGATTTCAGGCGCTGGAAGAAACGAGTGAATGAGGATGGAGGGTCCCAAAGAGCAGAAATCTTCAGGAGGAACATAATAAGCATAAGAAATAAGAGAGAAATGAGAGTTTAGAAGGGAGAACTGCATAAAGCTTTGAAGTCAAGGACAAGGAGTCTCTGCTAATATGAAAGAGGATAGTATAGACATCAAGAAGCATAATACGGTCAAAAGTATTAGTATTAGGCTGCAGTCCTAACCACATTCCATTCAATAGGACTTATTTCTGAGTAGATATGGTTAGGATTGCACTTTGTATGTGCCTACGTGTGGGCGTTTTCTGGGAGGTTTCTTGGCCGTGTCCGGGAGTAGAGTTCACAATTTAAATCACTGTAGATCTCTGGTGCTTTATTGTTTTCATTATCTTTCAGCATTTTATATCCTCTGTATCAGTGGTTGGCGAACTGGAGGCAAGGGGCTAAGGAAGAGGGAAAATGTGTTGTATGTTATAAAATTACAGAAATTTCTCAACAACATGTTAATTAGAACGGATAAGGAGAAAGTGTGGAACTCCTTGAAAAAGGAGGTAAAACCAAACTACACTGCAACTAAGTGCACCTGTGCTCTGAAGTACACCAAACTTTGCTGGGCTGCAACCATGAGATATTATTGTTGAAGAATTAGCTTAGGAATATTGTCGTTGAACTAAGTGGGACTACCTCAAGATTTCTGATGCTAGGAGAAGAACAGCTAGTTGATTTTGTATAGGTGTGGCCACAGAATAAGTGCAAAGAACCTTTTGCTGGCAGATGTGTCTGAACTACAATTCCCATCAGCCCCAACAAGCAAGGCCAATGGCTAGGGGTGATGGAAGTTGTAGTTCCCCTCACCTTCAACGACAGACAACCTGTCGAGGTCTGCAAACATAAATAAACTCTTCTTGTAGCATCCCGACAACAGCAATTGAATTCTTCCATGATTGTTTGTGACACTCTGCCATTACAGCAATTTAGTTTCACTGTGCAGGTGGCTGAGGCAAACCGATAATAACAGCTGCATAGATGTCTCATCAAGCAGTGCCGAGAAGAACATAAATCCTATCTTGCGGCTGCTATTATTGCTTTACTTGTTTAGGTATTATACGTAGTGGCAACGCACCCCACCGCCCACCCCAAAACACCATATTGCTGTCCTTGCATGATCTCAGAGCAAGCATGACAATGTTGTTCGGCGTGTTATTGGCTGACAACAACTAACAGAAACACATGCTGCTACCTGTGTATGCAAAGATATTCCCATTCAAGAGTATGTTGTCTTCTCTGGGTTGCTGTGAACTCCGCTATGTCCCTTTCATCTCTTCGGATACTGCAGGCAGCTCAGATCTCCCAGCTCTTCTTTGCATCCATTCATTCCCTTGGATGTTCTATCTTCTTCAAACAACTGGGAAGACTTTGATATTTTCTCAGCTGTACTGAACATCCTCACTCAAAATCCCTCCACTGCTCTGGCCACTTAGCATAGCTGCAGTGGGCAAAGGGTGTTGTGTAAAGCCTTTATCAAATCATCTTGAAAATATCAAAGAAGAAAGCCATAGAAGCCTGCTGAGCATAACAGTGACAACAAATTAAATTTAAAAAAATGGGGAAAGCTGTTGTCTGCACCTCATTATAATGCCTATCAGGTGTCCTGGGTACTTGTGAGGTGTTTAGCTGATACGCTAAAATGGAAGGTCTGGTGCTGCAGTTGGAAATACTTGAATGGGAGTGGAATGGCCAGGCCACCATAGTTTGTGACCTGTTAAGTGAATGTGTAGGCCAAATTCAGATGTTCCATTCCTACAAGGGCACATGAGGAGGTGGGCAAAGACAGCAGGCGTGTACTTACTCTTGTTGACACCTTGGATCACATCAGCCAGAGCTCACTGGAGCTCAGTTCCGGCACCTCTCAGGTGGGCACCATTACCATTATAAGAGAACAAGGGAGGTGCTCACGGTGAATTCTGACACCTCTTTTTCTGGAAAAATATACTGGGTTCGATTGGATGATACCCAGTGCTAACAATAACAAGCTAAATTTCGAGCACGACACAAATCTGAAGAAAGAAGCTGAAGAAAGTTTTCCCACTTCTGCCAATGGAGTTAGCACAATGTAGGCACAAAACCCCTTCCTTCAGTTTACATCGGTTGGTTTTAAAAGTTGCAGGGTTTCCCCAAGACTTGTGTGCTATACGCCAAAGCTCTTCTAACCCAAGGTCAAATGCCTCTTCTTCAAGCCAATTTGAAAACAACGTGTTGCTGAGGTTTCCAAAGTGCTTTCTTTTCCTGTGTAAATATAGTTTTATCAATATAAATGACTGTTTATCGCCAGCTGTTTAAAACATCTATGATTTTGTAGGATGAGAATTGCTAACCCCCCGCCATCTCCCATTTAAATGAATTGGAAAAAACACTGGGTAAATTGCTGCCTGTGATGCACAAACACAAGTAAGTCAAGTGCTCATAATTGTGGGAGTCATTTTAGATCATTCTAATTTAGGTTTCTTGCCAGAAGTTCAATTTCCAGTAGCATCAACTTAATCGTCACCCTGATCTACGGCTCATTCACAAAGCTAACAGAATTACCAGGGAGGAATTCATAGCAGTGGCTCGTGGCCTTCTGAGCACACCTTAAGAACTTAAGAGGTGCTATTGCAGGTGTCTAGAGGCATAAATGGATGCCCACTAGCCTACACTGACTGCTGTAGAAACTCGGGTATCAATAAACCTTTATACGCATTTATAGCACAATCTAAGGCATGTTTGCTCAGAAGTGAGTTTCACAGTGTTCAATGGGATTTTCTTCTTCATATGTGTGTGCATAAAGTGGCAGCTTTAAATTGCCAGCCACTACAGCAAATAAGGTAAGCCATTGCCACTGTGGGGCTTGCAGCGTGAGGAGATAGCAGTCTATTTACCTCTTGTATGATTTCTGGATCCCAGCTAGACCTCCCGACTGCTTATGTGTGCATTTAAGTAGCGTACAAAAGCAGAGGCTATGCAACAGCCACAAGTAGCTAAACCTGCAGTAACAGGGACATGATTCAAAAAGATTATAAGCCTCTAACCTCCCGACTATAACTTCATACCACCCAAAGAGATCATATGCTTGCTCTTCAAATTGTTTACTTTTCTATTGAATTTTATTTATACTCCTTTGCCTTGGTTTCGTTTAGTATTTATTGTTACAAGTGAGACCCACAAGAAAATGTGGCCGTACAGAGTGCTCTGCTTCAGGATCATCAGTGCCACTCCACTCCACCCCCAGCTTTCAGTTATCCTCCCTACACCAGACCCTACAAGTGCCCCTCTTTTCCAGGGATGTCCCTGATTTAGAGAAGCCGTCCCGGTTTATAATAATAATAATAATTTATTATTTATACCCCGCCCATCTGGCTGGGACTCCCCAGCCACTCTGGGCGGCTTCCATAGAAAACAGAAATACAATAAAATATCACACGTTAAAAACTTCCCTGAACAGGGCTGCCTTAAGATGTCTTCTGAATGTCAGGTAGTTGTTTATCGCTTTGACATCTGCTGGAAGGGCATTCCAAATCAGGTTTCTGATTTGATCCTGGAATGCCCCACTTTTCCTTAGGGTGCCCTTATTTTCATTGAAGAAATGTTGGAGGCTATGGAGTTATCTGACCTCTAAGCCATCCAAAGGCAATCCTGTACAGTGGTACCTCGGGTTAAGAACTTAATTCGTTCTGGAGGTCCGCTCTTAACCTGAAACTGTTCTTAACCTGAAGCACCGCTTTAGCTAATGGGGCCTCCTGCTGCCACCGCTGCACGATTTCTTTTCTCATCCTGAAGCAAAGTTCTTAACCCGATATACTATTTCTGGGTTAGGGGAGTCTGTAACCTGAAGCGTCTGTAACCTGAAGCATTTGCAGGGACGCGGACTTATAAAAAATATTGGGGGGCCCGGGAAAGCTCATGAATAATAAATAAGCTCATGAATATGCAAATAAAGTGGCTCCGGCCCTAAATAGGGCAAGCCACGCCCCCCAGCCAGCCGATGGGCTGGCTGGGAGGTGTGGCCAGTCGGGATTCCCCTGTTCTCGCGGGATTTCCGGCAGTGCCTTGGCAGTGGCGGTGGTGCTGCGAAGCAGCAAGGCAGGAGCCCCCGCCCCCGGGGATTCCCTAATCTCGCGGGGGACGGCCGGGGCTCTCCGATTAGGGCGCGCGGCTGGCTGGCTGGCTGGCGAAGGAGCAGGTGGGGAGGAGGCGGGGGACGGCGGCGGCGCTCTGCTGGAAGGGTGCCCGAGATTATTGGGGGGGCTGAGCCCCCCAAAAAATTTTTTTGAGGGGGCTCGAGACCCTCAGGCCAAATGGAGTCGGCGCCTATGAGCATTTGTAACCCGAGGTACCATTGTATAGGGAAGGGTTGTTGTTTTTTACAAAAATGTTTAATGTTTTATTGTGTTTTACTACATGTTGGAAGCTGCCCAGAATGGCTGGGGCAACTCAGTAATATATGTGGGGTATAAATAGTAAAATTATCATTATGGAATGTGATGTCCTTATTTTCATTGGAGAAATGTTGGAGGGTATGCTACACCCCAGAGTAAGTCAGCAGTCTGTGGCCACTGCACTTGCTGGGTCTTCACTGAGTAGTTTAGGGGAAGCTTTCCTCCTTAGGATCCCCCCTTTTTATTACTATTTTTTGAGAACCTTGGGTTTCCATAAGCATGCTGCTACCTTCCTCATGTTTCTCAGCAGCCTCAGTCAAAGCACTGTCGTAACTCACCACTTGAGCTTGCTATTAATTAGAAGATGTGCTAGAACAGGGGGTCTCAACATTTTCCATACCTAGTGCTAACTTGAAAGGATTGAAAACTACTGAGACCCTCCTATCATGAAATGGAGGCACAGCCAATCACAAAATGGGGGCTGGTGGTGGAGGGGTTTGACATGATGTCTCAGTCCTGCCACCCTCAGAGACATGCTTGGTGGGGACACAGGAAAGAGCCTTCTCAGTGGTTGCCCCAGACTTCACAACTTCCTTCCTAGAGAAGGCTTCTTTCTTGCCCTTCCACCAGCAGGCAAATACTTTTTTCTTCCAACAGGATCTCTTCCATCTCTCACACTTAGCCAACCATTCTATCCATTTTTCTTTCTTTCCCCTTCAAGTTAACATGCTGGAGCCTTGCTGTCTTAACTGCTGACTGGGAGTGGCCGCCTAGACCATATAACAGCAGTCCTGAAAGACCTACATTGGTTCCCAGTATGTTTCCGAGCACAATTCAAAGTGTTGGTGCTGACCTTTAAAACTCTAAATGGCCTCGGTCCTCCTGAAGGAGCATCTCTACCTCCATCATTCAGCCCCGAAACTGAGTTCCATCACTGAGGGTCTTCTCACTGTGAGAACTGAAGCTACAGGCAACCAGGCCTTCTCAGTAATCACACCCTCCCAATGGAACACCCTCCCACCAGATGTCAAGAAAATAAACAACTATCTGACTTTTAGAAGACATCTGAAAGCAGCCCTGTTTAGGGAAGTTTTTAAGGGTTGATGTTTTGTCGCATATTATTATTATTCTGTTGGGAGCCACCCAGAGTGGCTGGGGAAACCCAGCAAGATGGGCATGGTATAAATAATAAATTATTGTTGTTGTTATTGTTATTGTTGTTGTTGTTATTACAGCATGCCTATGTGAGGGAATGGGTTTCCATGCGAAGACCCACCAAAAAGCTGAGGCCCAACACCTGCAGTTTTAGAAACACTGTGGCAGATGATTGTAGGGGAAAGCAAGGGATCTCCAACCTCCCCTGCAAGGATATATTTTCTGTGAACTACAATATCTCGAACTTTGCCCCCTTCCGCACAGCCCGACATGGGGCTAGTACCAAATACATGCTATCCAGCTTCTCTATCAAAGCAGTGCTATTTCCACCGTGTCAGTCACTGTAATCTCTAGTCACCCAATGCCTGCTAGAGGAGCAGAAAATAAGTGGCATTTTCAGATACGGTAAAAAGTCCAAGACTTTTCTATTCCACACTTCATTCCCCCCATTCCTGTAGGGACCGCAGATGCAGAACAGAGGTCATCTGTACAGCACTCCTTGTCAAATCAAAGATCATTGGGCTCAAGTTCTCCACCAGAAGCCGTCCCATTAAAGCCACACTTCCAGCAGAAATATCAGTAAATGACATTTTACTCTAGAAGGCAGCATTATCTCAATAACATGTAAGTGAAAGTGAAGAAAGAAAAAAGAGAAATACCATAGTTACATCCCATGACTGATGCTAGAGACACAACTTCTGATATCCTGGAGGTTGAATCAAAGTAAGAGTACCGCCGCCAACACAGTTTTCTGGGAGTTCTGAAAACTGCAAGTATACAGATTCTATAGGGTAAGGGATTAATTGAGATAGGATATTGGTAACTGCATTGGAAGCTAGCAACCAACTTCTGTGAAAGCCATTTTCTAGATTTGCAGCTGAGTGTGTTTTTATTCCATTCCATTTATGAATCACATCCTGCGAAATTGCTCAAAGCAATTTAACAATAAAAACACATGTAAAACATTTTCATATATAAAAACCAATTAAAACAATTTCATATATTGAATCAATTTTGAATCCAATACAGGTATGGACTGATATAAAAAATATATGTCCACTTTTAAAGTTTGTTGAAAAGATAAAGTTTTAAGGAGAAAAAGAATAGGTATTCAATAGGCACTGAAGAGATAATAGAAATGGCACCTGTCTGATGTATAATGACTAAATATACATAAAATCTCAATAAATTGTGCAATTTTTACTAAAACTCTCTTTGTTGATCTGTCCCCACCTTGTAGGTTCCACTTGAGGAACCCACAAAACTACTTTGAGTTTTCCTTTTGGCAACTTTCTGACTAGAAATGTGCGTCTTGTCCTCCATTTTCTGCTTCCTCTTCTCCATGTTCTCCGATATCCACAGGAAGTCAATGGAGATATTATTGCTTTTGCAAATGAGTTCTGTGCAGCTGGGATTCTTCTCCCTCTCCCCAACGTGCAAAAAATAATTTCCCAAACCGGTGTACAATTTAGTGATGTGCCAACGCATGAGTCTTCTGTTAAAATTTTGCACATGCATGGGCAACATTGCTGACTGCACAGTCGGTTTTGCAGCTCATGTTTTGAAGCCTGAACATACGCACAATTTGAAAAAGGGAAAGTCTCAGCAGCTTCAACCTAAATTGTATACTGTGTGTGTCTTGTCCATATACGTGTTAGTCCAGCCTATCATGTGTAGTTGTGGGTGGGAATGTACATACCGATGAGAATACTGCAGCAGTGATATACATTTGCACTCAGATGCACATTCAGATAATACTCTTTGACATTTCAACACCCTGCCTAGTGCACAAAATAATTTGAGCATCCAAATGCTGCTGCTGTGTTTTCCCTGGTGGTAGAAATATTGGGCAGAGTCAGAGAGGGCTATTGGCTTCACCAGTGGAACAACAGTATCTATGTTCAGTGCTTGTCTAGTGCACAGTTGTGCATTATTACCATAGAGTTTGGGGGAAGATATGAAGGAACTCAAAGCTGAGGTAAACTGTGCATGTATACAAATTGCAAATTTCAGAACTTTTCTTACTTAAAGTGAAATTCGCACAAGCCTGCTGGTGCTGATGGGATAGTCCAAAACATCAGGAGGGCTGCTCTGCACAACATCTTTCTTTCATGTTCAAATGCCCAAGCTATGGAAATATATTTGCTTCTGATGGAGGAACATAGTAAGAGTACATTTACACTGCAAAGAATTAGTCACATATACCACTTAGAGTGGCATTTCCCCAAAGCATTTTGGGGACTATAGACATGTCCTAAGAATTCTCTGTTGGGATCCTTAGCCTCTCCCACAGAACTATTAATCCTCAAAGTTCCCTGGAGTAAATGAATTATTTTTAGGATGCAATTCTATATCCATTTACCAGGGAGTAAGTTCCACTGAACTTCATGATGCTGTTGTATGTTGGTTCTGGAATACCTTGCGACTTGAACGTTTTGGCTCCTGAACGCAGCAAACCCAGAAGTGAGTGTTCCAGTTTTTGAACTTTTTTTTGGAAACCGAACATCCGACACAGCTTCCGATTGAGTGCAGGAAGCTTCTGCAGCCAATCGGAAGCCACATCTTGGTTTTCAAATGTTTTCAGAAGTTAGATGGACTTCCAGAACGGAGTCCATTCAAGAACCAAGGTATGACCATACTTGCTTCTGAGTAGGCATATATAGACATACGCTGTTGAGGCTACCTATGCCCTAAATTAGGAGCAATCAACAAGTTGCAATCCAAATGTTGTGGATTACAATTCCTATCATAACTGAGCATTGGCCATACTGCCTGGGGCAGTGAGAGGCAGTAGTCCTTAACACCAGGAGGACATGACGTTGTCTACCTCTGCTTTCAAGGTTTACATCAAGCAATGGCTGATCTGTATCCACACCTCCTGTTTTCATAGAAAATCCGCATGTTGTCAAAGTAGAAGTTCCCCCATAATTTCTGTTACTTCCTTAAGTTGCATTCCTACATCAAGACACTGCCAGCTAGATGGGATTCTGCAAGGACTGTAATGTTACACTACTAAAGAAACAAGAAAGGAGTCCTTTGAAAGTAAAAGAAAGTACTGAGGATGAAAGCATGGGTGACAGTCTTGCGGTCCCCTAGGACCTCTGTCAGCAGAGAAGAGAATTGCCTTGCGGAAAAGACCCAGCTGGCAAAAAGTATGTCAGCTGCAGGAGGTAAAGAGGGGAGAAGTCAGGCAGGAGTAGAAACTAGTGAGCCACTCTGTGGACATGTGGTGCCAAGGAACAATGTCCCACAGGCTGAAGGACCAAGGATTCACATATATGTATAATGGAGCACAGAACAAAACACACGTCCCCGACTAGCAGAAATCGCACCTGCGCTTTGCACCCCACAGAGAGATTCAAGGTGCCTCATTTCCTGAAAAACAGGTTTACTTCAGAGTCTGCAGCAGGCCCAAAGGGAGTTCACCAACAACCTCAGTCATTATCTCACAGCTTTCCCACTTGACTGCTATTTTCCCATATATGCACCATCTCCCTGCCCTCTCCATCAGGAGCTGCTTCAGAGCACACCCTCGGAGTCAAGAGGGTAGACAGATTCCTCTGAAGCAGTTAGCACCGCATGGAACCAGTCAGCAGGGATGCCCAGTAATGAGCCCATCTGTACCATCTCCACCCTGACCGATAAGAATTAGCTCCATTGCGCTACAAGGCCCAGCAATACATGGCAGCTTCATATGGGAGCTGCAATTAGACGTGCTTTGTTTTCTTTCCCGATCCACATAAAAGAAAACTCTTGTTTTTGCACACCGCCAGAACGATCAAACATAAATAACAAATTAAGCCAAGATTAACGGTTAACAAATTGCAACTTTAACTGCAAACCGAGGATTACTTAAGAGTTAACCAACACTATTAAAAATTTGAAATGGGAGATAAGAGAGCAAAAGTTATGCTAATGTGTTCCAGTTCCATTGTGCCATAATAATCTTAATAAATTCCAAGAATCCTTGCCCTATGATTTTGTTACGCTCATTGTTATTATACGGTGATGTCTAAATCATAATGCAGAGATGATGCGGAGCTGGTGGGTGCCACTTTCTGAGGTAAAAATGTCTTTGCTGGAAGAGAATTCGGCTGCCTCTGACACTGCCTCATGCAGTTGTGTGTATGAGAAGGATCATTGCTGGGGCAAACGGTCATTTGTTGGGCAGGAGAAGAACAGTCATTTACTGGTGATTTTGAATGGCATAGAAGGCTCTGATTGGCTGATCCAGGGGAATGTCAGCCCACTGAACCAGTCAGATGAGTAAAAGGCTGGAGCTTGCTGGCCATCTGATCCGAACTCACACCCTCACTCACCTTATTTCCCCTCACCTCAGCATTTTGTTACACCATGACCTGGATACTTTTTTTTTTAAAGGCTTTTTAAGAAACAGCATCATGGCAGTGCAAAGCTCTGAGACTGGAGGCAGTGAAGGTCCTGTGTGAGTGCCTGGAGGTGGTTGGAGGTTGGATGGCGGCTAACAGATTTAGGTTGAATCCTGACAAGACAGAAGTACTGTTTTGGGGGGACAGGAGGCGGGCAGGTGTGGAGCATTCCCTGGTCCTGAATGGGGTAACTGTGCCCCTGAAGGACCAGGTGTGCGGCCTGGGAGTCATTTTGGACTCACAGCTGTCCATGGAGGCACAGGTCAAATCTGTGTCCAGGGCAGCTGTTTACCAGCTCCATCTGGTATGCAGGCTGAGACCCTATCTGCCTGCGGACTGTCTCGCCAGAGTGGTGCATGCTCTAGTTATCTCCCGCTTGGACTACTGCAATGCGCTCTTCGTGGGGCTACCTTTGAAGGTGACTCGGAAACTACAACTAATCCAGAACGCGGCAGCTAGACTGGTGACTGGGAGCGGCCGCAGAGACCACATAACACCGGTCTTGAAAGACCTACATTGGCTCCCAGTATGTTTCCGAGCACAATTCAAAGTGTTAGTGCTGACCTTTAAAGCCCTAAATGGCCTTGGTCCAGTATATCTGAAAGAGCGTCTCCACCCCCATCATTCTACCCGGACACTGAGGTCCAGCACTGAGGGCCTTCTGGCGGTTCCCTCACTGTGAGAAGCCAAGTTACAGGGAACCAGGCAGAGGGCCTTCTCGGTAGTGGCGCCTTCCCTGTGGAACACCCTCCCACCAGATGTCAAAGAGAACAACAACTACCAGGCTTTTAGAAGACATCTGAAGGCAGCCCTGTTTCGGGAAGCTTTTAATGTTTGATGTATTATAGTATTTTAATATTCTTTTGGAAGCCGCCCAGAGTGGCCGGGGAAGCCCAGCCAGATGGGCGGGGTATAAATAATAAATTATTATTATTATTATTTCCCACCTCTTCATTTCACCAGTTTTCTGAACCACAGAACTCCCCAAAGTTTTGAGCATCCTCGCAGAAAAGACATCAGAGAAACCAAGCAACTCATCTTGCCCCTATGCGGCATGACAACGGTTTGAGTTGCTTATATATGTGGTTTCCTTGCTGCATAATTTTCTTTGTATCAACAACATTTTTGAAACTGACATTTCTTTAGAACATCCCTCTTCTTCCATTACCGTTTTGGAAGAGAAACTAATTCCCTTGACTGCCCCATGTTAAATACAGACAAAACACCACATAGCTAGCTCTTTAAGGACATTGTATTTTGCAAATAGCATTGCTTGTCTTTGTTTGTTGGTTTAATTGGAGTCCATGACTCCATTGTGGCCAGTGGAACAGAGCTACGGAGAACCTGTGGTTATACTATAGAAGGCTAGAATTCTGAACAAACATGTGAAATTTCGCCAAAAGAAGAAAACAGCTGGCGGTTGGTTTTGGTATGCATATATGTTAAGGATCACAGAACATGTAAGTGGGATAAAGTCACATTTCTCCTGGGCCCGACACAGTCAAAGTGCAGCCAAGGAACTATATAAAGCAACTTACATGGCTCTGCTGTGTTTGCAAGAGGTTGTGACAGTTTCCCAGCTGGAGCCTGGGATGTGGTTGCTCTTTGCCTTCATTCTTGCAAGAATTGTGTCATGGGAGAATAAGGGAATGCTGACTCTAGCTGGCCTACAGCTGGTCTGAATTCAGGAACCTGAGCATACATCATCGTTTATTATTTTAGCCTTGTGTGAGTGCTCTTCCTCTAGGACTCTTCCTTTCCCAGATACCTTTAGCAGATCCATCCCTAAATGAAACGGAACTTGCCTGTTACGTCCCTCTGGGTCCTATTTTAACTTCAGAGGCTGTGTTTTTAAGAAAAATAATTGCAAGTTGCTGTTCTGTGACATTATCAGTCAGAAGCAACGGAGCTATCTCTCAAGTTGACATAGCATACGGAATTGTGTTGTTTCACATCAGACCTTAGTGCGGTGTTTTCCTTGATGTCTAATTCTTTGGCTGAAATTCAGTTTCGGCTGGCTTGTAATAAGCTCTTGCCCGAATCCTGCTAAGATTGAATTGTTATTGATTGGTCTGAAGCATTGGTGTAGAAGGGTGTGCTCCCATGACTTGCATTTGGAAGGGTCAGAGCTTCTGACAGGTGATTTTATTAGAAATGGTGGGGTCATTTTGAAGCTCAAAAGATTACATAACCAAACATATTTTTGCTTGCCTGCAAAAACATGCTCTTTTTGTGTGAAAGGTATGTCTGCTTCATGTACCTTCAAAATGATTCAATCCTGTGATCCGATTGTCATCAGACTGGCTGCCAGGATTGCATGAGGCTCTTAATAGAGTTTTTTAAATTACATCTAAATGTACAGATTACATTCCAGGTGTAGGCAAACTCCGGCCCTCCAGATGTTTAGGACTACAATTCCCATCATCCCTGACCACTGGTCCTATTAGCTAGGGATGATGGGAATTGTAGTCCCAAACATCTGGAGGGCCGGAGTTTGCCTATGTCTGTTACAGACCCTCCAAGTGTCCCTATTTTCCAGGGACAGTCACAGATTTACAGAATCCACTCCGGTTTCTGATTTGATCCTGGAATGTCCTGCTTTTCCTTAGGATGTCCCTATTTTCATCGGAGATATGTTGGAAGGTATGGAGTTATCTGACTCCTGAACGAAAGAGATAAGTAACTATACAACCTTTAGAAGACAACTTCTAAAGGCAGCCTTGTATATGGGAGTGGTTTTTTTACAAAAAAGTTTAATGTTTTATTATGTTTTTATATGTGTTGGAAGCTGCCCAGAGTGGCTGGGGTAACCTAGTCAGATAAGTGGGGTGTAAATAATAAAATTACTACTACTACTACTGTTATTAGTATGGAATAGGACATCCCTATTTTAATCGGAGAAATGTTAGAGGGTATGCAGATAATAATAAAATCACCATAATGTGTGCTGATCTTCAGTGAAATGCACTGAGTAGTTTTCATTAATTTTCTCAGCGTGTGGATCAGGAGCAATTTTAGTGGATTCTCATCCATATCGTTACTGATTGATGAAGCCTGCAAGCAGGACAAGAACACAACAGCACTCTCTCCACTTGTGATTCTCAGCAAATGGCATTCAGTCGTACCACCTAAGAGAAGGCATGACATAGCCACTGAGGCTAGTAGCCTTGTCCTCCGTGAGTTGGTCAAATCCTCTTTGGAAGCCATCAAAGTTGACAGCCATGATGTCTTCTTATCCTTATAATTCTGTGAGGTAGATTAGGCAAATAAATAGTGGCTGTCCCAAAGTGAACCGAGCAGGGATTTGGGGTGGGTGGGGGTGTCTTTCCATGCCAACTGCCACACTTTCTGTCAGGAGTTCAGCCTATACTCGAATAGGACCCTGGCAGAGACACATGCCCGCCTGGCATGCTCTGTCCCTCCTGGTCAATCGTTCGGGAGCTTCAAAAGCTTTCTTCTGCCCAACCATCACAGCGACCAATGTCAACCGACACCGGCACACTTAGGGATCTGCAGAGTTTGCACAACTTGCATGACAGACCTCAGCAACTCAGCATTTTGGCTAATCTACTTTATTTACATATAAACACACATGGAGCACTGCAACATGCCCCCCCTCTCTCTACCACCAGACAGCAAAGAGAAAAAGAACAAAGGACAATAGTCCCACTTCACGGAACACAGTAACACAAACATCCTGTCTCCGTCACTTCCCACTCTGTGGAGTCAAAACATACACTGTCATGTGATAGACAAAAATCCCATGACTGCAATCACGGAGCAGGAATTCTAACACTTTCTCCCTCCCAAAAGTCAGATCTTTTGTTATCACTGTTAGATGCAAGGAGAAAGGGACCCTGTGGCTCTCTGTCATCACTGACCCTGGGGTTGGTGGGAGTTGCAGTTCAACAACATGTACAACATTAGCAGATGACAAAGAGAACCCTGTTGTAATTCAGGGGAAGTTTCACTACTGAAGTACCAGAAGAAATAATACATTGGCGCCTGGGGCTACCCTAGCATTCAATCCCTTGTTCCTCTCCAGTGCAGTCTTTAGCATATGTGCCGCCGGGGTGCAAAGTTCCGCCTAGCACCCCCAAATTTAGTTTTAGCCCCCAAATTAACTTTTATTATGATGTAAGAGTTAATTTCGCTTGCACAGTGCTGTTGAGAATGACAATAGGAGCTTAGGAGGTTTCAGCGGTGGGCGCCTGGTGCCCCCCAGAATTTGTTGCCTGGGTGCCCAGTACCCTTTGCACCCCCGGGTAAAGACGGCCCTGTTCTTCTCAACACCCCTAGCAGGTCTTTGTAAAACCTAATTTGTAAGTATTTTAGGACATTAAGTCTAAATTCCAGTCCTTCTCTTGCCTTTGAGAGCTTTTTATATACTTTGGTTGTACTTCTGTACTTATAAATCTCAAACTTATAATTTATGTGTTTGACTTGAGAAGATGCATGGATGCAATTAACAGCATTAGACTTATTTTATTACTATGTATTTGATTTAGGTTGCAAATGGTGTGAAAATCATAATTTCAGAGTGAATTATAGAGTGGTTTTTGTTGCCCATTTGAATTTGTCAGGGGGTTGGGGTATAATTAGGAAGGAGCCATTTATTTTTCATCTTTCTTGTTTAATTGAGCTAATATTGTCTGCTGAAGAACATGAGGACATGTGGCTTGACCACTGGCTGGAAAGTGAGGCGAAGCTATTTTGAATGGAAGAAGGCATTCTGAAGGACAATCTTGCTTCCAGAGATGTTGGTTTTTTCCTTGAAAAAGAAAGCATTTTGTTGGCAATAGAAACCTTTCTCTCTCTTTTCTTCTTTCTTCCTTTTTGCTGGACGAAATGCATGGGTCATTTGGTATGCTACTCTAACTGTTCCAATGTAATGATCTATTATTATGCTAAGTCATCATTGTATTTCTGCTCCAACAAAGCGTGTTCTCCTTCATGGAGAGCACGGGTTGCGGTGGGGGCCGCCAGGACACTCCAAAGTTGGGGGCGGGCTAATTGATTGTTGGCCACTGATGCGATTGGGGCTTCCCTTGTTGTTGGGAAGAAGTTAATGTTGCCATTTGTTGATTGACAGCCAGAAATGCTAAAACTCCTTGCACGAGGCTAGGGCTTCCTTTTTTCGACCGTGCATCGAATTACCCGTCCCCCCCTCCCTAGAATTAGGGTTGTTCGCTTTAACCTTGCTATGCCTGTCATGTGTTTGTCTGCTCTTGGGGCAGGGGCCCGGTAGGAATTTTGTCCATCTGGCTGATTGGCTGGGGCCATTTGGTTTTTGCCTACTGTGTAGCAAATCGTCACAACTTGTAAGGTTGCGGTTAGGCATTGGTTTATGGTTTGGTTGGTTGAGGGGAAGTGGTTGAGTGCCTGCCCTTGGTAGGTTGAGTGCCTGCCCCTTCCGTTAAAGGAATTGGGGGCTAACTATTGCTTGTCCAGTCTGTCAAGGGGGCTCGGGCCATAGCAATGAGCTCCTGGTTGCATTTGGGGTGAGGGCAGGTTCCCTGCTCCGTCGCTACCCCCAAGTGTATTCCCCTATTCTGACTTTCGTATCGTGCAGAATGTCAGTCTGTCCCCCATGGTGGGGGCAGATAGTCGCAACCAATGCCTAAGCAACCACTCACAAATTTGCATTTTAATAAAGTTGTGGCCAAAATTATGCCAAAAATCTTAAACAAAAAATTCTGTGTGATGTGTGAGTTATTGGGGTCACCCTGGGGACCTCGACATGCAACAATGCAGATAACATTGCATCACACTGAAAAGACCACATTGCAGTGTTTTGTGGTTTTGTGTGTGTGTGTGTGTGTGTGTGTGTGTGAGAGAGAGAGAGAGAGAGAGAGAGAGCAACATTTTTGCAATGCTTCACAACATCACATACATGAAAGTGCACAGCATTAAGTAACATCATGAGAGAGGGATTGCTAGTCCAGTGCGGCTAGTCTGTTGTGTCAAGTATTCACCAGTTACTCAGTAGTCCCCAGGTAACCAGCTTCAATTCCAACTGCATGAAGAAGGAATGGCTGGTGCTGTGGGAAGGAGGTGCTATTACACAATGCTGAACTTCCTGGGGGAAAAATAGATGTCATTCCTGCACTTGAGAGCCATTCACTCCTTCAATATATGCATTCAGCCTATACACAGAAAGGAGAGGAGAATTGCATTTGGTAGACCCACCTCTCACCTACATGAATTCAGTGAAAAGGGGGAAAGAGGATTCTATGTATACATAGCTGTACAGACCCAGGCGAGCCAATGGGATAACTCCACCAATTTCACTTAATGGTTATGCTTGTATTTAGTTAGTGGCATTGCCTGACTTCAGCATGGGACAACTGCTGCACTTGGATGGATCCTTTTTACTGGTATAATGGGAAGGTTGGCAAGAGTTGGACTGGATGACCCTTGGAGTCCCTTCCTACTCTTAAGATTCTATGATGTAGTGGTAGAGTGCAAAATTAGGGAGGAACAGACCAAATGATACCCTGAGCCTTGAAGCTCACTGGGTGATCATAGAGTTTCCATTGCTTCTTGTGGACTTTCCACTGCTCCTCAGCCTAATCCACATCACAGAGGTTTTGTGAAGATAAATTTTGTATTTGGGTAGGGAGAACCGAGAATGTGGCCTTGAGGAAAGGCAGGAGACAAATGAACAAATTATATCAGCCCAGGAAGGGCTTTTCAGTGCTACTTACATGGACACGGTCATACTGAAAGTGGGCTTTGGCTGTGCACTCTGATCTGTGGTGTTAAATTCCTCAGCAGACATTATTAACTCAATTAATCAGAAAGGGGATAAATTAAATTACTAATTCCTAATTATCTAAAAATAGTTAAACACGAAATGAACAATTAGGTAATTTGCCTTAGAAATTAAGATCTTTTTAAGGCAACAACATTCTAAATCAAAATGATGGCATGAAAATAAGTGTAATGTTGCTAATTGCACCCATTCATCCTCTCAAGTCAAGTATGTAAATCCGCAGCAACCTTATGCATTTTGACAAATGACTACAAAAAAGAACAAAGGCTCTTCAATAGACCAGCCTCCCTAATAAAGAGATGCAGGCAGGGACAGAAGCATGTATTTACCTCTGTCTCTTCACTGTCTTTAAAGAATAGCGACGAAGACATGTCAACAAAAGCCCTCATCAGAACTGATATGAACTGCCAGTTCAAGGGAATAACCTGTTAGCATTGCCCCCACCGCTCCACGTCTCCTCTTATTATTTTTGTGCTGAATTAAATTAAAATTCTGATTTGCAATGCACTTTGTATGCCATGGCTCTGCCTGATTATTATTTGTTATTATAAGTGCATGTTCCCCCTTCACCACTCTTTATTAGCCTTTTCTTCTGAACACTCAAGAAGAAGGTTAACGACTTCAATAATCTAGTAATCAGCTTTTGTTTACACTGGATTTATTATTATTATTATTTTGAGGGTGCGCACATGGAACATAGAAGATCCATCTCATTTGCATAGTTTGTGAAGCTGTGTTTTACCATTTTATGCAGTTTTACATGGATTATAGGGGGGTTATATCAACAGCCATGAGGTGATATAATACAGAGTTGAAGCCATAAGGCACAAACTGCAGCCAGATAACCTTGGTTGGCTCACATGCTGTATTTTGGAAGGAGACTGTTATGAACATGTTTTCATACAGAAACTTCCCAAAGCAACAAGAAGAACACGTTGCTTAAAACACAATGATTTCACTTCTTAATTTCCACTCTCTTCATGGTATGAGTCTCCATTCATTAAAGAATATTCTCATCCACACCTGCTCACTGCAGGCCTAAGCTGCTCTGCCACCTTTGCTGGGAGGGGGGAGCCCTGTGGAAGCTGGTGCCTATGTGGGGGTGCCTTGTTGCACCCCCTCATAATTTTGCACCCGGGGCCACAGTCCCTTTGCCCCCCCCCATGCTATGCCTTCCTGCTACACAGGAAGTTTCCACCCCTTTCAGTTCACAGCCAAATGAAGATTTTGAAGCAGAATTCCTCTCATTGTCTCCCAAAGTCTTCCGATAAAATGGGGTGTACTGTGAATGACAGGATGCTTTTATGTTAAGGTTAACTAAACTATAATTGAAATGTGCTGCATTGGATGATGACCTAAGCTCAGCTCAGGTCCCCTTGAGAAATATATTCACCACAGCAATGTCGTTGTGTCTGTTTGTGTTACTACAGTGGTACCTCGGGTTACAAACACCTCGGGTTACAAACACTTTGGGTTACAGACTGCACTAACCTGGAAGTAGTACCTTGGGTTAAGAACTTTGCCCCAGGATGAGAACAGAAATTGCACGCCGGCAGCACGGCGGCAGCAGGAGGCCCCATTAGCTAAAGTGGTACCTCAGGTTAAGAACGGTTTCAGGTTAAGAATGGACCTCCAGAACGAATTAAGTTCATAACCAGAGGTACCACTGTATTGTGGTATGTTCAGAAATTGATATTTGGGGGTGGCCCTACCATTAGGTAGGGCAAGGTGGCTGCCCTAGACAGCTAATTTGGGGCAACATAAAAGGGCAGCAAAATGTCTCTTATTTAATGTAGTTTTCTTGGGAATGCAACAAAATTAGAATCTGGTAACTGGTAAACTGCCACTCAGTCCACCAAGGCCCACACAATTGTTCTTGTCCAAATCTTGCTCCATTCAGTCTTCCACTGAGAGTTAGTACAGTGGCACTCAGTACAGTGTTGCCAGATTGGGAGGGAGGGTTCTCCAAATTTGGAGGTTTTTAAAGGCCTTGGCAATAATTGTGGAGATAATTTTTCTTTGGGGGGGGTTGGGGGGAAAGCAAAATATTAACCACATAGATTTGGAAGGCCACCAATGTGTCAACTTACGATATGGGGGCACCAAAATGTTCTTTAAGTGCTTAGGGTCCCTAAAGGTCTTAATGCAGCCCTGCGATGGCATTTTGATGTGCCAGATGAATGAAACAAACTGTCTGTGGCTGATGTTCAGACAAAAAGCAAGCAACTGTGCCAGTATTAAAAGAAAAGCAAGTGAAAGCTCCTCTGGAAGCGGATCATGCCTACCGCTGGCTGTGCCTTCGGGGCCCGACTGCTGATGCTACCTGTATTTAATGGGAGCAGAAAGTTCACAACGGGCCTGATCAATCCCTATGAATTTATGTAATGTTATTTATTAACAGTTGCAAGCCCCCTCGCCCTTCCATTCATCCAGGTCAGCACCTGAGATGTGTCGGCTGCCCAGAGAAGGGATAAAAGAGAAAAGTGCAGATGCCCTGGTTTCCTATAAGGTCGCTGAGGTCCTGCCGAGTGTGCCAGATTCCTGCTGAGAATCCCATTCAAATGCATTGTTCTGCGCAACAGGGGTCTGTACACTCAGCAGTACCTGCAGGAACAGGCTAGGCACTTTATAGCAATAACCTGTATAGCTAACCCTTGCAAGTTTGCAGAGAAGGCTTAAGGATTGTGCTTTACTTTGAAACTCTCAAATTTATGGAGCTATGGCACCTGTATTAAGTGTGTGCATCATCTTGGCTGCTATTGTAACCTTGCAGTGCGTCAAGGCACCCAAATTGCTGCCCAATGGGTCTATATAGATTTTTATTTTTGACAGGGAAAGAGATCCTATCTTTTATTCTGGGTTAGGGATGACTGGCTCTCCTCCCACATCTAATGCAGCTTTTGATGTTATGGCCTGATTAAATTTGAGCCCAATGTGCCAGACTGTTGTAACAAATAATACATCTTCTCCCTTTCTTTTTCTTTTGTTGAAAATACAGTCTGGCTTTCAGAAATCATTGTGGCAACTGTAAATGATGTATGAAATGAAAAATCCTGCTCACTTTGTTAAGAAGGGAAACCTGGCAGGGCTAGGCTGCACGTTTGCTGCTGTGCTTTCCTCTTTGCTGAAAGATGCAATCACAGGAGTTCACCCTGACTGGCACCAGGCAACGCTTTCCCCCCACCAAATGAATGATAGTTTGCTGCTAAAGTGAAATGCAAATTGAAATCTGAGCACCACGTGGAATTTCCAGGACCTAAATCAACCGAACACAGCTCCTATTTGGTTCCATGCTGCCTCATTTCCCTCCACCTCATGCCAGTTTTATTAATATTACAAGCATCCCAGATTGGGAAGGCAACTATTCTTTCTGTTTGACTATACTCCTGTGGCTGTGAGAAATTACAGTAATCATTTCGATGGGGATAAGCTTCAAGCAAATGCAAGGTACATCACTGAGTGCTTTTGAGGGGAGAAGTGAATGTAAACAAAGCAGTAAGAGAAAAGAAGCCAGAATTTTGCTTTAGATGGGCCTAATTAGGGCATGAGAAAAAACAACATGGTCTGGTCCTCCCATGGAGCTGTGGCCATAGTTTATGGCGCATCTAGCATGCAAAAAGTGCCAGGTTCAATTTGTGCCATCCCAAGGAAAACAACCACACACACACACACAAAGAATCAAAGAGCAGGTGATACATTCAAGATCTGTCGTCTTTCAGAGTAGAAAACACTGGGCTAAATGGACAAGTACTCGGACCTGCTGTAGGGCAGTTTCCCATGTAGTAGAAAGTGATAGACTCAAGCCTCAGTATCTCTACACAGATGACCTTAGGTAGCCAAGACATCTGGGTCAGTTAAGCTATAGAGAGATCCTTGGTTCAGTCTAAAGAAGGAAGCTCAGATCACCTCTCCCCGTATGAATTGACCCAGACCGTGCACTTATCATCTGAGGCCTTTCTCCATGTCCCCCATCCGAGAGGTTCGGGGGGGGGGGCAACAAGAGAACAGGCCTTTTGGTGGTGGCTCCCTGATTGTGGAATGCTCTCCCCAGAAAGCCTTGCCTGGAGCCATCGCTATATGTCTTTAGGTGCCAGGCAAAAACATTCCTCTTTACCCAAACCTATGGCTATTAAATAATCTATGACTTGTGAAGTGGGGGGAGAGGACTGTTATTATGATGAATATTTTATTATTAGGCTATCTGTCATTATGTTTTTATCACTGATGTTCTGTAATGTGTTTTTAATGTTGTACACTGCCCTGGGATCTTCTGATAAAGGGCGGTGTATAAATTGAATAAATCATCATCATCATCTTAGGGCAGGCTTCCTCAACCTCGGCCCTCCAGATGTTTTTTGGCCTACAACTCCCATGATCCCTAGCTAGCAGGACCAGTGGTCAGGGATAATGAGAATTATAATCTCAAAACATCTGGAGGGCCGAGGTTGAGGGAGCTTGTCTTAGGGTATGTTCACATTACTGTTTACTTTCCACCCATTGCTCTCCCACTGCTAATTTTGAAGCTGAGCCACATGTCATTTGCCATTAGCAACTTCAGTCCAATTAGAAAACTGGATGTGAGGTAAGCAGCCATGTGAACATACCGTGATGTGAACAGCCTTCACACAGATGAAGATGAACAAGCAAGCACACTTGACAGCTTAAGGAATAGGAGTCCCAGGAAGGCTGTAGGGGCAGGGAAACCCAAATGGTCAGATGCGTTGGGTGAAGACATCCCCGCCCGCTCTCTGATGTGAACAACCCCTTGCAAATGCAGCTGGAAATGCATCGGGAGTAAATAACCTCATTACATTTCAAGTCACTGATGTGAACATACCCCCAGTCTGTCACACAGTATATGGTTCTACGGGCAACTCTCAAGGCGGTGGTGTAGAAAGGCAGAGTAGCAAAAGAGAAAAGAAGCCTCAGCTTGCATTTTGGTCTCTGAATTGCATTGCCTATGATGACTGTGACCCTGACTCTAAGATGCAGAACGTGTAGCTCCTATGGGGCTTTTTTCTAAAAAGAGCCGTATTCATGAATCTCGTTCAAAGATGATAAAACAAGCTGAAGATTCATATTTCTCTGTTCTTCCTCCATTCTCTTCCACTGAACCAGCTGCAAAGGTTATACACCCGCCACGTCCCCTGCAGGCAACCTGCAAAATGGATGATCAGGAGGGGGAAAGCCAGAAATATCTAAAACTTTTCTTTGTGTATAAGCAGCTCGTTTCTGGTTGGCTTCAGAGATGGCTCCCTCAGCCCCTTCAATTCACAGTTTTCATGTATGGCAAAACTAGTTTAAAATGCAAAGTCTTTAACCTTCCAGGCATTTTTTAAATGGTTGCTGCTGCTGTTATTTCTGTCTACCCCTCCATCTCAACTGAGTGTGAATTCGAAGAATTTGGTAAGACTTGAGCAGGAAGGGAAGAACTTTCAGCCGACACATTTCTTGCTTAAATTCCTCCAAGAGAAATTGAGCTCGATGTTGTTTGATCACAAGCAAGGGCAAGTGGTTTGCAGCTGCTAGCAAATGGGAATAGTATCTGGAGGCCAGGGTTGCTCGGTGCGAAGAGCAGAGAGAGCAGCTGAGAGACGGAGCTGTTAAGAGTGATGGCGCATAAGGCCGTGCCATGCAGAAGGCATGCTTCAAAACTGTCTGCCCCCATCCCAGCAGTTTGACAAGATGGATGTCGGGTGAGGGAATAACATAAGTAAAGCGTACTCATAGAATCTGACAAGACAAACAAGGACTGGGATGGAGAGGGCCACAGGAGAGAGCTAAGCCGAATTGGTAGTGCCCCCTGAAAATCTGTGAGATGAAATGTTGCTAGAGGATGGCAGCTGGGATCATGCAGAGGCAAGCTACGTGGATCAGGAGGGAAGGGTAAAATTCCAGAGTCCGGTTCACCAGTTGCTTGTGGGATATGGCTCTGAACCGGACTTTTTGACCAACCATGCCCCCTTTGCTGCAGTACGTCCTTCTTTGTGTCTTCCATGCTAAAGTGATAAGTGCTTAGAATGGGGGCACAGGCAACCTATGGCCCTTCAGATTTGCAATGCTGCCTGGGACAGATGGGCAGTGGAGGTTGCCAAGCCCGGATTTGGGATATCCAACACACTAATGTTCACATTGCTCATCCATTTCACTGCCACATGGAGAGAGGGGAAATGAGCTTAGCACATTATGCAGGCAAAGTGGATGAAATTTATGAGGATATCATCATGGACAACGTGAGCACATTGAACCAGTGGAGGCTGGCTTAGACTTGGTAAAAGTCTGATTTCAATTCAAGTCAGGACTATGTTGATCAATATGCTTGCTTTTTTTTTTAAACAGGAGGCAAGAGTGGCCTTCAGGTCCTGATACACCTGCCACAAGGGAGTCACTTTTCTGTGATACAACTGTGTTGTAAGATTGAAGGGCAGGTGAATAGGAAGTCAATGGAGCTGAAGGCTACATTAATCTAGCAAAGTTTTTAGGCATCATTTCCTTAGCAAGGAAGTCAAGCTGAGTGATCTCAGTAGCTATAGATGGCCTTCTGAAAGACCAGGAAGTACCTGAAAGGGGGTTATCTGTTCCCCACCCCAATTAAGGATGACCTGGATGTCTGAGTGTGAACAGAAATTGAAGTTTGAGTCAGACACAGATGTAAAGCTGATTTTGGACTCTATAGCATCTTTGGGGTGTTGGTTGTCTTCCTGGGTATCTGATGTGGGAGCAATGGAATTTGGTTACCTGTTGAAGTGTTTGAGCTGCGCCCTTCACATCTGCACATCCTGTGTATTGGCATATACATGCAAATATTGTGAAATGCCAACAAGACTCCATCTGCCTTCTGGACATAACCAAAAACTTATAATGCACTACGCCCTAGAACGTCTTGTCATGCAGAGGAGTGAGGGAGCTAAGACATTTTACAGAGGTTGACATGGAACTCTGGTAGGACCACTGCCTACTGCAACCTACACTTCGGACTTCAACTTCACCTAACACAAGCATGTGCAGTGGGGAGGGAGCAGGGCTTACTCGAGACAGTGTTCTGGAAATCCTGGCTGTTTGGCCTAACAGAGCAATCTAAACCCCAGCCAGGCAGTGAAAGATTGGTGCACCCACAACCCTGTTGCTCACACTAAGTGGGGGAGAAGGCAAAAGCCTGCTCTGGGTTATGCCAGTCTGCACCTGGCTGATCCCGTCCCCTGATTAGTTTATTGGATTTGTATACCACCCTATACCCGTAGATCTCAGGGAGGTTTTACCCAGTTTCAGTGGGTTTTCAAAGGAAAACCCACTGCTGGTACTCTCAGCCACCTCTTCGTTGGGCAGAATGGGAAGCTGTGTACCAGCAGAGTGGCATGAGTATCACTCAATGGGCAGAGGCCAGCAGAATGTTTCTTGACTGCATGGCGGGAGACCCCTGCCCCACCCAACACCCACCCAGCCTGCTGCGATTGCACCCCAAGTCAG
The DNA here is from genome assembly GCF_964188305.1 of Podarcis bocagei. Classification (NCBI taxonomy): domain Eukaryota; kingdom Metazoa; phylum Chordata; class Lepidosauria; order Squamata; family Lacertidae; genus Podarcis; species Podarcis bocagei. Next base: position 71,667,881 of record NC_138129.1, read on the forward strand.
TACAGCTGCAGGGTAAGTATGGTGTTTGCCCTCCTAGGTGAGTCATAAGAAAAGGGTTAAATGAGTGTGAAGTGATTGGCCAGTGGGAACCCAAGGGGAGGAGTTAGAGTTGGAGTTGTTGGGAAGTCAGTTGGGAGTTGGAGAAGGAAGAGGGAGGATAAGTCTGTGGGTTGGTCTAGTTTTGATGTGAGAGTGAGTGAAACTGTTAGGAGGATTCAGATAGACAGTTGGGATAATCAGTTAGAAGTTATTAGGAAGGTATAGGCCAGTATAGAAACTAAGGGTAAGAAACTGACAAGAAAAATTATCTGAAACTATAACCTTGTTCATGCTTATAAAATAAACTTGATTATTTGTTTTGATGTTAATAACTGTCTGGACTCAGTGTGTACCCGAGAGAAACGGGTTGGTGGCAGCGGGGAAGTGATCATAGTGGTGGCACAGGGATCAATAGACCGTCAAATGTCCAGGGACCCTGTGTGATCGCCACAGTAAGATACCTCAAGGGATTGATCCATTGGTCTACCACAAAGCTCTGAGCAAAGGAGGAGGAGCTAGACAGATAAACAAAGAAGAAATGTGAACAGCAAATGGCCAAAGCTGGCAACCTTATAAGGCCTTCTCCCTATAAAAAGCTCCCCAGTCCGTCTGTTGCTGTATTTGCATAGAAATGCTTGGAAATACTTTGCCTTACTCCATCTCTGAGGCACCATATGACACCCAGCCTTGCTTTACTATTATGAATTTCCCCTCCTGACAGGAACCGGCTCTGCCCTGAATTCTGCTTTGCGTCCACCTTACAGTTTGTAAACGGGGACAGCGCTGTAATTGATGTACGCACATGTGTGCGCAAGAGAGATATGCCTAAAGTCTGGTTTTAATATGCTGTAATTCACCTTTCGAGATAGGAAAGAATACAAATATTAAAAAGGCCTATGAATAAATAAATGCCTGCGATAAATAATGATGAAGTTTGAAGACATTCTGGCATTTGGCTCTTAAATAGAAAAAAGAGAAAGTACTTTCTCCTTGAAAAGATTGTCGGGAGAGCTGATTAACCACAGACAGGACAGTGTCGGAGATGTCTGCTACAACTGATACCATGAACATAAAGAAGAAAGAGCCTATGCAATTAGTTCTCTGCCTACAAGCAAAATTCACAGAAATGAATTATGAACCAACCCTGTGTCGTTTGCTGTGCCCGATATTCTTTAATTCTGATTTTAACTTCAAAAGTTAACACACTTAATTCAGGTGAATAAATTACAACAAAACTTGCTAAACACTGATGTTGTCTCAATACTATTCAAGACTCTGTTTGCTGCTTGTTCTCAATGTCATTTTTTTCTACTTCTTCACTCTCCTTATCCTCAGTCTCATTTGTCCAAACTGTTGCATAAGCCAAGTGATTGTGATTACCTGGGCACTTGGTTTAGAAATATCCATTATGTCAGGCGCAGCATTGTGAAATCACTGCCAAAAATCACATGGATCGATGCAGCCAATAAGATTAAATGGGGAATGAGTAGCAGCCTGTCAGGAAGATACAAAATCAACAACCCCGAGAAAAGCTTGTGACAAATTCTCAGAAACAGGAGGCACTTATCAGAAGCCACAAAAACAAAGATGAAACGAGGAAAGTTATTTCTAGATTACAAATCAGGGGTAAGAAGCTGGATCTAGCCAGTGAGCCAGATCGTTATCTGCCCTGTGTCTGACAAGCAAAATTGGACAGGTGGGTGGGGCCGTTCACCTGTCAATCACCCGGTGCCACAATGATGTCAGACGAGGTGGTGCTTTCAAGTCTCCACAATCATCAGGGCTTCAAAATACCATGCAAAGTTCTGAGCAGGGCTCTTTGCAAAGCACTGGCCAAACTCCCTGTGCACTGCTTTGGCATGCCCCTGATAAGCTGGTAGTCAGTGCTTCAAAGCTGACCTCAGTGATCCCTTCAAAGATCAACTGGCTGCATTGTTCTCCCTGGGAGGCACTGACTTCAAGCTCTTCTTTCTGCTGGGATTGACTGTACTACAGAGTTTCCCATGAGGAACTCAGTAGCGCAACCAATCCCAGCCTACCTTGCTCTCACTGCCAATCAGCTGACTGGCAGTCACAGCAAGCCTCCTTTGGCAATGCACAATTGGAAATGCACTTTAAGGCTCCCATTGAGAGCTACATCTCCCCCTGCCCTTCACATGTGATGTCAAGTGTGGAGCGGGTGTGTGGTTAGGAGAAAATGGCACCACAGCCAAACTATAACCTGTGTCAGCCTAGGTAGACCTGCAGGCTGGAAGTTACCCACCCCTGGTGTAAATCTATTTTCATTCCAGGTAAATTGCCATATCCATTCGGTCTTCGATCTCCAAACAAAATCTGCATGAAAATTCAGTTTAAAATGAAACATTTTCATAGCACGTTCTCTCAAAATGCACGTTTTAAAATGTATTTTGATACATACTTTTGAAGTGAGGCCTCCTTCGGAACATCGGGAAGTGCAAATTCTGGTGGAGAAGAACGTCCCCATCCATACTTTTGTCCTGGATCAAGGAGCCGTGGATCAAGCCAGTTGTGCATCTGAAATGTGCAAGGATCTAATTCCTCAAGGATCTGTGGTAATTTGGGAAAGCCCTAGTTCTCTATTTACCAGCAGCATTTATGATAGAGGCAAAGTTTAAAACACCATCTAGAGTATCTATGCATCTGTGTCTATGCAACATCAAACACTTTTTAAGTACCAACTCAGGCTTAATAAAATAACTCTGGAGACACATTGAAAATGCATCCATATTAAAAAGCCAGCATGCACACGACTGGACCAACACTTGATTGCAATTCTACCTCGACACTCCAGCTCCCTCAACAATTGGCTGTAACTTTCAGAAAGAAGCATAATGGCTCCTCTTATCTCCAGGCTTAGCAAAGATCGCTTTTCAAAGCTGTGCGACCAAATTAATGCACAGCCTTCCCCCCAAGGTCTTCCCCCCAGTTTTATTAGCGGCGATAATATTGTAAGAGTGGTGTGAAGCAGCTAATTCACACATGTGCCATGTTCTGCACGCTGCCCGAACCTGCTGGAACATGATTTCCCGAAGAATGATGAGCGTAATAAACATCTTCTGGCAGAGGCTTGCAAAATCTGCACCCATTTTAGTCACTCAATAATGGGCCGTAAAACTCCTGGAGAACTGCGGGAGAAGAACAGTGTGCAGAGGTACGCATCAATTAAATCATGGAACCAGTTCTGCATCATGCTGCAACTTCCGAGCAGGAAAGCTGGTGGTCGAGGAAAAGTCGCAGTTCCTCGCGCAAGGTTGTGCATACAAAATATGGGCTCAAGCAATAGGCATTGCAATGAAAGAAAGTCCACAATATACTTTGCAGAAACCAAGACGGTATCATGGAGTAATTCATCATCTCAACATCAATGAGCATAGTTAGTAGTGATTAAGATCAGCACAGAGTTTTGTGGCACCTTAAGGACTCAGAAATTTATTATGTCATCAGCTCGGGCTCTGGTCCATGAATCCTTATGTCATAATCCATTTGTTAATCTTTAAGGCGCTATGATACTCATTGCTGCAACAGACAGTAATGCAGCTACCCATTTGGATATTAAGAACAGGTGAAAGGTAAGGACAAGAAGTGTAGCAATGAGCTCAGAGTTCCCCACGCAATCCAGTGTTCAGACCCTGAGTTTGCCCTGTACAACATAGTAGGAAGTGGATGTAGACCTGGGAAGATACAGTGAAGAAGGGAGCTGGATGTAGTGGGTGCCAAGGCCCCATGACCCACAGTTCCTTAGTGGATAATAAACACACAGACATGAGTATTTAGGTTTATGGGTTCAAATAGGCCACAACTTTATTGGTTGCAGATGTGAGCAGTTTGGCTTAGGCATTGGGTGAAGCCAGGCTATATCTCGACTCCCGCCCATCTGCAGGGAGTTCTTCTTAGGGTATGCCACCAATAGGGGGAGCCCTATGACTTACATCAAATACAGGCACCCCAAGGGGTCGCTGTTGGGGTCATGGCATGGCCTAGCCCATGTCCGGGCATTGGACAGAACGCACACCCCCGGATCCCTTTAACAGGATACCCTTAAAGGGGAGGGGCAGGCAGGGGCTACAACCTCCCCTCCATCCAAAAAAGGGCTTGACAATTGCTACAAAGCAGGCAAAACCAAATGACTGGCATGAATTTGCCTAGTGGAAAAAAATCCTACCCGGCCCAAACAATATGGTGGCCGACATTTGTCCATAGCAAGGTTGTGTCATAGCAAAGCAAAAAAAAGAGGGCAGGTGGGTTGGGAGATCTGGTGAAGGGCAAGAGAGGAGGGCTCCCTGGCCACGCCACAGTTTAAATCTCCCATGGCCACACCTCCTACCTGTGCTGATTGGATAGAGGGGCCACCCCTGGGTAGGGCCCCGCCCAGCTCCGGTGACATGGCTGGGACGGCAATCTTCGCCCTCCACCAGATCCACCAGATCACTGCAGGGGCCTGGATGCCTGGCCACAACGCTGACCACCAGAAAAGGTGAGCGGACCTGTCCAGATCAGAAAGGAGGAAGCAAAGGAAATAGCATGGGGAAACAGCTATGGCCATTTGGATCAATATGTACCAATATATTGATGAAGCAATGTGTGGCACAGCAGTAAATTGTAGAAGTCCTTTTGCATACATCTGCCCCTTGTTTAAGATACGCACAATGGGATCTGCTGGCAGACCCTCCACGTGTCCCTATTTTCCAGGGACAGTCACAGATTTACAGAAGCTGCCTCAGTTTCTGATTTGATCCTGGAATGTCCTGTTTTTTCTTTAGGACATCCACATTTTCATCAGAGAAATGTTGGAGGGCCGGCACTAGTGGGAGGCCTATCTATGGATTTGCCCTTTCCATCCACGTAAAGCAAAATTCCTCCGTAGGTCTGCACATACAGAACAACGGAAAAGCTCCTAATGCATGTCCGTAGATGGTTCTGAATTGGGATGCAAATATTTAAGACTTCACTGGAGTTCATCTTGATTATAAGGCTGCTTTATGTACAAATCAAATGCTCCAGTGTATAATATACAAAGTACTGTTGCCAGTGGTGCATTAGTCCTTTAAAGTGCTTTAAATACACGCATAAATAGCCACAGCCTATTATGCAGTTAATCTAATCTCAGCCTGTAAACACAACTAAATTGAGGAGGGGGGGACGGAATAAAAAGTAGGTGAGCCACATGACCATGGAATCAGCTAATATTTCAACTGATCAACACAACAGGCACTTAGCCATCGATAAGAAATGTACTGATAAAAATACTTCCATCTTTTTCAAGGTAATGTCTCTCCCAATTTATTTATTTATTTATTTATTTTTGAAAAAAAGTACACTCGTTCAGGGATTGTGTATTTAACTGCTTAATAAAATTACCCGTTTAAATACCAGAAAGGTAATTGAAACACTAATGTGTCGAATCTATTACCTATCAGCATGAATTTTCTCTCCCCCTCTCTCTCTCTCTCTCTTTGAAAAAAAAACTTCACTCTCACTAGAAACTATAGGATTAAAACTGACTCAAATTGCATGAGATTGTAATTAACCATAATCTTATCAACATTGTACTGCTTAGAAAGTTTAATTAGCTTGTAAGATGTTTAAATGGGGGCAGAGCTATGTCAGTGGTCCACTAGGCCAAATGGGGCATTGCTCCACCAACTTCAGTCTGTCCTCATCCATCTCCCACCTGCCTCTTACATACAACCACCAGCCACCAGCTTCTTCCCCAGTCTCAGTGTTGTAGAACAGGAAAATGAATGGGGACATAACTAGAATTAGCTGGTTCTGCCTGTCATTGGCTATAGCCTTCTGCTATATCAGTATCAGGGTGGATCTACACACAAGGGGGGAAATGCTATAAATAAGTCAGAAATAAAATTATAATAAAAGGAACAAAAACACTATGGAAAATTGCAATTTTAAAAAAAACAAAACATTTTGCTCTCCAGCCCCATCCGGTGTTGCATGTTTATAATGCATTCAAAATGCTGTTTTTTGATTAATGTAGCTGAGTCCCCAGTCTTAATGGGAACCTGCCACCATTGATTGTTTCTCATATCTATTGTCCACCTTTGAAGGTTATTCAGGTAACAGCAGGGATTGCTGGACCCCATCCCTAAGTAACTGTCACCAAACTGGTCAGGGATTTTTGCTTCCATGGAAATTCCCTGAGGGTTTCCTTGCACAACAGCCACCATATTGTTTCAGGAGAACAACTTAAGCAGTTCTGAAAAAAAGTTTCTAACAGGGATGAGAGAGAAAAAATAATGTGAATTTACCTAATTTGCATTTCTCAAGCCAATACATGGATTAAAACTATCCTTTAATAACCACACTTCTCCAGATTTTGCCAAGTAGTTCTCCAACCTAAAAATGTATACAAAAATGTGAATATTATGGGAAAGGAAAGGGCACACAAAAATGTGCAAATTCATGAAAATAATGTACAAAACACATATTAGGGGAAATTGCTTGCAAAACCCTGTATATAAGGCAAAATTGCTCATGCACTTGTATATTTTGAGAAATGCACACAAATACCACATAGAAATCTTTGTACACACTTTTTTAAAAATGGCCAAACTGATGTGGAAATGGGTTGAACTGAACTTAAGACTCAAAAATGAAAGAAACTGAAATTTAAGAAGATAGGATAAAGCAAAGGGGGAGAAATACTAATAAAAAACTGTGGAAAATGGCCTAGGAAGTTGAGGTATTTTTATGCTGTGTGTTTATGTTGAATTTTTGAAATTTCAATACAAAATAATTTAAAAGAAAGAAACTGAAATAGGTAGATTCACTGATGCCTTTACAAGACTCTGGTGTACCTCAGATAGTTTCTCCAGTCTATAATCTCCAAACTCTCCTCACAATCGCACCATGAGCTTTGCTTGCAAGGCAGATAAAAAACTGTGGTGAAATTCAACAAAGTGTTAAGTGGGCTATGTGCACCTGGGAGGGGGGCAAAGTTGTTGAGCTTTATTTTGCAAAATCTCAAACAACAAAAAAAGACTTTTTGAGCTATTTTTAAGGAAATTCACCAAAAAAATCAACACTTCCGACATGGGTTGCCCTACGCCTGGGTTTTCTATGACATTTGTACTGATTTTTGGAAATTCCACCCAGACACTATTTCTGACAGACCTGTGTTCCGCCATGCATCCCCCAAACCTATTCAGGGGTTGGGGTTCCCCAACCCTCCAGAGCAGATTTAGGAGGTGTGAGTTCATTCCATTCCACAAGTAAGCCTTTGTTCCATGCACACAACTTAACTGAATCCCTCCCATAGTAAATTAATATATAAAGTCCAATTATACGCTAAATAATTATTGCCAAACACTTCAGCCATGACAATGAATTAGCGTTGCATGATCTCCCTAGAAGACAATGCTTCTGGGTGAAAGCAGTATTCTGTGCTCATTTTCTTAACCATACAGTGGTACCTCTGGTTAAGAACTTAATTCATTCCACAGGTCCATTCTTAACCTGAAACTGTTTGTAACCTGAAGCACCACTTTAGCTAATGGGGCCTCCCGCTGCCGCTGTGCCACCAGATCACAATTTCTGTTCTCATCCTGAATCAAAATTCTTAACCCAAGGTAATATTTCTGGGTTAGCAGAGTCTGTAACCTGAAGCGTCGGTAACCCGAGGTACCACTGTACTGTTTTCTTCCCCTTGGGCTACCTCTCATCCACCTTCACCCCAGACCATGAACAGTTCAGAGACTTACACAGTTCTGCACCAGCAGTGCTCCCAAAAATTAAAACAACGCCCTTATAAACACTGTGGGTTTGCTTTTGTTTTTTAACACATCAGTAAATTGGTAGCTATTTAAATTCTCTGTAAATGACTGTGCAATCTTACAAGCATCAAGTCAGAAGTAACTCGCATTAAGTTCCGTGGACTTTACTCCCAGGCGAGTGTGTCTCAGCCTGCAGCCTGTGTCTGCAACGTTTGCCTATCACCTGTGCGCATTGTTTCCTAAATGGCTAGCTTTATTTTAAGCAGAGGGGAAAAGACTCCTGAGATGCTTTGTGCTTCTAAATGCAGGGCTGAGCCTGCCTTGTGCCTGCCGAGTCACCGGGCATTAGCATTTGATTGATTTGCAGTACCATTGTGGGACTCATTCCAAATACATGTGGTATTTAAATAGGGACTAGCCATTGACTTTGTAATCCCTTGTGCGACACCGCTGCTCTGAAAGGGGAAGGGGAAGAAAGTCAAGTAGTGTATTTGTCAGAATGCCTTCACCATTCCCACTATCCCCATAGGCGGTGACTGTCAGTGTCTGTGACTGCAAGCTAGTTCATGTCCTGATATTATTGTGCACATCCCCAGAGGGAGTTCTTGGGAAGGACTTTTGCATTCATGTGAAGACAGAGATTTCGGCAGCTTTCCAGAGGCAGTGATTGCCCGAGACAAAGTGACTGCTACATGGGCAGAGACTGAAGGACATCAACATACTGTAATACATTTTGGCACAAAACAATAACAGATTAAGGTCCTTTTCACAGGTGATTGAGCAAAATGAATAGCGGGAGCGGAGGAGGCTGATGCCTCCTTCATGCCCACATGACTGCGTTTCAAAAATACAAAGGCCTCTCTTATTCTTGTTAGTGCAATTCTTTGTTAGGCTTAGATAGGTTATTGCTTTTAATCATAAAAGTTCATCCTGCATCTCCCGCAGAGCTCCTGGCTGATTCAACGGAAGATGATGGTTTAGTTTAAAAGTGAAAGCTCAGGCCTGAAAATAAATTACTACCATATATAATTTGATCATCTATTTTTCATATGAAGTACTTTGCAATCTTCGGTGTGTCTATCCTTAGTGCCGCCACACCAAAAAACAGAGTTGGGTTTTTGGGTGGGTTGTTGCCATTGTTGGTTTGGCATTATTCCCTTTTTACACGTGGTAAACTGAGGCTGAGTGATACTTCTTCTTTTTTGCAAAGTGGCACAATCATGGCCCTAGAAAATTCTACATCTAATATATTTCAGTGTATTTTGTACACAGCTGTTTCATTTTACAAAATCTTCCGCTGGCTCAGTTGCAGAAAGCCTGCAGTCGCTGGGGTAGAGGCATAGGAAGCAAGAAATAAACAGCCTTTTTGGATCGAAATGGCCACAATTTTTTGATTACAGGTGTAAGAAAGCTTTGGTTTGGGCACTGTGTATGTATCCTATATCATCCAACCCTGTTGCTGACTGATAACTTTGTCAGGGTCAATTGTGAGTTAAGGATACCCATTTGACACACATCATATCAGGCTACCCCTCCAGGGTGCCAATTGGGGGGTTCTGTGGTTTGTCAGTTCCTGCCTGGGCCTACAAACAGAATTCTTCCCCTTGGGACCCCTTTACCAGGATGCCCTGATACTTTCATCCAGAAGAAAGGGGATATAAAGCTCCTTCTCATCCCCCCTGATTAGAACAAGGATCCAACCCAATGCCTTTTTCTGCCAAAAACTTGAGACAGTTGCTCACCCACATCTATGCCAGGCTGCAACTACCACTGCTGCCCAGATGGGATGCAGTCTTTGCAGTTTGGCAAATGCAGAAACAATGCATTATTTTGGAAATATTTGGCACATGGGTGGCGCTGTGGTCTAAACCACTGAGTCTCTTGGGATTGCTGATTGGAAAGTCAGTGGTTTGAATCCACATGACGGGGTGAGCGCCCGTTGCTCTGTCCCAGCTTCTGCCAACCTAGCATTTGGAAAGCATACCAGTGCAAGTAGATAAATAGGTGCCACTGCAGCGGGAAGGTAAATGGTATTTCCATGTGCTCTGGCACTCGTTATGGTCCTCCGTGCTCCAGAAGCGGTTTAGTTATGCTGGCCACATGACCCGGAAAGCAATCTGTGGACAAACGCTGATTCATTCATCCTGAAAAGTGAGGTGACCGCTGCACCCTATAGTCCCTTTTGACTGGACTTACCTATCCAGGGGTCCTTTACCTTTACCTTTATCTTTACCTTTGGAAAGTGTGTGCAGGGAATATGAGAAAGTTCGTAGGATGAGGACAGACAATGGAATGCATCAAGGAAATATCAGTGCAAACTTACAATAAAGACAGAGAATAGCTACACACCTTCCAACACAAACTTCAGGTCTGACGTTACACAGCACTCTCTCTATCACGCTACTAGCTATATGCTGGCATGCAAGAAGATGTGTCAATTTGCCTCTTATCGAGGCACATTTCATGTGCCTTCAGAGTAATTGAGATAACGGCTGACTACATGACAGCATTGACAACAACTGGGGGTTTGGTGTCCTTTCCAGCATAAGCTGCAGAGGCTCCTGCTGTGTGCAGAAACAGCACATGATGAAAGCATTTTCATGTCACAATGTTAAGAGAGTCAATAGTTGCAAAATATGGATGTGAAATAATGCACGGAAGCAGGTTCGCTCTTACCAGCAGTGCCTTATGGCCCGGTTACAGCCATCCCAATGCAAGGCATTGAATGCTCTTGACAGGTATTGTTGTTGACGTTACTCAAGGCTCCTACTTGTGTAGCACTCTGCCTCCTGGAAGACAGATTTGTCTATTCTTACCTCCACAGGGATTTTATGGTAAAGGGTGGACAAAAAAAAGGAAAAGGAAAAAGAAGAACGGATATTCAGAAGAATTACACGTTTGAGTACCTGCAAACGAAAACAAGAAACTGTACTAGACCGAAGAGGGAAGGGGAACCTGTGGATCTCCAGATTTTGCTTGACTCCCATAATTGCTGAACATTCACCAGGATGGCTGGTGCTGATGGGAGCTGGAATTCAATAGCATCTGGAGAACCAGAGGTTTTCCAGGACTGAAATAGGCGTTGGTTTGATCTTCCATTCCCCGAAATAATAAAAAAGTACCAGCAAAAATCAGAAATATATTCAGAGGAATTCAATTCTCCTCTCTCTCGAGTTAAGCCTGTCCTTGGTGTTATGGAGGGGTGTTATGGTGGGTAGCTGGCCTGCTTAGAGGGTGCAAGGCATAGCGTGCACATTTCTGACCTTCAATGCCTTGCAGCCATTTGCTAAATTGCTCACTTGCGGCCTGATCAAGCAGATGCTAAAATTTGGCACAGCTCTCATGAGCTGCCTTCTGGAGTGTGTGAACTGGGATCTCGGCCTCTCCACCTCTCGTTTGGTCAAGAGACTTTTTCCCAGTGATGCTGACTGTGAAACATTGGGAGAAGATGAATGGGTGAGCCCAGTCCAGCAGTGAGCAAGCATTGCTGCTGCCAAAGTGCTAGCCACCTCACGATGCCTAATAGCAGGGCTGGCTTAAACATCTGAACAAAAGTGTACAATGTTGAAATGTTGCTGAACAACATTATACAATGTTATAGAAGATAGCAGGGATAGTCAACAGAGCCAACTCAAACCATCCCTGACCATTGTCTAGGTCTGATGGGAGTTGGAGTCAACATCTGGACGACACCACATTATCTACCCCTGTACTACAGAAATGTTGTTTGTGATCCTTCACATATATTTTAATAGTCCATTAAAAGCATCAGAGGGAAAAGCTAAATACTTGCAAAAGCTCGTTAAGTATAAGCATAATTCTACTCAGAGGGAAAGCACACTGGATTTGAACTAATACCATCATAAATCAATGAAGGCGAAAGTTGCATTAGAAAGTTGGCTTTTGAAGAGGAAATCAACAAATCATTAGCATCAAGCCTATCACCCAGAAAAGTCTATTAATACCACACATGGCACAACACTGCAAGGCATATATGACACTAAAGAGAATGCATAGCAGAATACAGCAGTCAGCGCTTGCCAGCGCTTGTGTAAAAGCATACACAAATAAGAGGGCAATTATTAATTGTGTACCGCAGTTAAGAGGTAAAGTGTAAGGTGTTTTCGGTTATTGCAGGAACAACCGTTTAGGACAACATTACCCAAACAGAGAGTGATTCAGAATAAGAATGGCATCTAACATACCAGGTGAGTGAGTGGGTGGAAAGTAGGTGGGAATCTGCTGAAGGATCTTGGGATGATTTGCCAAAGGGTTTTTGTATGTTTTTTACTCCCTGTTATTTAACAATAGCAAAAGGAGAGGCTTCCCCTTTGTTCTAAATTAGGTGGCTGAATTTAAGAAAGTTGCAGAAGGGGGAGCAGTAGATTTTGTGCGACCTGACTCTGACCTGACGGTGAGCTCAGTTCTGGTAGTGAAAGCAAATTCCTGGAGTTAGCATGTACTCAGAGATACCCTGCTCCTTAATTCTATGTCCCACTCAACCCACCTTTTTGCACCCAGCTCCAGTTTGTGGACCATCGTACACACACACCATAAATAGATGCACTTTCTGGACACTAGACCTGACGTACTGAATCTGGAACAACGGGTTATATGGGCCAGTACCACTGCCAGACCCTAGACATGTCTATGGCACAGTGGTAATGAGAGCATTTCTTGTTGTTTGCATGTCTCATTTACTAGGTCTGCTAGGATCAAATCAAACATTCTGGAGATCATTAAGATAGATGGCCAGGAGGAGCGTTGGAGCATTGCCACTGTTGCAAGCATGCCGGTCACCCGAACCAATCAGTTTCAATGTTGTTTTCAAGTGCTACAGTTTCCATTGAAGGCCACAATATTTTAATGGGTCCAGCATTTCAAAAATTACATTGAACCTTCAATGTCTGGAGGTCAATCCTTTGATACAGCAATAAATGATAAATTACTTTTAAATGAAGCAACTTCTTTTTTCTTTTCTTTTTTCCTTTTTACTAAGGGGAAACCCAATTAGAAGGTTGCAGATGTGTGTGAATGCAACTCCCAATAGCTTTAGGGGTTTGTTGTGGTGGTGGTTGTTAAATGCAGCTGCAGGACAGGCATAAATTTGGATTGAGGCTGTGACATGGGCAAAGAGAGATAACCTTTCCCTCTCATGCCAGCTCATCTTACGTTTCTCCCTCCACTGCTAAACCCAAAGACGAGGGAAGGAAGTTACTGGATTTATTTATTGCAATTATTTATGCCCCTCCTTTCAGGATATAAAGCCTACCAAGGCAACATTCAATGACATATTTTTAAAAATACAATTAAAAGTAAGCTGTTGAGTGTGCAACTCCCTTCAGCCCCAGCCAGCATGACTAATGGTTCAGAAAGATGGTAGCTCTCACTCAACAGCTATCATCCACCTGCAGGACCACAGACTCCCCACCTGTGCCTACAAAACACCAGGAGATTCATTCATGTATCTGTGATGTCACATTTAGTTTGGGCACAAGAAGGTGAAGTGGAACACATGTTTAAACAAATGATACCTCTTGGTCTACTTTGTACAGATTTTGGATGGCTCCAGGTGGATGAGGACCAAGTTTCTTTGTGCCTTGCAAACCAAGGGTTTTGACAACAAGACGCACTGAAGACATTTTCTTTTTCTGTTTTTGGTGCAGTTTATGAGATATAATATATATATATATACTCTTTTAAAATGTTGAAAAATACACGCAGCTAACTGAAAACATGTTTCAGCCATAGCTCTCAGCAAGCTTTGCCTACTTGAATTCTGCAGGCAGAATGTGTCATTGCAGAGGCCCATCACATTTGATTATGTTGTCATCTTGTATCCCCCCCCCAGCATTTCATTGACACACTGCAGGGTCATGATCCAGTTTTTCTGTTTTCCATGCAAGTTCCTTTGAAGGCTCCAGGGCCAAACAATGGCCATAGAAACTGCTCATAATTATGAATTTGACTGAAGTCCTTCATTATTCATTGAACTAATGAGAACTTTGGATCAAGAACAGGCAGTGGTAGATTACAAAAGCCCAACTGTTTCAGCCCACAAAATGTCTGTGGTGCCCTATTTCCCTCATCACCAACTGATGGAAATGTATGGGGTTGCATAGGCTGCACATTTTGCTTACATATTTAATAGAAAGTGCTGTGGCCACAAACTGCTGAATGTGAGGGAATTATCACAACTCTTCCCCGCGCTCAGGACCTGTGTCTATTCATCAGGTCCAACTCAAGGACAGCTGGATAGCTATCAGGGTGCAGAACAGACAGCTCTAACTTCCAACAGAAGGGTATGGCTAGAGGACTGAACTAGGGCCTGCTCCCACGGCCTCCCAGACTTTGCCACCTGAGGCAGTTGCTTCACTCTGTCTAATGATAGTCCTCATATGGGGGCATTGTACATGCTCCCAGCTCTGTTCTGCTTCAGAAGCCAGTTCAACACAAGTTATTGCAGATATTCATATACAACCTAGAGCCAATGAGACGAGAGCTTCTAGCAATGAGAAGTGGGGATGCAGCAGGCCTGATGGCTCCTTTTCCATACATAGGAGAATACCCAACACCACCATTTATCCTGGGGTTGGCTGGTATGTGCAGAAGCATCTGTTTTTGTTATTGTGTTCACCAGTCTAGCCAGCAGTTGTACTGACACCCAACATTTTAATTCCTTGACAAAGCCTCCTAATGGTTTCTTGTTCTGGAGTGACACAACATTCAATGCCCATATGGGACAGCTGCATATTCCTGCATTGCAGGTGGTTGGACTAGAGTGATCCTCAGGGTTCCTTACACCTGTACAGGTCTAGGATTCTAGGACATTCGGGCCCCAGAGGCATTGAGAGGGAATTGAAATGGCAGTTGCCAGCCTTAGCTGCCTCATCTGCATCGCTGGACAAGGGGAAAGCAGTGGAAGTCCGGCACTGAGAGAATTGTTGGCATCCTTGGGGTCTCAAATTTCAGCGGTGCCCTGGGCAACACCAAAATTCAGCAACCCACCCCACCTCTCATTTTCCATTCTACTACATATTTGTTTCAACATCTGTGGAGCCCTCAAGGCTCCACAGGCAGTGCAACTGAACTGGTTATTGTTGTTGTTTAGTCATTTAGTCGTGTCTGACTCTTCGTGACCCCATGGCCAAGAGCACGCCAGGCACTCCTGTCTTCCACGGCCTCCCGCAGTTTGGTCAAACTCATGTTAGTAGCTTCAAGAACACAGTCCAACCATCTCGTCCTCTATCGCCCCCTTCTCCTTGTGCCCTCCATCTTTCCCAACATCAGGGTCTTTTCCAGGGAGTCTTCTCTTCTCATGAGGTGGCCAAAGTATTGGAGCCTCAGCTTCATGATCTGTCCTTCTAGTGAGCACTCAGGGCTGATTTCCTTCAGAATGGAGAGGTTTGATCTTCTTGCAGTCCATGGGACTCTCTCGAGTCTCCTCCAGCACCATAATTCATGGATCACTGCCTTGCCACGGCGAAGGGGCTTGAATAACTCAGAGAAGCTACGAACTATGCCGAGCAGGGCACCCAAGATAGACAGGTCATAGTGAAGAGTTTTGACCAAACGTGATCCACCTGGAGGAGGAACCAGCAAGCCACTCCAGTATCCCTGCCAAGAAAACTCCATGGACAAAGACTGAACTGGTTGCCGCCCCCTAAATCTGCCTCTGACTGCAGCCCACATTTGAGTTGGTGGCAGGGTCAATGGGAAGCCTTCCTGAAGGCTAGATCTCAGCCAACAACCACTGCCATGGTTCTAACAGTGGTTCTAGCAGCGTTCTAGCTCTTTTCATCAGTGAAATGTCGAAGATATGCTATCTATCCAGGTGGAAGCAACACTATTGTCACGCGATTCCCCCACATGCAGTCTGAGATCATACACGCCAGACACAGAGAGGCAGGCCAGAAATATTTAAAAAGGAAGTCCTCTGTCCGTATCTGTGGACATAGATTCAACAAGGCAGGGAGAAGACATTTCCTCATCAGGTGGAGGAGCAGGAGATAAGAGTTCAGGATGTTGGAATACAAGCTAGCTTGACTTTTAATTTGAAGCTGAGTGGCATATTGATCTATTGTCCCTAGTTGTTGCTGGATGGAAGTGTGACTCATTAAAGAACTTGCGATTAACTAGGAGTTCTCAGGGGTGAGATCAGAGCAATGAGCGAGGTTCTGAAGCCTTTTCAGGTAAATGTATGAAGCTCATTATAGGAAACTAAATCAAGGCATCTGGCGAAAAATGGGGGGGGGGGGGAGAGAGAAAAGAATACCAAGCTGAGCTGGCCAATCACTCAAATGCCTCTCCCCACCCCTTTGCACCAGTTCTTTGGCAAAATGGGAACACAGCGACTCCCGTGTGAGGTGTTTTGTGAGTCTTGACAAATAACAGGAAAACATGTTTTCTTCCTGCTTCATTAGGGGCACCAGTAGTTAATGTTTATAGAATATCAATAATGCAGTGTGTAGTGCTGCATAATTAAAGGCAACCCTATGTTAATAAAATAACTTGGAAACGAAAGTGCCAAATAGAAGGCGTAAATACACTGCTGCCTTTGGCCTTATTTCAGACAAGTTTAATTACACTCCGGCAGCTGCAACCTACCCTGCAAGGCTATTTTTTCTGTCACTTAGAGCTATCAAGCCCTACACCCATTTATGACATTTATGAGGAAGAGCAAACAGCATCCCAATGGCCCACAAGTGAATACTTCCAGTTTATGGATGTCTAGACTGCACATTTGCAAATAGTAGCTCACATAAATGGAGCCAGCTTCCCTCACGCAAAGAAAGGCAATCAATTCTTTTTAAGCCTTCTGCAGGAATGAGGAAAAGAAGCCTAAGATGGGAGGTAGGCCAGAGCTACAGGATTCCAGTCTCCTTAAGCATTGAAACTCAGGAAGGACACCTCCCAATGGTAGGCTGACCAGAGGCAAAGGCTATATAGCTCTTGGTTTAGAAGTATTTTTAATTTTTTTGCTTTATTAGCTTAGACTGGCTCAATGGTTGCACCCTTATCTGAAGAAAGAGGGCCTAAGTTGAGTCATGCAGACCCTGGCTGCATCCAAACTAGATTGTTGTAAGTACCACTGCCTTTAAAGGAAGTTTGGGAATGAGCACTCACACTTTACATTGTCGGTGCCCTTTGCAGGATTGCGTGTGGCGCTACAGTTCCCAGGGAGCGTACTGGCAAACAGGGGCTGGCTTGCCACTCAGTGTTAATTTTACTCAGACTCAGTAATCAAGTTTCTTGCTGGGAGGTGGGGCCAGCCCCATTTATAAATAGGGGGTGGAGCCAACAATAGCCAGGCAGTCGGCTCTGGAGATTCACCCTCCCTACCCTCTCTTTGTTAATGTTTCTTGTTTACAAGTTAACTTTTTCTTCCTGTTTAGCAGGCGCTGCTACAGTCTTTGACTGGTTGCTGTTGAAGGACTGGGAAGAAATTTTCCTGCATTGGCAGGTTTTGTCTTCCCTGTAGCAATTCATCACAACTTTGGCAGTTATGGCCTTGGGTGGAATCCTTTAGACTTTTCTTCCCTATATTGGGGGGGGGCATGAAATCGTGACTCACCCCCCTGCAGTGGTGATTCCAGGGTCCCCTCTTAAAGGAGTCACTGGCCATACACTGAAAGGTCGTCAGTGAACTACCCTGCTTGTGGGGATATGGGTTTGGCTGCCTGCTACACTTACGTCTCGCAGAGCACCCACATATCCCATTTACCCTGATGAGCCCCAGTTCCCCCTGGCTAGGGGGCTGGGAGGGATACACGCCCAAGGCCTAAGCCAAGTTCTTCCTACATTCGGAAATTTAATAAAGTTGTGGCCTAATTTTAATTCCATAACACATTGTCAGAGTCTTTATTCCTTCCTTATGATCCCTGGGGGTTGGGGCTGTCGCTGCCTGCTCACACAATCTTTAGCTGGTACATAATGCAGCTGCTGGGATGCTTTTTGGGGGGCGGGGTCAGAGTTTGGATCATGTTAACACCAATTCTGGACCGGTTGCATTGGTCACCTATTTGCTGTCAGGCTCAAACTGAATTGTTGGATTTGACCCTTACAGCTCTGAATTGTTCTTCACCTTAAGGTTTCTTAAAGGACCGCCTGCATCTCTATGAACCTATCCATCCCCTGAGATTGGCCTCAGAGAACCTGTTCTCTGGTTCTCCTTTAAGAGCCATAAGATTAGTGGAGTCTGGGGACAGGGCCTTTTCTGTGGTGACCCCACATCACTGGAATTCCATCCCTGAGAGGTCCTCCTCATTGTGTTCGCATTGGTGGCTTTAAAGCAGGTTTGAAATACTTTTAATCATGCTCAGCTTCTTGCCGATGATATTATCTGCCTTTGTTTATAGCTGTTGCAATTTTAATTGATAATTCACTGGTTTTAGTTATTGTAATTCCTTAGTTGTAAGTGGTAAGTCATCTTGTGAGAACTTTACCCCCAAAGGTAGAATATGTGCACGTTCAATCAATCAATCAACCACAACTTTTTTTTTTAACCTCCATGACAGGTTACCGTTCATATGATCCCTCTTCTACATCACAGGAGCAGGAAATCTTTGCATTCAGTCATTGTATATGATGCTGTGGAACCATGAAAACCATGCATTTCTAGCTTCCAGCTGCATCTTTGTCTATCATAGTTTATATATGGTGCTTTTCAAGCATATTGTCAAGGAAGCTTACAACAAAAGATGTAAAACACCATAAAATACATAGAAATAAACTAAAAATAGCAAACTGATAGAAACAGCATAAAATAACATAAAAATAATCCAAGGGAAGTAGATAAACAAAAGTTTTCCTCCCTAAGGTTAATGTGCTTAGGAGGGTGACAGATCTCTGAATAAAATAAATAAAACACTGTACATAGTTCTTGAAGCCAGTCTCACTCCTGTTTTGCTCTATTTTTAATTTTAGAAATTTGATGTCTGTCTTTAGAATCTGACTTTGTTCCAATAAGGATAAACAAGCTTGATAATACCCATAACAGCTAATGCTACCAGAGTTACAGCTCAAAACTGCCTGTTTATTCAAAAATAATTATCATCGACAGGACTTGCAAACATTCCAGCGATCAGGGATTAGCTAATTAAACTTTGTGATGATGCTATCATGCAAAAGACAGTGATTTATGTCGCATCATGAGTGGATAGTAATCATTTGTATACATTTTTAAATAGTAGAGTGTCTTTTTATATGTTTAGAGAGACTATAGACAAATCTATGGCTTTGAAAGTAACAATGTATAAGTGGGAAACTATTTTACTGCAGTTTAATGGGATGGGACTTTATTTTTTAATTTTTTAAAGGGTATATTCACAAGTACCTCTGAATGGGATTACTATTTTGAAGTTCTCTCATTAACTTTTTCCCAAAAGTAAGTCTCACTGAGTTCACAGGAGTGTATCTTTTGATTTAAATGCCTGGGATTAGCATCTTAACAATTCAATATCTATTGGACACGTAGTACTAAAGTCTCTAAAGTGTAATAAAAAAAAAATCCAGTTCTAACCAAAATGTATTTAACAACACAGATTTAAGAATATTTTGCAGTATGAGACTTCAGTGCTTTGGCAGCTTGTACTTTACATATATACATATAAACAACAGCAGGACTGTGTGTTTTTGGATATCTCTGAAAGTGCTTTTGCTGAGCTGCAGAGCAAGAGGAGAGGGGAAAGTGTGTGAGACCTCCATAAATGCAAGAGTTGATTTGGTGGCAGATTATATATATATATCTCAAAGCACCCAGCTAATAAGCGTGCAATAAAACTTTACCTGCATTGAATATTTGGTAGAGGCGAGTCAAAAACACTTGAAAAAGGAATTGGATAAGGTAGCCATAGCTTCTGCAGGGCTCACCAACCGATGTTTCATCAGCAAAGACTCATTCAGAGAAGGAAGAACTCATGTATTAACATACCTTTATGTCTGAGCCACTCCTTTCCTTTATTTCTGAATTATTTTCAAAACTCTCGCTTTGGTCCTTCAAGTTCACCTCAGGTACTGTGCAGCAGGATATTCTTGGACCAAGTAAAATATAAGATATGAATTTTATCTAGGGGAGGGAGGGAGGAAGTGAAACGACTGCTTTCCAAACTGGGACAAGTTCAGTAGCCTGTGGCCCATCCACCAGTGGCCTCTGAGTGAGCATTGGGGTTTCTGCAGTGCCTTCAAAGGACTCACAAGACTTTCCCTCCTCCTCCCCCTTGGTCCCATCTTCTTTCAACTGTTATCAGGCTGGGGGGGGGAGGGTAATAAAAGCCCCCTACCCAAAGAAGTGGTTTCAGAAGCAGCATGGAAAACCTCCCAGCCAGTCGAACTATGTGTAATTATTTTTAAGAGAGGGATTAATATATGAAGATGCTATGCTATAACATAAAATAAGTTATGTGGTTTCTTTCCTTTCTCCCCCTCTGTGGAAAAAGAGACCACTGCTCTTTCCGCTGCTTTCCCCCAATTAAACAAAGCCAGCTCAGCAGAAGCTTGAGTATTAAAATTTGTGCACTGAGGAGACTACTGTGCCTAAATATGTTCTGTATTTATGGCCTGCAATGAAAAGTCGGGGCATGGGGTCTGATCTTAAATCTAATAAAGTCCATGGAAGTCACTGGGTTTTCAATCAAGCCAATTAAGACTTCTGTGGCTGAATATTGGTAATTAGGAGAAAGAATCAAATGGCTTATGGTCTTTGAACTCTTCTGTTCACTTCCCGCAGGTTGTCATATTACAGAAACTCTGATTATCCAATCACTGCATTGCCTCAACAGTTTCTAACTTTCCTCCTCGGTTTTGGCCCCCCGCCCCCCACCAAGCAACATAAACAACATAGTATAGTCCTACTGCTGCAAATTTGTTTAATTCTTTCCCCATATTTATTTTCTTCCTAGCAAACCATGCCAAAGTATAAGGGGTCGCTTCCAGACTGGCTTACTATTCTGCAGCACATTATTGGCAACATTAGTTGCGGATTTATTGTGCTTGGGGCACATCTGTACCATACATTTACTGCACTATTACACCACTTTAATAGGCATGGCTTCTTCCAAAGAATCCTGGGAGTTGTCTTTTGTTAAAGCCATTTCCCATTCCTGGGGAGATGACATTGCAGGCTGGGAGCAAGCCCTCCCCACACGCACGGGGCGGGATAGCTCCAGCGCCATCGGCCACATCATCCTTTGGCTGTCCAATCCGGACTATCCAGGGGCATGGCACGGGCTATTTAAACTGCCCATGGCCAAGGACTTGCCTCTCTTTTCTCCCTGCTTAGTCAGTTCTCCCGCCCTCCCACCCTTAGGTTAGGCTCTTTATTTCTTGACCTTGCTATGGACCTCGGTTGGTCACCTTGGTTGTCCAAGGGGTCTGGTAGGAATTTTTCCCCACTTGGCAAATTGGCACTGGACATTTGATTTTTGCCTACCTTGTAGCAAATCATCACAACTTTGTAAGGCTTGGTGGTTAGGCACTGGAGTATTAGGTTGAAGGTGAGGGGAGGTAGTGGCCATCACCTACCCCTCCTAATTCAAGGGTATTCCGTTAAAGGAATCCGGGGTGTGTGGTCTCTGTCCGAAGCCCCAGACGAGGGGCTAGGGCCATGGCATGACCCCTAGCGGTGACCCTGGGGGAGTTCATAGTTGATGTGCATCAGCAGGGCTCCCCCTACTGGTAGTTAACCCTTCCAAGACTCCTGCAGATGGGCAGAAGTCAGATATAGTCATGTGGTTTCCAATGCCTAGGCCAATACCACTCACATTCTGTAACCAATAAAGTGGTGGCCTTTCCCGCCCATTAACCTAAAATATGGTTTCATGTGTCTTTATTCCACTTCCCGGAAGGGTTTGGGACCTTGCTACACAAAGGTGCTGAGTGTTGTTAGGAAACCCCTATTCCCCTACAGTTCCCGGAGTGGTTTAATGACCAATCCCTCTTCACAGGGAGCTCTGAACTGGCACTCTGTGGAGGGAATAGAGGTCTCCTAACAACTCGCAGAACCCTTAACAAACTACAGCCCTCAGGAGTCTCTGCACGAATGTTAAACTGGTATAAGAGTGCTTTCAATGTATTGGGTGGGGATGGGGATGATTAGTGGCTCTGCAATGCTTTCCCAATCCTACCACATTATTGCTGTCCAGTGCCCAAAAAAGTGTGATGAAGAAACAAACAAAGCCCAGAACATTTGTGATATGAAAACGTATATGACTTCAGCAGGATATGCACTGATTGGAATTGAAGCTGTATGACCGCCTCATCACTTTTGCAGGTTTAAATAGTATTGAAAGTGGGGTCATGTGTGACCGTCCCGATAGCATCATGAGCACACATCATCGTGAATGCACAGGCACGCTGCATCTTACACAGATTTCATTTATGTGATCACAGCTTTACACAGATCACTGAAAATAAAAAGAATAATTAAAAAGGCATGGGAGAGGGGACTGTTTGAGCTCTCACGTGAGCCCTCCTGCAACCTTCCCAGAGCCTGGCAAGCAAGGTGGGGGGGCTTTGAAAGCTCTCTGCTTGCATGAGGAGGGCAAGGCCCACTCAACACCGGTTTCAGACATTTAGGGATGGTTGCACAAATCCGTTCCAGGGGTTGTTGTGATTTTATATGATTTTCCTTATACGCTTGAAAGTCAGGAACACCACATAAAATGAAATCTACCTCTGCAACATAGAGAGAGAGAGAGAGAGAGACCCAAGAAGAAAGACTCATTCACTGTGGAAAGGGTTTTGATTAAAGCGTTGTCATGACATGAGAACTGATGAACAGTTCTCGTGGGCCCACACATCATGATTCCGAGGAAATGTTTTTAGACGGAAAGACTCTTTACGAGTGGTTCTTTTCCATTTAAGGGAAGAAAGCTACCGTGAGAGACCACTGCACATTTGCACAGCTAATCATTCAAAATTCAGGAAATGCCAGTGCTTGGGTTTCACACTTAATCCTAGTCTTGGTCCCATGTGACTGAGCTGTGTTATTCAGTCTTCAATGATATGACTGATTAAAATTTCACACCTCAAGCACTGCCCAGACCTGGTGTTTTTTTCACTATTGTAGGCAGAGATGATACATCTGATAATATTATTTTCTTGCAGCAACGTTTCCACCAGTTACATTACCACAAGACCACACGAGCCATTATGGACGGGCCCTTGACCCCTGCTTCAAAAGAAGTCTGGAAACTGAGATCGGAATGAGCCTAGCCACTAATGTTATTAGGGATTCGTAAAGTGATTTTAGTGAAACACAAAACATTCTTACACAGAAATGTACATCAGTTTCAGGGTGGGAAATATCCTCCAGCTATGAGACAGGAAAGTCTCAAACTTTTTGCCTCTTCTTCTGTGTCTCTTCACAACCACATCCCATTAAGAGACGCTGAAAGGGTCTACCACATTAGCACCTGTGAACTAGGATTCCTACAGGTAGTCACATTGTGATCTGACTTCTTGAAAAGGGAGCGGGTGGCGCTGTGGTCTAAAATATGGTTACCAGACGTCCCAGTTCCCCAGGGACAAATCTGTCCCCGGACAAAATCCGTCCCTGGAATGTCCCCGGATTTCATTTAATGTCCCCGGATTTATATTTTAAGTGTTGTAGATTTATTAGCAAGGAATGAATGTTGCGTGATTGGTTCAACGGCACAAGACACATCATATGGGGACTTCCGGTGAGGCAAAATGGCGGGCGCCACTGCCGAGGGGGAACTGGGGACTCCCGGGGTGTCAACTGGGGGAACTGCTGACACACACACCCGCGACCCAAATCAAGCCGGGAGTGAGAGCATCTGGTCACCATGCCAACTGCCCAGCCCAGGACCATGAAAACCCCAAAGCCAACGCAGGGAGAAGGAGAATAGGAGAAGGAGAAGGCAGAGAGAGAGAAAGAGGAAGGAGAAAAAGAGGGGAGCCCCGACCTTGCCGCGTTCCCCCGGATTCTTTGAAAAAAATCTGGTAACCTTAGTTTAAAACACTGAGCATCTTGGGCTTGCCAATCAGAAGGTTGGCAATTCAAGTCCACACGACAGGGTAGAAGCAGTTTAGTCATGCTGGCTAAATGGCTTGGAAAGCTGGCTGCGGACAAACACCGGCTTCCTCAGCCTGAAGTGAGGTGTGCACCGCACCCCATAATCACATTTGACAGGATTAACCATCCAGGGGTCCTTTGCCTTTACCTGACTTCTTGACCTCAAGGAGAAGGGCCCCAATGGTTTCTACCAACATTTCACCTATTTTCATTTTTGGGCCAACACTGCTCTATCATAAATGATGGATAGGGATGCAGGTGGCACTGTGGTCTTAACCACTGAGCCTCTTGGGCTTGCTGATCAGAAGGTTGGCAGTTCGAATCCACACAACAGGGTGAGCTTCTGTTGCTCTGTCCCAGCTCCTGCCTACCTAACAGTTCGAAAGCAAGCCAGTGTAAGTAGATAAATAGGTACCACTGTGGCGGGAAGGTAAACGGCGTTTCCATGTGCTCAGGCTTCCGTCAGGGTGTTCCATTGTGCCAGAAGCGGTTTAGTCATGCTGGCCACATGACTCGGAAAGCTGTCTGTAGACAAAGCAGGACAAGCCCCACAACCCCATAGTCACCTTTGACTGGACTTAACCGTCCAGGGGTCCTTTGCCTTTAACTTTTTTATCATAAATGATGGACCATGGAGGGAGAGTATTTCTCTGCTTGTGGCAAAAATACCAATAGGCTTGCTACCACAAGCTGAGCCTAGCCAGAAAGCCACTAGGCTGCCAGGGCACTGGATGCAGCAGGGGGTGCCTTACTGACAAGTACCCTTCTTTTAAAGACGGTTCTAAAGATGGTAAAATAAAGTAATATAAACTTAGATTTACTTTCCCAGAGGCCAAAGGGTATAGATTTTAGCCTAGCCATGAAAAATACCTTTAGAACTCAAGGAGTAGCTTAATAACATTGCAGTCTAGCAAGTAGGGAAGATTTTAAGACAGAAATGCCCTTTGAAGATCAATGAAGCCAACTGTAAATGTAGATAAAGGAGTTTGTTTAGGTAAAGGAAGGCAGCAAATCTCTTTCACACAGAGGGAGACTTTAAAATCAAATCCAAAAGTCAATCACTTTTGCTAACCACACTTTACCTGCCATTGTAGAGGTGGGTTTCAGAGCATGTGCAGAGTTACTTGCAGGAAAAAATGGCATAAGAGTGCATCAGTCTCATGTGGTGAAACTTTGCTTACCTGTGACCAGGGTTCAAATTCCTACTCACTAGGTAACCTTGGGCCAGTCCTTACCTCTCAGTGTAACCTACACTGTAACACAGCGTAACAGGGTTGTTGTGGGGATTAAATGAAGAAGGGGACAACCATGTATAATACCTTTTTTTAAAAAAAAATAATATTTATTAAAAATTTAATAATTACAGAAAAAAGAAAAAAGAAACAATAAAAAGTTAAACAGAACAAAACAATACCTTACAATACATCAAAAATAAAAACAAAAACAAAAAAACAATACAGCTAAATAACATAAAAAAACAAAAACATTTAAAAACACATCCAATATTTCCGCATGTTTACCTTTCATTTACTTGTTTCGTCGACCTCCTCACACCTCCCTTTTTTGTATTCTAGTTCAATTAGCTATTTCAGCAAGTCCTTTCCATCTTTCTCAATTTTTGTTCTATAATTTATCTTAACACACTAACCTTAAATTTTCCACTTTGGCCCATTAACAATCTATTTTTACTTAATTCTTTATAACATTTCTGCTAAAGCCATATAGCTTCATTCCAACATCCTTCTAACATTCATTAATTTTGCAATATTTCTGTAAATATACTTTGAATTTTTTCCAATCTTCTTCCACCGACTCTTCTCCCTGGTCTCTGGCCAGTCATTTCCACCAATTCCATGTAGTCCATCAGCTTCATCTGCCATTCTTCCCTAGGGGGTAGATCTTGTGTCTTCCAATGCTTTGCGATAAGTATTCTTGCTGCTGTTGTAGCATACATAAAGAAAGTTCTATCCTTCTTTGGCACCAATTGGCCGACCATGCCCAGGAGAAAGGCCTCTGATTTCTTCAGGAAGGTATATTTAAATACCTTTTTCATTTCATTATAAATCATCTCCCAGAAATTCTTAATCCTTGGGCATGTCCACCAAAGGTGAAAGAATGTACCTTCAGTCTCATTACATTTCCAGCATTTATTATCGGGCAGATGGTAGATTTTTGCAAGCTTGACTGGTGTTATATACCACCTGTAAATCATTTTCATTAAATTCTCTTTTAAGGCATTACATGCCGTGAACTTCATACCTGTGGTCCATAACTGTTCCCAGTCAGCCATCATAATGTTATGTCCAACATCTTGTGCCCATTTAATCATAGCAGATTTCACCATTTCATCCTGAGTATTCCATTTCAACAGCAAGTTATACATTCTTGACAGATTCTTAACTTTGGGGTCTAACAATTCTGTTTCCAATTTTGATTTTTCCACCTGGAAGCCTAGCTTTTTGTCCAAATTATATGCCTCCATTATTTGATAATAATGGAGCCAGACTCGCACTCTGTTCTTTAATTTTTCAAAACTCTGCAGTTTTAATCTGTCACCCTCTTGTTCCAGAATTTCCCAATACTTCGGCCATTTGGCCTCCATATTGAGTTTTTTCTGAGCCTTTGCTTCCATTGGTGACAGCCATCTTGGGGTTTTATTTTCTAGCAAGTCCTTATCCAACCATGTATGATACCTTGAGCTCTTTGGAGGAAAGGGTGAGATATAAATGCAAAATATTATTATTATTATTATTATTATTATTATTATTATTATTATTATTATTTATTTGTACCCCCCCCCCAATCTGGCTGAGTTTCCCCAGCCACTCTGGGCGGCTTCCACAAAGACCAAAAATACACTAATATGTCATATATTAAAAACTTCCCTGAACAGGGCTGCCTTAAGATGTCTTCTGAATGTCAGGTAGTTGTTTCTCTCTTTGACATCTGATGTCAAACAACAAATAACTCCAAAGGAGACTGGGCTGGGTGATGCCCCACATATTTATAGGAATATAGACATGGAGGAGTGTTTTCCCATGTTGTTTCCATGTCCTAAATCCTAATTACTCTTGTGGCTAACTGCAATAATAACAATAACAATAACTCTCCCTACAGACATTATTAGTTACTTTTGTTGCGGCTTAAAAAACAACAACTTTCGTTAAAACTAATTTTGTCGGTCAATGAACCTTAGTCTCATTCCTTGATTTTTCTTGGTCTTTACACACCTTGTCATTCTAACCAGCTGGTGGGTTCAGTTAGGGGCTATCTTAGCTATCTTAGCTTAGGACAGGCACTCAGAAAACTTGTGCGTGTGTCTGTGTCAAAAGCTTGATATAAATATATCAAAAGCTTTGCCCTTGCATTACAAACAGTGCTCTGTTCATGTAACTAAATTCATCTATAATGCTGAATGTCTTAAGTGGTATTATTTGAGAAACAGCCTAAGAAAAGAAAACATGGATTGAAGAATGCATACATCCATGGGGGACAATGTCTCCTGTGCACTTGAACCGAAACACAAAGCTATTCATATATCTTTCCCTGTGAATCAGTACAGGAACCTGTTTCTGCCTGACACTGTTTTGCTAAAAAAAACAACCCAAAAAAACAACATAGCAAGGGCTCCAGAGGACTGTTCAGCTGTTTCATGACAATCTTATAGTTGTGCAATTAATTAAAAAAATCCCTCTTAGCAATATAAAATCTTCCCAGCTGCTAAGATGAATCCAGGCAGGACACCCTCTCTTGGGCATCTGGCAAAGTCTTCCGGGACTTTCTCCCAACATCATCTCAGTTGATATGAGCAGCGCTGTTTGAGGTAAGAGTTTAAGACCTCCTAAAACAGAAGGAGTTCAACATGTGCTTAAATGACATGAGCAAGCCTTCCCAACCAAATGCATCTTGGAGAATGCGTAACATCTGTGTGCTCCTTGAAACATCCGGAAAGGAGGCTGAACCTCCCCTCTTTAGCAACCTGCCCTGCTGAAAGCAGCTTTCTCCGCTCAAGAGGCCCAAAGTGACTGGTTATGTCAGCAGATCTTTTTAACACCTTTGGAAATGCGAAAATTCATTCCCATTCTATATTCTCTCGACGCCAGCTAATGGCAGCATGTGGTGTGCACATGAAAACTCATGTTTCGGGGGCGGGGGGAAGCTGGAGATCAAACCCATGTTCTGGAAGAATAAAGAGTAGTAATCCTTATTTACTATGTTGTTTAGTCGTTTAGTCGTGTCCGACTCTTCATGTCCCCATGGACCAGAGCACACCAGGCACTCCTGTCTTCCACTGCCTCTCACAGTTTGGTCAAACTCATGCTGGTAGCTTCAAGAGCACTCTCCAGCCATCTCTTCCTCTGTCGTCCCCTTCTCCTTGTGCCCTCCATCTTTCCCAAAATCAGGGTCTTTTTCAGGGAGTCTTCTTTTCTCATGAGGTGACCAAAGTACTGGAGGATCAGCTTCAGGATCTGTCCTTCCAGTGAGCACTCAGGGCTGATTTCCTTAAGAATTGATAAGTTTGATCTTGCAGTCCACGGGACTCTCAACAGTCTCCTCCAGCACCATAATTCAAAAGCATCAATTCTTCGGCAATCAGCCTTCTTTATGGTCCAGCTCTCACTTCCATACATCACTACTGGGAAAACCATAGCTTTTACTATACGGACCTTTGTTGGCAAGGTGATGTCTCTGCCTTCTACTTTTTAAGATGCTGTAAATATTATGGGGCCCTTCTATTAAACGAACCCCACAATCCCATTCTCAAAGTTAATATTCTGAAGCTGCGTGTGCTAAATGTTCAAACGTGTACGTGTGTCTTTGCAAAATATGTGTTTAAAGTGCTGTGTCCTATCCTCAAACCTTCAGTGGCCACAGAGGAACTATCATTGCAGACTGTGGGCTCTTCCCAGACAGAGGAGTATCTTTATAACTGAGACATAATTTTGAATACAGTTCCCCATGTCTTTGGATATGGTAGGTAAGAGATCCAAAGAAACTTTCCATAATACAGCAAAATGTCCCACATTATGTTTTGAGTTGAAATCTCACACTTGTGTTGTATGTAGGCTTTCTAGATGACCTCTGACTATCTCAGCTCACTGCCCTGGGGAAGATGCATATTTGCCCAGTGATGGGAGTACCATGGGGTCTTGGGCAACTAGGCTCTACCCTCACTTTTTGACTCTCTGGTTCCCCTACCCTTAGCAGTGGGCTGCTCCCCTTGGTGGATTATGTTGCTGTGCTCCTCTCACCAGGAAGGAAGAGGAGAGTCCTGTGTTACCAGCTGGGACAGCTGCCACCTGAGAGTGGGAAGAGCTCACCGCCTCCAGCTTCTGTTCCCCACTCTCAGCTCCCAACCCAATGTTCTTATCCTGTTCTCCCTCTTCATCCCTCTTAGCCTGCCACTCTACTCCAAAGCCCTAGAGACGCTTCAGGACACATGACAGTTAGGATAGCTCAGTCAGTAGAGCACGAGACTCTTAAATCTCAGGGTTGTAGGTTTGAGCCTCATGTTGGTCAAAAAGATTCCTGCATCTTTTTGGGAGCTGGGCTAAAGTTGGACCCTTGCAGCTCCTTTCAACTCTACAGTTCTATGATTCTATGAAAACAATTTGCACCCAAAAGAATAGTGTGGGTGTGTGTATATATACGTATATATATATCAGATGCCAAAGGACAGGGTAAAGACACCAAATGTTGATCTCTTATTGTATTCAGCAAGATTTATATGCCACTTCATCAAACGAATCCCTAAGCAGTTTACATAATGGTATAAAACAGGGCAAATGCAGACAAGAAGGCGAAACTCTGTTAGAAAACAGCTTGGCAATTAGTTGCCTGTATTGGACCGCAGACAGCTAGCCTATAGTTGCAGGTGCAGCCTCAACAGTGTTATGTCAGCATGCATTTGCCCAGCCTCACTTACTCCAAGTAGCTACCCAGGCAAGTGCTACTGATACACACTCAACACATGCCCACCGTAATTTGGCAAGATGTGGTGTTGGCCAAATATCCATTGTTAGATATGCTTAGCTTACTCTCTTTCTTTTCTTTTTTCAGACACCACAGTAATGGTCCTAGCCACCACCCTGCCGGTGTGACTGGGGCACAATTTGTGACATGGAACAGAATCCTTAGAAGGTGGCCATGCCATGAAGCCTTCACAGCAGCAGTTCCTGGACACCTGAACTAAATGCAAAGCAGCAGCAAAGACAATGGATTAGGACGCCCACATGTGCATACGTTTATTCAGAATTAAGCCTGGTCGCCCCCTTTCCACCACCACCCCTCCCCACTCTCACAAAAAAAACCAGGCTTGAATTTGACTCGTACCTTTAATCTTCAACAGTATTAGTGAAACAATTATAAGAGCACATTAAAGCCATGTAAAAGTTTGAAGGGTGGATGATCAAAGGAGGAAGATATGTAAGAACAAGATGGAAGGCTGGCTTTGAGATTCAAAGCTTTTGTGTGCTCTAATCATTTCACTAGCATTCATAAATCTTTAACATCCTTTTCTCAACTCTTTTTCATTTTTATGTATTCAATTAATTTCAACAGAATGTGTTCTAAATACATCATGTGCCTTGATGTCATATAGGAAGCCTGTGGACTCTTCAGAGGGCAAATGGAAAAAAAAACAAGAAAAAAAAACGTCCATTCTGGTGGGCAGAACCCATCTCTCCACCATGTGGGTCCCTGGTAGATTGCGCCCTGTTTATGTTTTTGTTTTTATGAATCAAGGAAGTGAGCATAATGGATGGGGGTTGACCATTCCAGAGCTTGCCGATAGGAACTGACCAAACTGCCCTCAAATGACTGCATGGAGCAATCCTAGTGGTGCAAACTAGGGTCCTTTTGCATTTTCATAGGATCCTGAGTTGCATGGCTTGAGTGGCATGTTTTTTAGTTGCTAGTCCGTCCCCCCCCCCCCAAATATAGTTGTCCCAAGACTATCATTTGGATAGTTTTCACAGTTTGGCTGGCCTTGAGGGCAAAAAATGTCCTCGCAAAAGCAGTTGACAAGGAAGGGAAGGCGCATTTCCTTTCAGCAACAGAGGAACTAAGGGAAGAATAATAGTTTGGATTGGATATCCAGCTTTATCACTCCCCGAAGGAGTCTCAAAGCGGCTAACATTCTCCTTTCCTTTCCTTCCCCACAACAAACACTCTGCGAGGTGAGTGGGGCTGACTGGGGGACTTCAGAGAAGTGTGACTAGCCCAAGGTTACCAAGTAGCTGCATGTGGAGGAGCAGGGAAGCGAACCTGGTTCACCAGATTACGAGTCTACCGCTCTTAACCACTACACCACACTGGGTGGTGGTGTACATTCTCTGGGACTTGAGGGTTGTGCAGAATGTATCACAAGCAAAAGCCTGTGGGGCACTGGAGAGAGCGCTGGGGCTTCTCCCTATACCAGCTGGACAGCCGGTGTGACAAACACAGCTCTGTCTTCCAATGCCTCAGAGACACTCCCTCGCTGTTGCCTCACTTTGCCTAATGGGAGAGCTAACTCTTACTCTTTAGCAGTGTGTAATAAGATGACAGCAGGTAGCAAGACAGTAGGAAAGGGAGGGAAATGACTATTCCCACCCACATCCCAACTCCTGAAAACAGAACTCTTGTTCTTATGAGTTGGAGATATATCTCATCAACAATTTCCTTGAAGTCCCCAATAGCGGGGAAGGGCCATAGCTATGGAGCTATGGAGCATCTTGCAGCCCAGTATACCTGAAGGAGTGTCTCCACCCCCATCGTTAAACCCGGATACTGAGGTCCTCCTCTGAGGGTATTCTGCTGGTTCCCTCAATGTGAGAAGTGAAGTCACAGGGTACCAGGCAGAGGGCTATCTCTGTAGTGGTGCCCTCTCTGTGGAACACCCTCCTGAAGTTTTTAATTCTTGATGTTTTGCATTTTTATTTATGCTGTAAGCAGCCCAGAGTGGCTGGGAAAACCCAGCCAGATGGGTGGGGTATAAATAATATGATGGTGGTGGTGATGATGATGTGGATTACCAGATTACAACCGCAGTATCTCCAGGTAGGGCTGGGAAGAACTTCTATCTGAAATATGGGAAAGATAGTGGAAGTCTGTGCAAGCAGGGCTGAGCTAGATGGACAAATAGCCTGAGTCAGCTTCCCATGGGTTGCATTCAAGGAAGCCCTGTTCAGAACAGGCTGGTTGAAATGAATACTGTATTTTTCGCTCTATAGGATGCACCCAAACATAGGACGCACCTTGTTTTAGAGGGGGAGAACAAGAAAAAAAAATCTCCCCCTCTCTGCTCAGTGCCCCTTCAGCGAAGCGGCAGGAGAAAAGGAGCCCCTTCCATTTCTCCTCCCGCTTGGCTGAAGTGGTACTGTGCAGCTCTCCCTCTCTGCTGAAGCCAGAAGAGTCTTGCTCTCCTGGCTTCAGCAAAAAGAACCCGAAGCCTCCGGAGCACAGCGGGAAGTCGCGCTGCGCTCCAAAGGCTTCAGGGATAGCAAGACTCTCCTGGCTTCAGCGAAAGGAACCTGAAGCCTCTGGAGTGCAGCGGAAACTCACGCTGCGCTCCGAAGGCTTCAGGCGGCTATCCCTGAAGCCTGGAGAGTGAGGGGGCCAGTGCACACCAACCCCTCTCGCTCTCCAGGCTTCAGCGAAAGCAATGCGAAGCCTCCGGAGCATGGAGGGAGCACTCTGCGCTTCAGAGGCTTCGCGTTGCTATCGCTGAAACCAAGGAGCCTACATTCGCTCCATAGGACGCACACACATTTCCCCTTAATTTTTGGAGGGGGGAAAGTGGGTCCTATAAAGCAAAAAATGTGGTAAATCTAGTAAGCAATTTTGTAAGTTTCAACTCTTCGTTTCTACTCTTCGTAGGACTAGCGTCAACTACCACCCTAACTTCTTCCTATGCCTATATCGCAAATCTTTCACAGATGGCCTGAAACACTTAGTTGTATGCCAGCGGCTTACACCGTTTTGTATAATTGTTCAGCCTCCCGACATGATGGTTTTCTTGGTGCCTGTTTGTTGATTAAGAGTCAGCAGATCTACAGGATGCTCTCTTGTAATCATGCCAAGCTGCCACATATCTCTGCCTTCTCTAAGGATACGGAAACAACAGCTAAGGTGTCTCATTTATGCATGCTCAGTGAACCAGATATATTTGTTTGCTTACTGATTGATATTGACTTTGCTGACGCTGGCGATGCCAACGCTTGCGGTTTTGGAAGCAGCAGCATTTCATGCGACATTCTGCGCAGGCTGTGCTGTGGGCGGAGGACACCCTCTGTCATCTCCTCTGCCCTTCTCGGTGAACTGTAAATCATGTCATTAAACAACTGCTTCCAAAGTGCAGCCATTTGTCATGATCCCAGGGACAACGCCACTTTTAATGCATGCACTTAGCTCGCTATACCTTGTGCCACTGAGGCAGGATTGTCACCTCTCGGTGCCGTTTAAGTACTTAATGACAGATGTTCTAGGATAATGTGTGCTAACCCCATGGCTCGAGAAGATGCCAATGAGCAATCACTAGTGGAATCAATATGTTCAGTAGAGCAAGGTCTATTCAAATTCATGAGGAATAGCCCACAGCTAAATGGGGCTGCTACTTTTAATTTTCAAGGACTGATAGTCATTTCCAGTAATCTCTTCAACTCAGATTATTTCAATCCTTGGATTTTTAGCATTAGAAATATTACACTAAATAGCCTACGTAATGGATAGTTCCCTTAAATATGTAACTTAACTTGTACTTCAAACAACTCACATCGAGTTGCCACTGGGTTTTTCATCTCTTCTTCACATGATGAGTGAAGCCAGTGGAGTTATACTTGTGTGGACTTTTTATACTTTTAAACATTTATATTTAAGGGTGCCTTCAAACTATCATTATTTTGCAAGTTTATGCAATTGAAGTGCTCTGTTCCCATAGCATAACAAATCCACCTTCAAAATGGATTATTATTAGTATTATTTGCAGTTAGGAAAGTGACAGAGAAATGCTTAAAAACTAAGTGTGGGATGCATGGACGAATAACAGGAAGACATAAAAGTCATGCATACAAATCAGGATGAATGCCCATTATTGGACAACCATCCCATAAATAAATCAGTAAGGGCAGGATAGAGTCCAACCACAACCTGTTCAGTAAGGGCAGAGTAAAGTCCAACCACAATGTAAGCTGTGTGCAAGCAAATCAAGATGGATGCTGAATAAACAGGTCATCTAGAGAAGCCCTAAGCTTCAGACCAGGAAATATGTGTTGTTGCTACTGAGTTCTACCATCACTTGGGACTAAGAGTGGCTGATTAAATTTGCTGTACTCCATTATGATGGATCAGTGCCTCTCATGACGAGTTGGAGGGTGACTCCCTTCTTTCATTGCACTGCGGCTTCTTCCTGCCCTGCCCCAGGATGCTCTGGGCACTGAGCCATTGCTGGCATGGGAGAGAAGCCCAGCAATATGATCATGGCTTGTTTTTTTGGGATTAATTATGATAGTCATTTACTACAGACAATAAAAATGACACTGACTGACTTTCTCATGCACACGCTTTCATATGCATGCACACATGACACACACGGGGAGACACACAGTCTCCCTCCTAAGCTGATCCATGCAGATTACCTGGGCCCAGTATACCTGAAGGAGCATCTCCACACCCATCGTTCAGACCGGACATTGAAGTCCAGCTCCAAAGGCCTTCTGGCGGTTCCCTCACTGTGATAAATGATGTTAAAGGGAACCAGACAGAGGGCCTTCTTGGTACTAGCTCCCACCCTTTGGAACGTCCTCCCAACAGATGTCAAGGAAATAAACAACTATCTGACTTGTGGAAGACATCTGAAGGCAGCCCTATTTAGGGAAGCCTTTAATGTTCGATGTATTTATTGTCTTTTTAATATTCTATTGGGAGCTGCCCAAAGTAGCTAGGGAAACCCAGCCAGATGGGCAGGGTAATAATAATAATAATAATAATAATAATAATAATAATAATAATAATAATAATAATAATAATAATAGCTGACAAGGTAGGCTTGCCATTTCCTCACCACTCTTCAAATGATTGACCTGATAATCAGGGATGGTTCACTTTTCATCTCGTTTAGGGTGCTGGGCTCTGCACACTCCAGCACTGTGTTAACTTTTTTGTTTACTTTTAGCCAAAATTGGTGGGGTCCTGAGGAGTTAGAATTAGCTTGGGGGCCAGAACTGAGGGTTATCCCCCTCTGGTTTAGATGTCACTGGCCTTAGTATCTGAGTGGAGTCAGGAGTTTCCTGTATCAGTTGTTTTTTGCTTGGAGAAAGACAATCAAGTTCTTGTCTAGCTTTATCATCATCACCATCACCATTAAAATTAAACGTATATATCATCCTTCAATGAGTGATCACAAGGTACTTTCTTGGCGGAGTATGGAGAGATGGGAGGATGGAGGAATGAAATTCATGTCCTGCTACTTTTGCACTGAAAAAAAAAAGAAGTCCTGATTTCTAATCCAGGGGTCACCAACATGACCCCTTAAGGCCTTTTCCTGGTGCCTATATAGCACAAGCACTTTCTCCTTGATTTTGAGGAAAGGATGGTTATCTTTGTTCTGCCTTGAAAAGTACATAGAGCTGAAGGAAGAAGTTGGAAGTCTGACACCCAAATGTTTACAAGTGCAAATATTTTGGGGTGAACATTAAGAGAGATTTCAAGAGGGGCAGCGGGTTCCAGATGGGAATAGATGGCCTACAAAGAGGCCTTTTCAACTCTCTGATTCTATGATTTACCCACATTCAGCGTTCTTCATTCTTATTCACTCTGCTCCAAGAAAACACAGTATTTTATGCAACTGCTCTAAATATGAAATTATAAATGCAATGTAGCTTTTTGGGCCCACGTATTATTAAGGCACACAGTTTGAAACAAAGAGACAATGGAAAAATAGCTTCCATTTAAATCAGGTCTAGTTTATTGCTTAACTCTGCCAAAGAACCACAGTGTGAAAAAACAATATATCTCAGGTGTAATAGGAAATAAGAATAACGGGGGTTCTAAGCAATATTTAATTGGATTAAATGAATTTGGTTTGGGAATGTTGAATCTATAAAATCTCTTGCACTGTGAAATTAAATTATAGATAATATACAGTACCTATGGCTATGAGCCACAGGCCCTTGCTGGGATTAATCAATGAGCAATATATCTTCCAAATAACACCATAAAGAATAAACATCTCATCAAAATTACTGTAAAGGAAATTTAAAAGAATGGTTAATTCCATTCCAGATAAGCTCAGATGAATGTGGTCTATGAAGACCAGTATTTTATTCGACATTCATTTAAAGGGAGTATCTTGCAAAGCCTACATTTTACTGCTCATAGATCATAGAGCCATATATGCTGCTTAGAGCATACAAAGTAGTTACATGGATATAAATGTAAATAAGAAAGCAATGCATACACTTGAGAACTCTGCCTAGCGATGAATAATAGAAATATAGCCTTCTGTCCTGGTCTTGCCAACTTCTGATACCAAAAGGAAACACTTCCTTATATTGTCAGAAAGCTGGTCCATCTAGCTCAGTATGGACTACAGAAAGCATGGCCAAACTTGGCCCTCCAGCTGTTTTGGGACTACAACTCCCATCATCCCTAGCTAACAGGACCAGTGGTCAGGGATTATGGGAATTGTAGTCCCAAAACAGCTGGAGGGCCAAGTTTGGCCATGCCTGGACTACAGTATATAGACTTGCATTGCCTCTCCGGGACTTCATAGAATCATAGAGTTGGAAGAGACCACAAGGGTCATCGAGTCCAACCCCCTGCCAAGCAGGAAACACCATCAGAGCACTCCTGACATATGGTTGTCAAGTCTCTGCTTAAAGACCTCCAAAGAAGGAGACACCACCACACTCCTTGGCAGCAAATTCCACTGTCGAACACCTCTTACTGTCAGGAAGTTCTTCCTAATGCAGTGGTGCCTCGCAAGACGAAATTAATTCGTTCCGCAAGTCTCTTCGTCTTGCGAGTTTTTTGTCTTGCGATGCACGGTTTCCCATAGGAATGCATTGAAAATCAATTAATGCGTTCCTAGGGAAACCGCCTTCAGACCAGGTCCGGGGACAGTCTGTCCCCGGACCTCTTCTGAAGGCTGGGGGGGGGGGGACAAGGGCTTTTCTTCCCACCCCCAGCATTTTAAAAAACCCCAGGACAGCGGAGGACTTCTCCGCTGTCCGGGCGATCTTAAAATGCTGGCGGGCGGCATTTTAAAATCGCCCCGGGACAGCGGAGGACTTCTCCGCTGTCCGGGGCGATTTAAAAGCCCCTGGGAAGGCGGGCGGGGGGCGAAAGTCTTTGCTCCCCCCCGCCTGCCTTCAAAAGCCCTCCGGGACAGCGGAGAAACGCGCTGTGTTTCTCCGCTCTCCCGGGAAGGCAGGCAGGGGGGAACAAAGACTTTCGCCCCCCACCCGCCTTCAGAAGGTGTTCCCTCCCCACCCGCCGGCTTCGGAGCACCGTTCCGAAGCCGGGCGGCGGGGGCAGGTGTTCCCGCCCTGCCGCCCGGCTTCGGAGCATCGTTCCGAAGCCCGGCGGCGGCGGGAGGAGGCGTTCCCGCCCCACCGCCCGGCTTCGGAGGAGGTCCGAGGACAGTGGGGAAGACGCGCTGCACTTCCCCGCTGTCCCGGATATTTCCCTATGGGCTGTCGTCTTGCAAAGCAAGCCCATAGGGAAATTCGTCTTGCGAAGCGCCTCCAAAACGGAAAACCCTTTCGTCTAGCGGGTTTTCCGTCTTGCGAGGCGTTCGTCTTGCGAGGTACCACTGTGTTTAGGTGGAATCTTCTTTCTTGTAGTTTGGATCCATTGCTCCGTGTCCGCTTCTCTGGAGCAGCAGAAAAAAACCTTTCTCCCTCCTCTATGTGACATCCTTTTATATATTTGAACATGGCTATCATATCACCCCTTAACCTCCTCTTCTCCAGGCTAAACATGCCCAGCTCCCTTAGCCGTTCCTCATAAGGCATCGTTTCCAGGCCTTTGACCATTTTGGTTGCACTCCTCTGGACACGTTCCAGTTTGTCAGTGTCCTTCTTGAACTGTGGTGCCCAGAACTGGACACAGTACTCCAGGTGAGGTCTGACCAGAGCAGAATACAGTGGCACTATTACTTCCCTTGATCTAGATGCTATACTCCTATTGATGCAGCCCAGAATTGCATTGGCTTTTTTAGCTGCCGCGTCACACTGTTGGCTCATGTCAAGTTTGTGGTCAACCAAGACTCCTAGATCCTTTTCACATGTACTGCTCTCAAGCCAGGTGTCACCCATCTTGTATTTGTGCCTCTCATTTTTTTTGCCCAAGTGCAATACTTTACATTTCTCCCTGTTAAAATTCAGCTTGTTTGTTTTGGCCCAGTTCTCTAATCTGTCAAGGTCGTTTTGAAGTGTGATCCTGTCCTCTGGGGTGTTAGCCACCCCTCCCAGTTTGGTGTCATCTGCAAATTTGATCAGGATGCCCTTGAGTCCATCATCCAAGTCGTTGATAAAGATGTTGAATAAGACCGGGCCCAAGACAGAACCCTGTGGCACCCCACTAATCACTCTTCTCCAGGATGAAGAGGAACCATTGATGAGCACCCTTTGGGTTCGGTCAGTCAGCCAGTTACAAATCCACTGAGTGGTAGCATAGTCAAGACCGCATTTTACCAGCTTCTTTACAAGAATATCATGGGGCACCTTGTCGAATGCCTTGCTGAAATCAAGGTAGGCTACATCCACTGCGTTCCCTTCATCTACCAGGCTTGTAATTCTGTCAAAAAACGAGATCAGGTTAGTCTGACATGACTTATTTTTCAGAAATGCATGCTGACTATTGGTGATCACAGCATTCCTTTCTAGGTGCTCACAGACTGTTTGCTTAATGATCTGCTCCAGAATTTTCCCTGGTATTGATGTCAGACTGACTGGGCGATAATTATTTGGGTCCTCTCTTTTCTCCTTTTTGAAAATAGGGACAACATTTGCCTTCCTCCAGTCTGCCGGGACTTCGCCTGTTCTCCAGGAATTCTCAAAGATGAGTGCCAGTGGTTCTGAGATCACATCTGCCAGTTCTTTCAATACTCTTGGATGCAGTTCATCTGGCCCTGGAGACTTGAATACATCTAAACTAGCCAAGTATTCTTGTACTATCTCCTTAGTTATTCTGGGCTGTGTTTCCTTTGCTGAATCATTTGCTCCAAATTCTTCAGGTCGGGCATTGTTTTCTTTATCAGAGAAGACTGAGGCAAAGAAGGCATTGAGGAGTTCAGCCCTTTCTGTGTCCCGTTTGCATTTCACCATCTTCTCCTCTGAGTGACCCCACTGTTTCTTTGTTCTTCCTTTTGCTACGAACATACCCATAAAAGCCTTTTTTGTTGCTTTTAACCTCTCTAGCAAGCCTGAGTTCATTCTGTGCTATAGCTTTTCTGACTTTGTATCTACACGTGCTGGCTATTTGTTTGAATTCCTCTTTGGTGGTTTCCCCCCTTTTCCATTTTTTGTACACATCCTTTTTTAATCTTAACTCAGTTAAAAGTTCTTTAGATAGCCACCCTGGCTTCTTTAGGCACCTTCCATGTTTCCGTCTCATTGGTATTGCCTGACGTTGTGCTTTTACTATCTCCCTCTTAACAAACTCCCAGCCATCATGAACTCCCTTTCCTTTTAGTATTACTGCCCATGGGATCTCATCCAGCACTTCCCTAAGTTTTATGAAGTCGGCTTTCTTAAAGTCAAGAAATTGAGTCCTAGTATGCTTGGCTGCTCCTTTCCGCTGTATAGTAAACT
This sequence comes from Podarcis bocagei, assembly GCF_964188305.1. Lineage (NCBI taxonomy): Eukaryota > Metazoa > Chordata > Lepidosauria > Squamata > Lacertidae > Podarcis > Podarcis bocagei. The sequence continues at coordinate 71,707,498 of NC_138129.1, forward strand.
TCAGAAGAACATGATCACTCGCGCCTAATGATCCTTCCACTTCTACCCCACTAACCAGGTCATCAACATTGGTTAGGACCAGATCTAAAATGGCTGTTCCTCTTGTTGCTTCTCCCACTTTCTGGACAATGAAGTTGTCTGCAAGGCCAGTGAGGAATCTGTTTGACCTTATGCTCTTGGCTGAGTTTGACATCCAACAAATATCCGGGTAATTGAAGTCCCCCATTACTACTATCTCCCTTCCTTTTGCATGCTTGGTAAAACCTTCTTCAAACCTTCTTCAGCCTTACACGGAGCTGACAGGGATTTAACGTAGACTATTTGCATTAAAAATACACTGTACCACTGAGCTATGGCACTTTCAATAGAAAAGGGGAACAAGGATGTGCTCAGAGACATGCATGCTATTGTAGACTCTTCTGTAAAGGCCTCATGCCCAGTGCTTTAATTTTTCCTTAGCAAACACAAGATGACAACTGCACACATCACTTTGAGTAGCTTTCCCTCTTATGCTCTACATCAGGCACATCCAACTCCCAAGAAACTGCAATCTACTCCCCGTATAAAAACACTGGCAGTGATCTACCCATTGTCACTGGAGGGAGGAGGAGTGTGTGGGTGTGGGTGTGGATTACCCAGAGTTGTTGAGCTTTGGGGGGTAGGATTGCCCAGAGTTATTCTGCTTCTTTTTTGTTTACTTTCAGTAAACTTGTTTTAATTCCATGATCGATAAGGTTCCCGCGATCTACCAGGATCAGCCAGGGATCTACCGGTAGATTGCAATCTACTGGTTGGACATGCCTGCTCTACATCAGTGGATCTGAATTTTTCTCTCCAGAAGATTTTCCCCATGTATACTTGTCTGCTACCATTGACTTCTCATGTTCTCACTTCTAAGGGACTGAGTCATTTGAGCTCTTTGTGTGCAGGCCGAGTCCATCGGGCCTCATCATTTTTCTGCATAAACTGAGAGTGTACCCAAGGACACATTCAATAGTCCCCTTTGGCACCGCAGGGGGACATTGGTAGCGTTGGGCAAACGGTTCCTAGGAAGCTTATTTGCCATGACTGATCTTCTCCGTGGGAAACTGCTGACATGTTTCTGAGGAACCACAGGAGCACAGTTTGAGAGCTACTGCTCTAAGTGATTGAATTCACAGATGCCTTTTAATATAATGCAAAAACCCTCCCTCATGCAAACATTTTTGCAAACTACTAAGTGGAAACTTCAGAATATGCAAGAAAATGTGATTGTCACTCCAAGCTTTTCCCCTTTACATATACCACAGAAAAGTTGTCAATCTCAGTTTCCCAGACAGTGAGTGCCCTGTTCTTACACAACTGCCCCCCTCCAGTTGCTAACCTCTGATTACTATTCAATAAATATATACACACACAAATGCCAAAAATAGCCCCTATTTATCAGTTTTAAAATGGCTTCAAGTAATCTCCTGGGGATATGGAAAATGGCTTAGTTTCCCCATTATGTCAGAGAGACCAAAGAGCAGAAGAAAGTAGTTCATCCCCCCTGGACATCAGGAGGACTGCTCCAAGCACAAATAATTCCAACTGGAATAGGTTTTCCCTTCCACATGCCCGCATAGTCCTCCTCTTGGCCAGACCCACAGGCCTTCCTTCTGCAGAACTGTGACAGGGTCAGTGGGGAGGGTGTGTGCCCCAAATCGCCCTCCCTAAATGTTGGGGGTATGCACCTGCTCTTCTGTTTTCCCAGAAAGTGACCTCAGGTGATGGGGAAACAGAGTTGCTCCTCTGCAATTCTGTGATGGGAGGAGCAGGGAAGGATATGGGGACAGGTTCGCCCATTTCTTATGATTTCCTACTATTGATTATTATAACATCCTTCTTCTTGATATTCCTATTTCTACTGTGCCCAAAGTTCTACCACAGGAGCAGGGAGCCTCTGGTCTATGGGCCAAGTATAGGCCTTTCTATCTGCTCCTTGGAACGCTCTCTAGGTCATACCTCCTTTTAGCTAACCCAGAATACAGATTTGCAGAACACACCACAAATGAACTTGGGGGACTCTATCCCTGGCACATTCCAATCCAAGTTTTAAAATTTCCATTTGCTTGGGACAAATTGATAAATGGCCTGTTTTAAATCAGAGGCATTGCAGCTTGTTCTTTCTTTCATTCTGGCAGTGGAGAAATAGCAACTTGCTAGTATTAAAAAATGCTATGAGACTCTTTGTGATCTGTGCAGATCACATGTCTCATTTTACTGGCATTCTTTAACTGAGATTATTTAACTGGAGATGATCCTGGGGCCTTTTGCATGGACAGTGTGCAGTGCCGGATTTATGTATAGACTAAGTAGGCTGAAGCCTAGGCTAGGGTCTCTAAATCTAGGGGGCCTCACCAGCCCACCTGCTCTCCAGAGGGCAATCTCCCATCTCCCAAAACTGCAAACCCAAGACTTCATGCGAGGGCAGGGCACCTCAGGCCTCTAAACCTAGGGGGCCTCGCCAGCCTGCCCACTCCCTAGTGCTGCAGTCTCCCCTCTCCCAAAACTGTAAACCCGATACTTCATGCAAGAGAAGGGCAACTCAGGCCCAGCAATATGAGACTCAGGGCTAGCCAGTGGGGCCCAGTTTGAAGCAGTGGGGCTCAACTTGAATTTCTTTTTTGTAGGGCCAAAGTTCACAGCCAAAGTCTGCAAAATCTTATAGATATAAATAAAATCCATCTAGATTGCCCTGGTGTGTGTGGGCCCTTAGCAATAGCACACGGGGCGCAATTTGGCCAAATTGCTCTAATTGCCTTAAGGTCAGCCCTGATAAGACTGTGCAGGGGTTGGACTGAAAAGCCCTGCACCTTATAGGTCCCTGGTGTCATCATTGAGAGTACAGACTCAAGGACTTATTATGGAAATTAAGGGGGGCACTTTATTCATCAGTTTTGTCACCTCTTCCCCCCCAAAACCAGATACAATGAGCCCAGCCACATTTTATTCACAGTCGCATTAGCACTACACTACAGCATGGCCATAAACCTGTAAGTTCAACTGCTGAAATATACACCCAATATGTAGCAATGGAGATTTATGTTACTGCTTTATGAATGAACACTGTGTTTTATGCATGGGCTCTGTATTTCGTGAATTATCTATCAGCCACCAATAGGGAGCTCTAGAATCTGAGTGCTAACCAATAGGGTACTACCAAACAGTGACCCCCTATTGCTAAAAGCAGGTAACCAGCAGGGAATGCTTCAGCTCAGCCTTTGCACTGTTGACTGGACACCCCCTGCTCTGCAGATAATGGTGCTATTAACAGTAATCCTTCTAGTTGATTAATTGGTTCGGCAACTGCCAGGCCGGAGGCCTGGGTAGGCCTGGTCGTCCTCTTATATACCTGCTGGGATTGACAAGGCATCTGACACTCACCTGAATCTCATAGCTCTCCTGCAACTGCCTCTGATTTGTTATCATTTAACTCTTGGGGGAAATAGTTAGCATCACACGTCGTGTGCATGGCAATTGCCGAACCAATTAACCAACTAGAAGGATTATTGGTAATAGCACCTGTTTTCCTATAACTTGATATTGCTGGATAGTATTGATGAACTGCAAAACATTTCTAGTTTGCTTTCTGTTGCCACCCTGGAACTTTTCTTTATTAGTGCCAATTTTGTTTTGTACGATTCCTTGCAAATGAAGGAAAACAACTTTTCTGCTTGTATATGTTGATAATATAATTTTGGTTACTGAGGACAAACCTGGGAGACTTTTCTAAACTGAGGATTGTTATTGTTGTTAAATTTATTACCTTTCACCACCAGGTTACAACTATTTAAAATGCAGAATTAAAAACAGTTAAATCAGATTACTGTCACAGAAATAAGTAATACTGAACATGAGGCTATTTTAAAACAATTTCATTGCAATACTATTGTATACAGAAGCTAAATAAATAGAGTGGTGTGTCTCTTCAGAACAGGCATCCAACTTGACACAGCAGGAATGAATCATAGCCCTCCAGCACCAACATCCGGAATAAAATGCTGAAAACATTGGAGGCTTTCAGCAGCCAGTTTTGACTCCTCTTGGCTTTGGGACACCAATACTGAGCTGATGTCACTATATTTGTTCCTGAGCTGTTTGGCAAAGTGTCTTGCTTTTGCACATTCCTTTCCATCCCTCAGGAAATCTGCAAATTACAATGTAGGTTCCTCTGCATCATTCCCTAGTGCTTTGCATCTCTCAGGAGTTCCACACTGACCATTCTCAGGACTGGCAAACAAGCATATGTGACACTGGGAGTAACCATGGTGTAGCCACATGAAATGTTACTTTTGCATCCTCTAAGGATACAGAACCAACAGTCAAGGTGTCTCATTTACTAGTGTTCTCTGAGAACCAGATATGTTTGAATATGTGCTACTTGATAGTAACTTGCTTACACTAGTGATGCTGATGGTAACAATATTCCGATTTCAGAAGAACCAACTTTTACATTGTATTTTTTGCATACATGCCCTGTGCTCCAATGAAACCCTTTGCCATCTTCTCTGCCCTCCTCTCTCCCTTTTTGTAGAACAGTAAATGGTATCATTAAACAACTACTTCCAGAACACACTACAGAAAGCCACTGAGGAGCAAGCAGGGAGCGGATTCAAAAATCACAACAGAATTTCATTGTCGCTTCAATTTCCTTTCCCGTGCATATACCACATTTATCCTTCTCCAAAACTGCACTGAATTCTCATACATAGAAATAAAGTCTTATATTACCATGCATGATACTGTTGAAAATGCCTCAGACCTGACAGTTATGCCACACTGTTGATTCAGTTTTGCCACAGTAATATCACCCTGGGCACTTATGGTTCACACAATGAATTGAATGTGCTACTTTTGCTTCTACTTACCAGATCTCTGTTTTGTGTCACTTGGAGAGGGCATAGTCAATACACCATCTGCTCTTCCAAAAATACCTGAAGGTAGTGCATTTGGGCTATATTAGACATTAACTTATAAACTGTTTTGTGCAATATTGCAGTCCATAGCTATCATAAAAGTATACACAGAAGGATACGACACGATTAGCATGAAAATAGTTTAATGAAAGCTTTACTACTAGCGCAACAAAGATTACACTCAAGCTCTGTTACCCTTAGTTTTCTTTGGGGGGGAAATTACTCTAAAAGTCCCTGCTTCAATTCTTGAGTTAATCTTCTATAGAAGCTTCAAGGTAGGGAGAGATCATTCTCAAGCGCCCCACAAAATCAGCCTTCGGTGCCCTAACCACAGGGTCATGATTTTGGCAAAAACCTAACATCATCCTATTCACTCCAAAGTAGAACCAAATGTCAGCAAAAGGCACCCTGCATTCCTTGGCAGTGAAAATTGCAGGTTTCACGGCTCCCCACAAAACGAGTCCTTGGTGCACGGACCTGCGCAGTCACAGTTTTGTAAAAAACCCGATATCGTCCGATTCATTCCAAAATGGCATGAAACACCAGCAAAAGGCTGCCTGCAACATTTGGCGGTGAAAACCCTATGTTTCACAGTGCACCACAAAAATAGCCTTCGGTACCCTAACCCATGGGGTCACAATATCACCGAAAACCAGACATTGTCCAGTTCACTGCAAAGCAATGCCAAACACCAGCAAAAGCCCCCTGGAATGTTTGGCAGTGAAAACCCTACATTTCGTGGCAGCCCACAAAATGAGCCTTTGGTGCCCTAACTCTCAGGGTCACGGTTTTGCCAAAAACCCAACGTCGTCCTACTCACTCTAAAGCGGCCAAGACTGAGGCTGATGTAACAGCATCCAAGGGGCCACAGCTTCCCCAACCCAACATAAGAGAAATACTATTATTATCAACGAGAGAGCTGGTTTTAATGGCATTCAAGGACCTGCCCATTCAGACCAATGTGCTTTTTTCTAGGTCTCCATGTTTTAGTCATCTTTCCTGCCCCCATTACCAACACTACTTCTGAGGAGACACAGAACTGTTTGGAATTTCTATTACAGTGGTACCTCAGGTTAAGTACTTAATTCATTCCAGAGGTCCGTACTTAACCTGAAACTGTTCTTAACCTGAAGCACCACTTTAGCTAATGGGGCCTCCTGCTGCTGCCGCGCTGCCGGAGCACGACTTCTGTTCTCATCCTGATGCAAAGTTCTTAACCTGAATCACTATTTCTGGGTTAGCGGTGTCTGTAACCTGAAGCGTATGTAACCTGAAGTGTATGTAACCCGAAGTACCACTGTACTAATATATTGACATTAATAAGCCAAGTTCCATACTAATACTTCTTTCTGCTAACAACCCTTAAATAGGATTGTAATTTCTTAAAAACAGGGACACTGGAAGGAAACTAGAAAATCTAACTGACATAATAAAATTACTTGTCCAGTTTAATATTCAGTATGTCAGCAATTGGGTGCACGTGTGTGGCCATGCAGATGTTGTTGAACTACAACTCCCAACAGCCCCATCTACAGTGGCCAGTGGAAAGAGTTGATGGGAGTTTTAGTCCAACAATAATAACAACAGCAACATCTGGTGGGCCATGGTTTCTTTGTCTGTGCAGCATGCCGTGGTCTGACTGCCTTAAAAAATATTCCCCTAATAGTATAAATGCATTTTTTAAAAGCAGCCTTCCAAAATATTTCCAAGGTGGTATTATTCTTAATTATATAGAAGTAAAGAGTCTTCATCATTAAAAGAAATTCAGAGAGCTATGGATCGTTGCTCAACCCTGCAGTCCTTGGCCTTATGTGACTCACAGGCATAGTGTGGCTGAAAGCTCTTGACATCAACTCACACATGCTGCTGATTTAGATAAAAGGACAGCCAGAAACCCACTGGCATAGTTTAGATGACTGCTGAGCAAGATGCATCAAAGGTCATGCCAATTAAGGAAAAGGAAGGTCGCTCACCCACACACCATGCCCCATGAACCTAGCAAAGGGTCTAATATGGAATAATGGAATGTCAAGCAGGATCCCAGTCAAGCTTTCCTTGGGCAGCTAGGGAAACAGAAAAAAACACACACACATGTGGCATCAAAATTCAGGACTTCATCCCTATCAGCTCTTTTTCTCTATTCTTAATTATCTTCTGATCCCAAAGTGGAATCCAAGCAGCTTTATTCCGTTTTACTATCTTTTCAACCCGTTGAAACCCAGCAGCGCAATGAGGGGAAAGAGCTGCCACGGCCACATTTGAGCAGCTAAACACCGCCCCCAAGCTTCCCTCCAATTGGAAGACTGACCGGGGAGCATGGCGCGGCAGCAATGACGGCACGCAGGGGCCAGAACGCCCCCTGCGAAGCGCAGGAACGGCTCCAGATCACAACCCCTCCCCTCCGGGAGGAGGAGAGGCTAAACCACACAGTAATCCTCCCCTTTGAGTGTGTCTATAACCATGTGCAGAGTTGGTGGATGAGTGTTGTCCCCGTCCTTTGTTTAGCACTGCAAGGAGTTTATTTGTGATTGGTTCCAGTCTGGCTGGCAGATAGCGGTCCTGAACTCTCTGCAAAAATTGGGTCTTGCTCCTCAAGCCATCTTAAATTTGGGATTGGATCAAGCAAGATCCGTGGTCAGGCAAAGAATTATGGACATAGAAAGACAACAGGAGTGCTTGAGGTCCCCTGATTACATAATTGCAGAACACGGGAGATATGTTGCTGTCCCGGCAGCATACCTCCATTTCCTTGTCTCCAGAAATGCAAGAAGGGCCTTTACTCTTGCCAGAAGTTTGGCTCTGCCCTCGCCGGTTCTGGAAGGATCTTTTGGAAAAGTCCCGAGACTTTGTGCCTGCCCATTAGGGGAAACAGGAAGCCCTGAACACTTATTTTTTAGATGTCCTTTTTACTATGAGGCACATAGAGATACCATCAACGCCCATCTAGTGAGGCTTGCTGACCTTCCAGACAAGCCAAAACTCAATTTTCTCCTCTTAGGCAAAAATCACGAGACGACCCGGATGGTCACCAGATTTTGCGCACAGATTTGTAGGCGCAGAACACACACACACACACCCCGGAAAACTGCCATTGCTGGTTTCCTGGGTGTCCCAGGGTAAATCTGCATGTTAGTCTAATCTTAGGTCTTTTTGTGTGCATGTGACTATTTCAATTTTAATCTATAAGTTGTTATTGTATACTGTTTTAAATGTCTATTTCACTTTTGTGAAAGCAGTCTCAGTTGTGCCTCTTGAAGTGGTCTTTAACGTAATAATAAATTTTATTTTAATTTTTATTATTAAAGGGACACGGGTGGCGCTGTGGGTTAAAACACAGAGCCTAGGACTTGCCAGTCAGAAGATCGCGGTTCGAATCCCTGCGACGGGGTGAGCTCCCATTGCTCGGTCCCTGCTCCTGCCAACCTAGCAGTTCAAAAGCACATCAAAGTGCAAGTAGATAAATAGGTACCGCTCCGGCGGGAAGGTAAACGGCATTTCTGTGCACTGCTCTGGTTCGTCAGAACTTAGTCATGCCGGCCACATGACTCGGAAGTTGTACGCCGGTTCCCTCGGCCAATAATGTGAGATGAGCGCCGCAACCCCAGAGTCGGCCATGACTGGACCTAATGGTCAGGGGTCCCTTTACCTTTACCTTTACCTTTACCTTTACCTTTACCTTTACCTTTACCTTTACCTTGACTGTACGGAGTTGCTCAGCAGTCCAGAGTATTGGGGCAATGCTCTAGCCCTGTTTAGATGTTATCCCCCTAAGAGGCAACCTAGGTGCAGTGGGGCTCCATGTGCAACTGAAAACCTCCTCTGGAGTTCTCAGTTGCACAAGGTGCTTCTTCCACAAGGCTCGTGGCTGCAGAAGTTCACATTAATCACACAAGGGTCTGGGTGAACACACACAAATAGGCTTAACATACAGCCCCAGAACCCTCCTGTACCCAAATTGCCTCTTAGGGTAGCAATGCCTGAAGCCGGCTTCCGGTTTAACCGTTTCTCTTTCTGACTTACTGGGAAAGTTAAAAAAAATCTGCCAACATTCCCAGCAACTCTGCTTCTTCAGTTTATACTGCAGTGCCATGGCTGAGAGGTTCCAGGTTTTTGAGCTCACGAGCCCCTTGTCTCTTGTACAAGAACTTTTTGTTACTCTACACATAGTATTGTGGGTAACATTGCCTTGATGTACTTCAGCTTGCATATATACAGCTAGCCTTTGCTTTGCACCCTAGAATATTGTCTTTAGAGGTGCAGGCATCAATTCCATTATGCCTGCAAGTGGAGCAGTAGTGCAAGTGGAGCAATAAACTGCACTGTGCAGAAACAGTGGCCGAGGCAGCAGAAAACCCAGAAAAGACCCTGCCTGAATACATCTGTGCTTCGGCAGGCATGAAAATTACTGTGCTGCTAATGCGGAATGTACCTGTGCCTCCATTCTGGAATACTCCTTGGAATGTGCATGCCATTTTTGCAAATACAGATCGTTCCAATGTACACTCATCAGGAAATGGGAAAGAAAAGAAAAAGAGGGAAAGGCCCCTATTTAAGCTCTTGAAGAGTGGTTTCAGACCAACAACTGATTCCAGTATTAGCATCCCCGACCTTTGACTGTGCTGCCTGAGGTTGACGGGAGTGAACATTCAACAAGATATGGAGGCCTTCTGCCATTATCTCCCCTTTCCACAATGAAAGAAGGTGTTGGCAGTGCTTTGCCTTGGAGAAGGAGGAGGTGACGTCAACAGTGGGTGCAAGCAAAACCAAGGCAACAGGATGCTCCCCAAACACCCCTGATTCAGATTCTTCTCTACCCCTAAGCAGGAAACCAAACTGAGCTGTGGGGACAGTAACCATAAGGAAATGTTGTAGGTGCCCTTTCCACATTGACATTGCCCAAGCTGTACATTTGCTTTTCTATTAATAACTTCTGAGCAGCTGAGATAACATTCAAATGACCCAGGCACATGGTTGGGGGTCAACACCACAAGAGGGACTCCCTTTCCTTGGCGACAGCTCAGCCCCAGCTCACGTGTTTGGTTCACGTCTGTGTTCAGGAGCTACTCTTCTGAAAAGCTTCTCCCATGCAGCATGGATAGTGTGCAAAAGTCACCACAATGGGGCCCATATATGATGACATTGGCCTCTCGGCCTTGCAGACTTTCAACATTTGCCAGTAAACCACAGAACAAACTGTGACATTGGGCAAAAACTGAGACTTATCACCCACTACTGGTGTTTTCCGACATTTTCTTCTGGCCAGTCAAAATGCTACGTTTTGCTAGCAAGCCTCGACATTCATATTTATGTGGCTCTTACCATGACAGATGCATGACCAGAAGGGAAGGATGTGCTGCGTATCTGTTCTTCTGCAGGGATGCGCCTCTGGAATGCTGACATATTCCTGGAACAAGAACACTGATGATTATATGTCTGGTGGGTTATCATATTCTCTTTATGTGGGATCTTAGATGAAATGTTCTCAAAATCAGCAGTGATGGGAAATACCACAATACTTCCTAGGATTTCTATAAAAGAAAGAGTTGTGGTAGTCGGGGTGGAGAGAAGGGTATTTCCCAAGAATGGAAAAGGAGGATTGGATCATTTTGGTAGCATTCCCAGATAATTATGTGGCTAAACCAGTGATGCTCTGCAAAAAGATGAGCAAGACAACAAGATCCCTTGCAGCAGATGCAATACACTTCAATAGAAATTGTCATCTTATACAAACACATGCCATCTATCTTGATTTTTTAATAGCCCTGGTGGGGGGCATGGATGGAAAAACATTTATTCATTAACTAGCTGTGTCGTGCCTGGGGCTGCTCATCAATGAAGTGAAGTCCTCAAGAAATCAAAGTGTCCATAAGGAATGGTTTTTGCATTTGATAAATCTGTCTAATTAACAAAAGAAGACCTTGTGTTGTTGCTTAAAATATTTTTTATTTTATTTTTTGTAGCATAAAAGTGACATTAAGAAGGGTTTGGGGGAGGAAGGGGTTGCATCTGTTTGAAACTTATTTTTCAAAGGAAAGTTCTAGGCAAAAATCTGTCTTTCATTTCTTGCAGATGGAGTTGTTTGGTCTTCTGGGTGCTACTGTTAGCTTTTACCAGTATTTGTTTCTCAACTGTCTCAGTTGTGTTCCTTTGCTTTTATCTTTCCCAATCTCTGAATTTGGTATTTTCTGATTCCTATGCAAAATGGCCGGCAGTCTGCACCTCTCAGACTAATGTGAAGATTGTAACTAACAGCACCAATTATTTTGTCTGCTCAAGAACAAGTCCTAATGAATTCAATGGAGGTTAAGAGTGCAGCCTTAGCAGTGGTGTGCACTGAGGTTTTTTGTTGTTGTTGTTGTTGTTGTTTTTTGTAGGGGAACAGTTAGAGCCAGAGGCAACAGCTTGCAAAGGTGATGGGGCGGGGGGGGAGGGAATTGTTCACGTGACATTGCACCTCTCTCCCTGAGCCAAGCAGAAGCATCCCAGGCTTTGGGAAGGAGGTGCCAGGGGAACAATTAGGGGACTAGCCTAGTGCCCCCAGTCCACTGACCGCACACCACTGGTGTAAAGACACTTTCAGATACAGTGGTACCTTGGTTGTCGAACTTAATCTGTTCCGGCAGTCCATTCGACTCCTGGAACCGTTCGAAAACCAAGGCGTGGCTTCCGATTGGCTGCAAGAGCTTCCTGCACCCAGTTGGAAACCGCAGAAACCACTCCAGACATTTGGCTTCCAAAAAACGTTCACAAACCGGAACACTTACTTCTGGGTTTGCGGCGTCCGGAGCCAATTTGTTTGGGAGCCAAGCCGTTCGACAACCAAGGTCCCACTGTATTTAAGTCCCAAGCCATAAAAGGGTTTTGAAGGGAAACACCAGCACCTTAATTCAGGTGAAGCAGGAAGCCCATGCATTTAGTGGCTTCCTGCCCACTTAATAGACCCTTGACATAGACACCCCTGCCAAAGTTCACACATTACCATTTACATTAATTCTCGGGGGTGGGGTTTGAAAAGAAAAGAAAGAAGATCATGAAGGAGCCTCTGAAATTTAGAGCTTCCTTTAACGGGCGTAGCTTCTTCGTACTGCTGTAACAAGCGCAACATCCTCATTTGTTATTCTCTCTTTTTATCTCCGACATGAATAAATTACAGCAAACTGCTTCTTATCACAGAAGACATGCTACCTTTCCTCAAGGAGCACAAACTGTGTGACTGTGGAATGCTCCTGTTTAGGGTGGCCAGCCAGGCAACCAAGTCCTCTGTTCCATTCCTCCCCACCCTGGTTTTCCACTTCTCCTCTTTAAATACAGGTAAGCATTCTGTGGCAACTGAGCATGCTCAATCTTCATAAGGCCATTACTGAGGTAATTAACAAAAAGCTATTTTGTACTCCTACATGCCTTGGGGCTCCCCTGCTGATAACCTCTCTCTTGTGCCCAGGTCATGTGCGATAAGGGCCCATGTTTGGTGAATGAGTTTGCTATTACAGCATGTCATTTAGCCCTGAAACTATTCTTGAAAGACTCTTACAATTAAAAAGACAGTAGAATCAGGGAGGAGCGGGTGGGTGGGCCCGTCTGTCTGACAGCATTTGTCTAAATTGATCATAGGTGAGCTATCAAATTTTAGTTTTGTCTTCATAGCTGTCAAGTCTTGTAGAGAGCCTAAGCATCACACATCCCATTTTCCATTTCATGACCAATGAATATGAATGACAGGAATACGTCTGGCCATTCTCCTATGGTGTTTCCTTCCTGTTTGTTGGCAGGGAAAGTGATTTCATGGTAGAAGGTTGGAAAATGACCCCTTGTAATGATGGAATTTACATAAATAAATGCTGATAGCACAAAACGGATATTATGCTGTGGGCATCATCACAATAAGTTGTCTCCTACTGACATACAGTCTAACTTGGAAGTGCATGTTATGCAAATCAAGCTAATGCCCGTTCCTCATTACTGTCATGGTGGTGGAAGCAGAAACATATCCTCCACAGACAGCTTGCGTCTGGGCTGAAGCCAAAATGTTTAGTTCTGTATGCTGACATAGGAACTGAGTCAACAAAAATAGGATGTAATAGTCATACATCAGAGGAATCCATATTGGGGCAGACCTGAAACTTAATGGACTGTGCATCTTATGTCTGCACAGAGGGCCTTTCATTGGTATTGACCCATAATATGTCTGCTTCCTCTTTTGCCGATTCTATAGAAATAGATTACAGAAGCAATTTCTGAAGTTAAAATGTCTGCAAATAATCTATTAGCTTTCGTTAGAAACAGATGAGTTGACGTTTATAAATGCTTAAATTATGTTGTAGAGCCCAAAGTCTACCAACTTCCCAGAATAAACCACAGACAACTTGTAGCTCCTTGATCTAATGTTTATGTGAAGTCTGACTAGGATGGGATCCAAGTTTTCAAACAATGCCATTCCCCAACTTCTCTGCACATCATTCAAACATACTATTCCCATCGCTGTTAGTTCATTTTTAACATTATCCTCAATTGTCACTGGGCAAAAAGAGAGTTGAATTTGCTGGAGACACGTTTTGGCAAAAATGCTCAGATCTTAGAACATGCGGGAGGTTGCGTATGCAGAGGAAAGTTTCTTCCAGTTTCATTTCTCATTCCGTCCTTGTTCAATAGTTTCTACAGTCTATGCTATTCAGAGCAGTTATATAGCAACATGTCAGCACATATATTGTAAAAACAATTTCTATGAATTCCAAGGTGGCTGAATTCACACCTGTTGAAGATGGGGTTAGGATTGATCTTTTAGTTTAGAATTAGTGAGCGATGCTTCTATGGGTCATAATGGCTCAGTGGGAGAGACAACAAGGGCTATTCAGTCTTTCATAAATATCGTCCTCTCGAAATGACACAAAACATCAGAAATGTAGGAAGCGCTTTAAGATTACTATTGGGACCACATCATGTAGGCACTAGCAAGATAATGCAAAAGCTTTGAAGAGTTGTCAGAAATTACTTTTTGCATGCTATACAATGTAGTGGTTTCGGTTTACAGAAAAGCTAAACAGAGCATTACTCAGGAGAGTATTTCCCTCTTAAAGTTTTGTTTGGTAGACATTTCTCTCAGTAGGCTTGCCAGATATAAGATTTTGATCTGGAAGTACACCATGGTTTATTTTCCCATTGCAAGTGCCAAGAGATACTTCACAAACCAGCGTCTCAACAGCACATGACATTCTGGAAAAGAATCTAACTTCCTTAGTTCCTTCCTACTCATAAGTCCCACTCCTGGGTGCACTTGCGGGGGGGGGTGTATTCTTCTTAGACCACATAGCAGCGGGTCTAATGATGTACTGAATAAATAAAAAAGTCAAATAGCTGCCAAATGCCAGTTCTTAGAAAAGGTCCTGTACGCGGCACCAAACGAAAGGTGGCAAGAAGGAGGTGGACATAATATCTTTGTGCACAATTTTGCCACAAATACCATGGAAGAGTAAATCTCTTCCACTGAAATCAGCGAGACTGAAACATGGTAATGACGGCTCTGATTTATTATGGCCACAGCACTTTTCATGTGCATAATGGTTCCCATAGTTATCCTTTTCCATCCTGCAATCACCCTCTGAGAACATTCATTACATTCCTTGTTTGAGAGCTTGAGAAGAGTAACTTGGCGGGATAAGGGCCAAACCCACTCTAGCCCAGTCCCAGCACATCCCGGCCTGTGTAGGGATTGTAAAGCAAACAAAATTCCCATCTTCTGCATCCACTTATACCAGCCGTGTCCCAAGTTTGAATGGGAATCATGATGTCAGCTGCCAGAAAAGCCCTTCTGTCTGTGGTGGTTCAACACTGTAAGCAGAAACAGGCATGGTTTGACAGTAATTAACTTTATTGCTCAGTAACCAAGGAGACAGCTCACAGCACATCCATCAGCTAAGCAGCTTGGTTGCAGAAGCTAAAGTTCCATCCCCTCTTTGCTCTTATTTATACCCAGGGACGAAGGAAGGGGGGCAGTGGAGGCGGCTTGCCCCAGGTGTCATTCCTGAGGGGCGGGGTGACAAAATCGTGCCCCCCTGGGCGGATCGCCCCTCCCCCGGGTGCATGGCATATGCGCCGCTCTGGCAAGAAGATGAAGCAACAGAACACGAAGCACACGTTTATCAGCTGGCACAAAGAGGCTTTGGTCTGTGATATAGGCGTCAGCCCATGTCCATGCAGCGCTCATTGTGTAGTTCTCTTATTAACATTGTAAGACAACCACTGAACTTAGGACAAACTATAACACATCGTAGGCATGGGGTGAAAAAACACTCAAAATCTCTCTCCAGCTACCACAGAGCCTAGTCCCTAGAGCATCTGATCTTTGTGTAAAAACAAGACTATAACTGCTCCAGACTTTGGTGAACTGGGACACATAAATCACAGATTAGATTCCCTACAGTCTTCAAGATTTCTGTGCCACAATAGTCTGGGGCTGCCATATTTCAAAAAATAAAAAACAGGACACCCTGAAAGCTGTTGAGCTTTGACAATTTGTAACACCTGTTTGATCAGAGACCACAGCGGGACAAAAATAATAATAATGTGTGGAGGCAACCAAGGATGGTTCTGTTATATCACCTTCAATGGTCTTTAAAATAAAATAACCTGGGCAGAGAGTAGCTGTAAAGGAATGGACCTGTCCTGCCATTTTATGTTCTTTGTTATAAAATAGCTGTTTTCTTCCTCTTCCTTTTCCAAGGCTGCTCTAATGAGAAAGGTTAAACATTCACAGAAGGGTCTTGAGTTCAATTTGGTAGTTAAAAGGGGGAGCCTAACAAATCAGGGGAACTGGAAACTTATGCAAGACTCTGCTCCCCTTTTTATTGCACATGCCATTGGGAGGCAAAGTTAAAAGGATGTATTTGGGAGGAAGGTTAAAGAGTTCAAGAGAGAAAGAGCTGCAACGCTGTAAAGGAGGAGGCTGTGTTAAGAGAGAGCGCTTGGAGCAAGTAGCAGTCAGTGGGGTACAAGTGGGGTGGTGTTACTCTCTTGGGTTCCCAACACCGAACACTGGAGAAGAAAGATGCCAGGAAAGAAGTCTACCAACAGAGCTAGAAGTTGAACTCTGGCTGCATTCAAACAGCACTAATGTTTTATTTTAGCTTCTGTCTGTCTGATGCTTGTCTAATAAAAGGTAAAGGGACCCCTGACCATTAGGTCAAGTCGCAAATGACTCTGGGGTTGCGGCGCTCATCTCGCTTTACTGGCCGAGGGAGCACGGCGTACACCATGTGGCCAGCATGACTAAGCCGCTCCTGGCGAACCAGAGTGTCTAATACACACACACATATTTGAAAAAGACCCTTCTCCCCCACATTAGCCAAATTCCCTGCTGCACTTGGTGGATGAACTCAGAGACAGACCTCTAAGGTTGAGCTCAAGGTCCATGTGAGAAGAGGCGATGCTTCAGGCTATCAGGTCTCCAGCTGTTTAGAGCTTTATAGGTCAAAACCAGGACTCTGAATTGCTCCTGGAAATGAAGCCAGTGCATTTTGGAATGCAATTCAGATTAAACTCCTTCCCAGATGTCAAGAGTTTCCTCTAGCTGGATGTTCTTTTTTTACATGTCTCTGTACTCCTAAAATAGCTTGAGAGCTGGCTTGAGTTGAACTTTGGGTCTATTATTAGGTACAACTAACAATATGATGGTATTATCCCTACCTACAGGCGGGAATAAGAGACAGAAAAGGCAGAGTTGCCAGTAACCTGGACCTCCTGAGCTAGTTATTGCTCCTTACTGACACACCACCTGCTTACAAGAAGTAGTAGAAGAAGAAAGAAAATTCATTATGCCTTTAAACCACCATTTCATTTTATAGCATCTCTCGCTTGCCTCTGGTTGGGAAATGTAGCATGTCAGAATTCCTTTTTACGACTTCTGCCTAAAAGCAAATATGTTCTGCTGTCTCCTTTCAGAAGTGGAGATTGTATTTTCAACTTTCTTCCTCCCTTGGGGAAAACACTCGCTCCAAATTTGCAGAGCAGCCAGAAGGATCTCAAAATTAAGAAAGATGTTCTGACAGGTGATTGGTTCAGGACAAACTTCGGTTAAAAAAAAAG
Source organism: Podarcis bocagei (assembly GCF_964188305.1). Classification (NCBI taxonomy): domain Eukaryota; kingdom Metazoa; phylum Chordata; class Lepidosauria; order Squamata; family Lacertidae; genus Podarcis; species Podarcis bocagei. The sequence goes on from NC_138129.1 coordinate 71,724,513, forward strand.
AGAAGGAGCCGAAAGAAAAGGGTGGAAAAAGACAAAGAGCATGGGGGATATATAACAGATCAGTAGCATGTACCGTTTCTGTATATCATTTCTGTCAGGTACATCCTTTCTGGCTTGAGAAATCTTTTCTGAGTTTTTGGGCTTATAATAGACATGTACAGCTAACTGCCTTTGATCTTGCCTCTGTCATATTGATCTATCAGTGAATCTATAATAGAAGATGGGAGACTGAAACCGTAAAAAGTAATAACCATTGAGATGGATAACTGGAGCAAAAATGTAGTTTCAACAGGACACTTAGTGCAAAAGAACTCTAGATTCATGTCGGGGGCATAAGAACCCCCTTCAAAGGCTGACTGTTAAAAACACCTAGTGCACAGATGACCTGCCTTCAGACCATGATATGTTTCTATATTGATTTTTCGGAGTTTCAAAACAACAGGAAATAGCCAAGTGAAAGTTTCTGTGCCAAGCACTAAAAGTAATTTACCTCCTCCTTCTGATTCCAGCTTTTTATTTTTGTTTTATGGTTCAAAGTGCAAGTGCTTTTTTTTTTTTTAATTCATTTCTGACACAGGCAAAGGCAAGCGGGGAGCTGTAGAGCCAAAGAGGCAGTGGAAACGAAACGAGCTGCTGCATGTCAAAAACAGAGGAAGAGGGGGAAAGGTAACACATTACAGTTCTGTGGCAAGTCATTACAAACAAAAGACTGTAGCTTAAAAACAAGGACCTTTGACATTCTCTGAGATTAAACAGCACAGATCTCAGAGGAACCCAACAAAATGCAGTTTGCTAAAAAAAAACCACCCCAAAAAACTAAGATAGGAACACTATGGAATATGGTGATGCTAGTGAACCTGTTTACTCAACCATTCTGACCTTGGGGTATAAGGACTATATTATTACAATATTATGACACAGAGGAAAATAACAGCAGTCTGTCCCTGCCTTTATAGAGCTAGCATACCCTCTGACTTTTCTCCAATGAAAATAGGGACGTCCTATTCCATAATAGTCCATAAAGTTAAAGCTATCGTTTTCCCAGTAGTGATGTATGGAAGTGAGAGCTGGACCATAAAGAAGGCTGATTGCCGAAGAATTGATGCTTTTGAATTATGGTGCTGGAGGAGACTCTTGAGAGTCCCATGGACTGCAAGAAGATCAAGCCTATCCATTCTGAAGGAAATCAGCCCTGAGTGCTCACTGGAATGACAGATTGTGAAGCTGAGGCTCCAATACTTTGGCCACCTCATGAGAAGAGAAGACTACCTGGAAAAGACCCTGATGTTGGGAAAGATGGAGGGCACAAGAAGAAGGGGACGACAAAGGACGAGATGGTTGGATAGTGTTCTCGAAGCTACCAGCATGAGTTTGACCAAACTACGGGAGGCAGTGGAAGACAGGAGTGCCTGGCGTGCTCTGGTCCATGGGGTCACGAAGAGTCGGACACGACTAAACAACAACAACAATAATAATATATAACTTATACCTCACCCATATGACTGGGTTGCCCCAGCCACTCTGGGCAGCTTCTAATATATATAAAATCATAATAAAACATTATGCATTAAAAAGCTTCATTATACATGGCTGCTTTCGGATGTCTTCTAAACGTTGTATAGTTACTCATCTCCTTGTCATAACTCCATATTCTCCAACATTTCTCTGATGAAAATAGGGACATTCTGGGATCAAATTAGAAACCAGGAGGGCTTTTGTAAATCTGGGACTGTCCCTGGGAAATAGGGACACTTGAAGGGTCTGAGTTAGCATGTCAGAGAGACCTAGTCAAAGAGTGAGATTGTTTTTCTAAAACAACAACAACAACAACGAAGTGGTATATAAATGTTATGGAATAAAATACAATTAAAATATGTTAATAGGAAGCAATGAGTTTGATTCCTACTCTTTCCCAATTTATACTCTCTTAGCCTATTGAATCCTTCATCCACCAATATGAACTAACACTATAATTCCATTCAATATTAAATGAGCCAGAATGAAATTGAAAATATTTTTCTGACAATTTTTTGAAAACTTTGTTTTTGGAGCTTGTCTTGAAATAATGGAGAAGCTCAACCTTCCCTGGACAATATTCAGCAAAATGCCACCCCTGTAGCAATTTCACCACCCATTTTCACTCAGCCCTAGAGATTTTCATCAGGAGAGTCCCCATAGATAAATATAAATTCTAATTCTCCATCGCATTCAACAGAATTGTTCTTTGCACAAAACGACTGATCAGATTTTAAGGCTGCTTCACCAACTGCTTTTAATAAACGGTATTATTGCTGGAACCCTACAGGGGGATTTATGACTTTGCCCTGTGATAAATATGAGGTCTATAAGCAGCCCAATCGATCTCTCCACCGATGCTTCGTCAGAGATCATACACTGGTTCAACCTCCAGCCATTTTGAGGGAAAGCCTCAGATCCACAGGATGCATCGCACGGTGCCAATTGAAAAGGATTTGTCATCGTTCAAGTTGTTATTTGATGTTACTGTGTGCATTAGCATAAAAACTCCAAGCTGGAAAAATAGCTGCCCTTGCAATTAATTGATATTTCTCAACATCTCAGGCACACGGGCCTTTTTAACAACCAATGACTGGCAGTGCTGACTTCTTGACAGCAATGTCGGGCAGAGAACCTTCAGCAGACTGACCTTTGTAAGATTGTTCACAATATCTTTCATCAATGCCAGGATTCCTCTGAAATGACTGCTGTGTTCAGAAAAATACTTGCCCGTCAAATCAACATGTGAGCTGGAAGAATTGCCCAACCCAAACTGTTGCATACACTGGCCTGGTTCACGCGTAATGCTAAGTAATCTATGGCTTATTAAACCATGTTTTGTGTGCACAAACCCTTGCCAGTGGCTTAACAATGATCTATTTACTGCCAAGAAATTATGATTTGAAAGCATGGTTTGTTGTTGGCTTATGAGCCTCAGTCTTTTTTAGCTATGGCTTGGTATGATGTCATCATCATCATCATCAACCTTTATTACGGTCCAGAGACCCAACAAATTGTTACAAAGCAATACACAATTCATACAGCCTACCTGCAGGTTAAACAAGCATTTTGTTCAGAATATAGTGATCATTGGTTCTTGCAACCACTGATAAAAACTTTGCCACTGCTAATGTTCTAGAGTTTGTCCGGTCTTCCAATAGGAACCTGACATAGTGAGCCTCTGATTTTCCCGGGAAAGGTACCAGCAAGGGTAATATCAATTCAGCCCTGGCTTGCTCATATTTTGCACAGTGCAACAAAATATGTTTTATGGAATCGATGTCTTGAGCGCACGAGCAAAGTCTGTCTTGGTAGGGAACTCCTCTCAACCTGCCATCCAACACTGCAGAAGGAAAGACGTTTAGTCTGGCTTTGGTGAATAACCTTTGATTTGGTACTGTCAGGTTTTTAATGTAAGATGTTAACTTAAAGACATGCCCATATTGTACTCCTACTGCCAGCGGACTACAGACTGCGTGTGATCGAGATCACAAGTCGCTTGGTATGATGTACAATTGCACCATCCTTTCTTAAACATATCGTATTGGTCTGAATATAAGCCACACTTTTTCCCCCCCTCCAAATTCTGATTGTAAAAAGTTAAAGTGCAGCTTATATTTGCAGCCTTACACCACGGGCAAAGCGGTGCTGCTCCCTCCCCCCAGGAAGCAGCCCGGGAGTGCAGAGCAATGGCACCCAGCCCACCCACTGCTCCCCAACCTCCTCCAAGCCATCAGAATGAAGGGGGGAGGGGGGAGAGGCCGTCAGCAAAGTGGTGCGGCTCCACCCCTCAATAGACCAGCCCAGGAGCGTGGGCCAACAGCGCCCATCACATTCACAGCTCCCAAGCCTCGCCCAAGCCGCCAATTTTTAAAGGTGTGGCTTATTTGTGGGTGTGGCTTATATTCGGGCCAATACGGTAGTTTGTGTGATGACCACCCCCCATGCACTCACTAAGGTAAGCTATAAAGGCATGAGGCAAGAGCAGCTAGAAAAGACAACAAACTCTGGAGAAATGAGCCGTGATTTGTTTGATCATCTGTGTTTAACAAACCATGGCTTAGCATTATGTGCAAACCCAGCTACTGGCTTGCCCCAACCCCTGTGCATAGAGCACAGACATCTCTTGTGAGGAAGCCTTCGTGTGTATAGCTCTGGATGCAAAGGCAGCCAAGTGACTTGAACCCTGTATGATTGACTGAATCAGGGCTGGGAGCATTTATTTTGCGTGGACAGCTAGGAGCAAATTTTTGCAGGCATTTTCACTTTGTACGTCCAGGGGTCTCTTGAAGATTTGTTATGTCAACAGGTCAATGTGATTGTCCGAAATGTTTCTTGAGTAGCCATTAATTTTAATGATTGCTTGTAAATATTTTTATATAGTTGCACAGTGCCCTGTGAGACCCAACTAGACACCCCAACTAGACACCCCAACTCTTACACGGGAAGACACCCGAAGACACCAAAACCTGCATTCCTGTACCCGTGAAAATCTACGAAAGCATATATATATATATATATATATACATATGCAGGTTTTGGTGTCTTCGGGTGTCTTCCCGTGTAAGAGTTGGGGTGTCTAGGCGACGTTTCGACGAGGTCTCACTCGTCATCTTCAGGCTGGTGCTTTCGGCTTCTTGTTACTGGAACAGAGCAGGATCTCAGTGTTTGAGTTCCTATAAATACTGTTGAGGGGGTGTGGTGTATAGCCTCCAACGTTCTGGGCAGAGAGGAAGTTCCCAGGTTAGTGTGTCTTTTCTTCTTTTGTTCATTAATTACTTGAGGGATATCTTGAGTGATTTCTTGAGTGATATTCTGAGTACCACTTAGGAGGGTCATTAGGTGTGGATTAGTTGCTAAAGCTTTCGTGTCTTGACCTCTTGACCTTGTGAAGAGTTTTTTCTGAGAAGATGGTTGTACTGCACTTAGTTGTGCTCTGGCTTGGCTTCGTGTATAGGGGCGAGCTGTGGTTTTGTGCCCTGTGCCAGCCAGATCTGTGTAGGGATTGCAGGGGGGTGCAGCATCCGGAGGTGCCACTATGGTTTGGCTACTGGATGGTGTCTGTAATTTATCTGTGGAGAGGGTCTGGGTTTGGGTCTGGTGTGGTTGATTGGAGATGGCGTTCTGTGTGCCTCTGGTTCTGGTGTCGGTTTTTGTGGGGAGGGCTATTTTCCAGATGTCTGGCAGGCGGGACGTATCGTCACGCTTGTTCATGTTGTGAGGGTGTTTCTCTATCTCGATGGCTTCCATGATTATTCTCTTGTGGTGGAACACAAGAGAAACACTGGTTTTTCTACTCCTTCAGAATCAAACAGCGTCAAAAGCTGGAAATATTTTTAAAAAATGAAATAGGAGCAATAAAAAAAGAGAGAATATAAGTTTGAGGTTTACAAAATTAGATGTAAATCCTCAGGCAATGCTGTGTAGGTTTTTACTTTTTGTACACAGCCAAGTTCAGTTTTGCCACTTCTGAAAGTAATAAGTTCCAATGAACGTTTTGCAACATAACTTTACTTAAGAATAATTTGTTTGAGATATTTTCTCCATACCCAACTTTAGAAGAAGGACTCTTGTAAGACGTAACCCTTTCCCAGCATCATAAACAAGGACTATGATAGGGAATATTATTTAGGCTGGTTCGTTATATGCTGTTTTGTCACAAATATTTACACAAGCACGCGAACAGATATTACAGTCCATGTCAAAAATGTAGTATGTTTTGTTTGTATGATAAGTCGGTCTACAGAACCACATATTTTGATATGATATGTTGAATCGTATTTTAAAAAAGAATTAAAAAGAATTGTTAAAAAGAATTTATATAGTTACATACAGCCTGTCACATTGTGTGTGTTGTTTAAAAATGTAGAGTATGTGCAGAAAGGGACTTGTGTGTAGTGTGTTGCTTGCTGAATGAGGAATCCAGTGTGAAAAGAACTGCTATATGCACAGTTTATGCCCCAATCCAGCTGCTGGAAACTTTACCCAGATCAGAAAAATAGCAGTAAATGGTTTGGGTGGGTCAAAAGGCTGGATATCCCCTCCCATCCCATGGTTGCTACATGCATGCATTGCTAAGTCAAGCCAAAGAAGATTAATAAACAGAAAAACCATTTAATGAATGCCGAGAAAACAGATTAAAAAATAAAATGGGAAGAAATCTCAAGGGAATCTGTTGACTGTAATTATGCCCCATCAGTGTATATTCCATCATCGGTGGTATTGTTAAGAGTTTTGAAATGATAGAAGCCTTGTACCTCATTAACGCAGAATCCATCACAAGACCTTGGTAAGTTTTAAAACATTAGCCCTGCTCACTCATGTGACTCCTCTCAAAATGGATTGACAGCTGGTGTCGAGAACGCTTATAGTTAAATATCCTTCTGACAGGCCACGTACAGCTGGTCAGTTTCATGTGCAAACAAGTGAAAATGCTGCTTTGGCCTGGGGAACCGGCACTTCAAAATAATCAGCCAAAAGGCCAGCGCCCCCATTGCAGACCACATTTGTGTACTTGGCAAATAGCAGGCTCTTAAGACTAGCCAGAACTGATGGGCATCGCATAAGGTGTATGTGGGATTCACTACTCACCTTTTCTGGCAGAGATCTTTGTTTTGTTGTGTGTGTGTGTGTTTCCTGTCAAATTGTACAGCTAAGGTGGCAAAGGAGGTTATTAGGCGTAGTAGCAAATTTAAAGTTTTATTAGCAGTAAACTGCAAAAGCTAATGGTGATGCCGTCTCTCCATAAAATCATTGTCACAGTTAATTCTGAACTCCTTATTTCAAGCTTAATAATAGGAAACTCAGTGGAGAAGATATTACACGGCCCATATCACTCATGAGTGCCTCAGGCCTGAGTAACTTGTTATTTTGCTCATGAGTGAAATAAAATGCAGATTATACTGCCTGATATCAGGGGCATTGTTTTAATTGAGGGTGTATGCATAGTGGCTGGGTGGGAGTGGGTGTTCTGAATAGGTTTCATTTTCCTTAGTGCTCTGAGAATGATCTTTGTGTTTATAGCTGCAAAATGCCAAATCGCCTTCCTATTGTTTTTGAGATTTCTCTCTCCCACACAAACACAAAACACATACACACACAACCCAACCTTCTGCATCTTTACAGTGGTACCTCAGGTTACATACGCTTCAGGTTACAGACTCTGTTAACCCAGAAATATTGCTTCAGGTTAAGAACTTTGCTTCTGGATGAGAACAGAAGTCATGCTCCGGCGGCGCGGCGGCAGCAGGAGGCCCCATTAGCTAAAGTGGTGCTTCAGGTTAAGAACAGTTTCAGGTTAAGTACGGACCTCCGGAACAAATTAAGTACTTAACCTGAGGTACCACTGTACTTGGAAGCAAGTCCAAATGAACTCAGGGGAATTTACTTGTGCATAATCACATGCAGGCTTGAGCTGAAGCTTTCTTACCTTTTCTTTTGTAGGTTCTTGGGTAGAGAAGGGGTTGTGGTGCTCATTAACTTGGGCTGGATCTACACTGACCTGTTTACCGTTATTTCCCCCTATTAGAACTATATGTCGTTCTAAAACGTCACAGGGCATGCTTGTTAATTAAAATGTTTTTTACCTTGTTTCCCACCACCCCATCAAACGTAAGTAATACCTGGCTACACCACTTTCCAAAATACTGTTTCTTTCTGTGCTGGTCACTGGTTGCTCTGCTCCCCCTCTGCTGTCAAATTTTTATTATTCCTCCCTCCCTCCCATTGGAGGGGGGTCAGAGTTGGAATGCAGTAAAATAAAAAAGGTAAAACGCTACATAGGGACAAATGAGCAGTGTTTCACCAATACAGTGGCATAAAACAATTAAAAATTAAGAGATTTATATGTATTATTATTACTTTGCCAAAATTAGAGAGAGAGAGAGAGAGAGAGAGAGAGAGAGAGAGAGAGAGCGTGCTTTTTTCTGGGGGTAGTCAGGGGTACGCATACCCCTAAACATTTTGTGAATCTTTGTAATTTTGTATTTATTTTTCCTGATTTGAACTATAGAATGGTAATTTTCTTGAGTCAAAATGAGAGCACCCCTAACCATTTTTAAAGGAAAAAAATAACTATGAAAAATGCTGGTCAGAAATTAAAAAGGACTTGGAAACTTGGTCAAGATTGAAACTTACCTTGTCGGGAAGAATTGCTGCGGTAAAGATGAATGTATTGCCAAGAATGTTGTTTTTGTTTCAAACCCTTCAGATCGTGGACAGAGTGGAATGTTTTGGAAAGTGGCAGAGAGATATTGCGAAATTTGTCTGGCAGGGCAAAAAGCCCCGAATAAAATTTAAGATATTAACAGATGCAAAGGAAAGAGGGGGGTTTGCCCTGCCGGACTTAAGATTGTATTATGAAGCTGCATCTCTCTGCTGGATGAAAGACTGGTTTCTGTTGGAAAACACTGATGTCCTAGATCTAGAAGGGCACAGCAATGCGTATGGGTGGCATGCATATTTGTGGTACGACAAGGCAAAGTCTCATAAATTGTTTAAAAGCCATATTGTCAGGAAAGCCTTACTTATTGTCTGGACTAAATACAAGGACTTACTTGAAAGCAAGACCCCGAGGTGGTTATCACCGACGGAGGCCAAGGCCATAAAACTACGTAATATGGGGAGTGGCTGGTTGAGATATTGTGATATAATCGAGAGAGATGGTGATACTTGGAGGTTGCAGAGCTTTGAAAAATTGAAAGGAAAGGTGCGAGACTGGTTTCATTATGCCCAAATTCTAGAGATTTTTAAAAAGGACAAAAAAATTGGTTTCCAGGTGGAGAAATCAAAATTAGAGACAGAACTACTTGAACCTAAGACGAAAGTGCTTTCAAGAATGTATAACTTGTTGCTTGAATGGAATACCCAAGATGAGATAGTTAAATCAGCAATGATAAAATGGGCACAAGACATTGGGTACAACATTATGTCTGAAGACTGGGAAAGGTTGTGGACCACCGGTATGAAATTTACGGCATGCAGTGCCTTAAAGGAAAACATTATGAAGATGGTATACAGGTGGTACATGACCCCAGTCAAACTTGCAAAGATTTATCATTTGTCTGATAATAAATGTTGGAAATGCAAGGAGGCTGAAGGAACTTTTTTTCACCTCTGGTGGACATGCCCGAGGGTGAAGGCTTTTTGGGAAATGATTTATAACGAGTTGAAAAGGGTGTTTAAATACACCTTTTGTAAGAAACCAGAGGCCTTCCTCCTGGGCATTGTGGGCCAGAGAGTGTTAAAAAAAGATAGAACTTTCTTCTTATATGCAACCACAGCAGCAAGGATTCTTATAGCTAAATACTGGAAAGCACAGGAACTACCCACGCTGGAAGAATGGCATTCGCAGCTGATAGACTATATGGAATTAGCCGAAATGACAGGCAGAATCCGAGACCTGGGAGAAGATGCAGTGGAAGAGGACTGGAAAAAATTTAAGGACTATTTACAAAAACATTATAAGTTATATGAATGTTGAGAGTTTGCTAAGTGCTTTGGAAAAACACGCTTCAGTATTGAAATTGGTAAACGATTGAAACTAAGTTTTAAGATTTTGAAACGTATAAATTATGGACTATATAACTAAATGAAAACACAAAAACAACTGAAATAAGGTATTAATTTGCTGTTTATTTATTTTTTATTGTAAAGAAAGCAGGGGATGGAGGACGTGGGGAAGTCTGGTTGATTATGAAAATTGATCTGAAAAAGTGAATTTCTTCTTTCTCTTTATAATTTCTTTTCTTTTCTGTAAAACCGCTTTTGTTGTGTTACTGATGTTGTATTTTTACCCTGGAAAAAAGCAAATAAAAAAACTATTATAAAAAAAAATAAAGGAAAAAAGTACTGTAGATAGATAGATAGATAGATAGATAGATAGATAGATATAGATAGATATCTTGATAAAACAGACAAGGTAATAATGCACTATAAATGTAAAAAGTGTGTCCACCTATGTTACGAAAACCATTCCTTAACCCTTCCTTAATGTTAAAAAAACCATAAGTGTAGATCTGCCCTTGTAAAGCTCAGCATGGGGATGCAAACAACTGAACAGCAATTCTTCCTTACAGGGCCAGTCCTAACGTTAGGCAAAGTGAGGCAACTGCATCAGACAGCTGCTTTCTGATGCCATTAAAAGGGAGTGAATTGCTAATTATACAATTTTCTGATTATTGTATTTTTCCTCACAGGGAGATGCACTTGACGGGGTTTTCTGTGCTGCCAAAATAACTCTGCTTTGCTAAGTGGGACCCTGGACCTCTGGCCTCCAAAGTCCTGTCCTGTGTGTACAAAGCAGCTTATACGCTTTAAAAATGAGTTGAAACAAAACCAACAAAACCATATCGTAAAAATGGAAAAACCACAGCAGGAATTAAAACAGAACCAACAGGAAAATAAACTATGTTAAAATTCCACATGAAAGACCTAGCAAAGTAAAAAGATCTTCACCTTGTGCCAAAAGGATGATAGAATCAGTGCCTGGTAAGCTTCCCATTCCATAACAATTGGGTCATAACAGAGAATGCAGTTTTTCCAGTTCTGAAGGCAGAAAAAAAATGAGCCAGTTTCAACATTTCAAAACTGGTGAGAAATGTCTCTTATCCCTGGTAAAGTTATATTTTGCATTAATCAATGTTCCCAAGTAGTCTACAAGGGAAGCCTTGTGTACAACACATTGTGGTAGTCTAGAAGGAGGCCTTATCAGAGCATTGCTAACTATGGTGAGGATATTCATCTTTCAGATAGATGGAAACTTGTTCACCAGCTACAACTTACTTACCAGAAAAATCTGGCGGTTGTGTGTTTCATTTGTGTGAAGTGTTCGCCTGGCTACATGTATCACCTTTTGAACTAGCAAACTGGACAACAGCCTGAGAAGACCCTGAAGGTGAGATGCATAATATTATTCACATGATATTTGAGCAATAGAAGACTAAAAAATGCCTGCTGAAAAGCTTCTAGCTGATATCAGTTCAAAGTGTTGGTGCTGACCTTTAATGCCCCAAATAGGCTTGGCCCTATATACCATATTTTTCGCTCTATAACACACACTCGACCATAACACGTGCGTAGTTTTTAGAGGAGGAAAATCCGTAGGCATGCCACCCGTAGGCATTCCCTCCATAACACGCACAGACATTTCCCCTTACTTTTTAGGAGGAAAAAAGTGACTGTTATGGTGCAAAAAATACGGTACCTGAAGGAGCGTATCCAACCGCATCATTCAGTCCAGACACTGAGGTCCAGCTCTGATGGCCTCCTGGCGGTTGTTGCAAGAAGTGAAATTACAGGGAACCAGGCAGAAGGCCTTCTTGGCAATGGAATCTACTCTGTGGAATGCCCTCCCATCAGATGTCAAATAGATAAACAACTACACAACTTTCTGAACATCTGAAGGCAGCCCTGTATCAAGGAGTTTTTAATGTTTGATGTCTCACTGTGTTTTTATATCATGCTGGAAGCTGCCCATAGTGGCTGGAACAACTGAGTCGGATGGGCGGGGTATAAGTAATAGATTATTAGTTTTTAGTATGATATCTTATCTGATGTTCTCAGTCCCAAACTGTGATCTGTGCATATTAATGCTGGTCTGTCTTAGAGGAAAGTCGTAAACATTAATGCGTTCTCTTAAAATGCTCAGAAAAAGGACTATATTGGGGGTGCCAAACCTGTGGTCCTTCAGATGTTTTGCAATTCCAACTCCTATCAAGCCTGAGAAATGTTGGGGGTTGTAATCAAGTAAAATCTGGGGGGGTGGGGGTGGATGTGTCAAACACTCTCCATTCCTCCTTTACCTTAACATGTCCACAATCCTACATTCAGCAGATTGGGACAGAATAGCAAAGCATGTTTCAGGCACTGAAATTTAAAGAGTTTAAAAGCCGGGGATTATTCAAAGCACTTGCCATATGCATCTTTTCAATTTGAATATCCAGGCATCTGCCCAGAAATTATTGCTTTGGTTTTTCTAGGCTGCTTTAAGTAGGGCATCTAGAACGTCCAAGATATTTTGGAAGAGGGCAAAGAACTGTCCATCACTCAGTGGGGATTTTCTACCAATGAGAAATCTGTTCAGTTATTTATATTCTTAGGATACTAATCTCCTTTCAGTTTAAAGTACTGGTGGATAAGCTTTAGTGTAGTCAAGAGGCTTGGTCCTCCAAACAGTCTTCTAAATATAGATTCCAAAGTCATTTAAACACTTGGGCTTGGGCAACAGGCAAGCAGTTAAACACGTGCAGAGGTTCCCAAAAGATTTGCACTAATTCCCAGAAAAGAAGCTCTCCCGATTTTGCCTGAACCTTTTAAAAGGGTAACACTGCAAAGACGTATCCTCCCCCCTCCCAAATTGTACCATTTCTCCTCATGCTGTATCCTATGTGAGAATTCTGGATTTGGAAACATGGATTCACAGAGCAGGAATCCAAGAAGATCTGTAAAGTCTTGGGTCTTTTTGAATATTTTAACAAGTGTTGGGATGTTGTTTTAATTTCAAGAAAGTAGTCAGTATTGCACGTGATTTGGCTTGGAAACCTAGCTGCAGTTTAGCTAACTGAAAGGAGACAATGCCAGAATGAATCATACCATGAATAACGAATAATCTCATTGTAACAGGAACACAAAATGGACAGTCTCCGTCTATGCGGTGGGTACTTTTTGAGCTTACAGGAAGATGTATATAGTTTATTTAGTTTTCACAATCACAGCTTGTTAGCAGATCTCTTGTGGCACGCTCATGTTCCTCGACACACCATTTGGGAATGACTTCTCTAATGGCTGGGATCAATAAGCACTTGTAGCAAACCACCAAGAAGAGAAAAGGAGATCGGGGAAATGGAAATTCTAACAATTTTCTCCCAATTAAAAAAAAAAAAACCCACCGGCATGATTTAAAAGGTTTATTATTTTGCATCCAATGCATGAAGCCAAGTAATTAAAACTGATTTATTTAACCGATATAAATATACCACAAACTTTGCAAGGAGTTCTTAAATGCCCTCCCCCTCTCCTTTTGGTATCTTTCCCCATGTGCTAATTAATTTCATTAGCCAAAAAGCTGATTACAAAATGTTATATATGAGGATAAATTGTTGACGCTATGTGGTGACAGGCTCCTCATAAATCTAATTTCAAAAGGACATTTATTGCATGCACCTTTATATATATATATAAAAGATAACACTAGGAAAGGGTCCATTAAAAGAAGGCAATGCTTTCATCGCTGCCATTCTGTAGAAATGCTGCAAAGTAAAATACATTATTTTATGGCTTGCACTCACTGACTAATTTTACCTACTGGAGTGAATATTTTATAGCATTCCAAGAGGGAATCTGCTTAATGGCTGAGATATCTATACCTATATTTCAGCATAGTTTACAGTGGATAAAGACTGAGGTTATTTTTACACAACACAAGAAAAAACTTTATTTCGTTTAGGATCTCTTTAAACTCCTTGAATTAACACCACACGATATCGCTCACAGCTTTTGCTCAATTATTTTTATACAAGCAAAAACTTAACACTTCTCAGCTCACCAGAAATAATTACCTAAGCAACTGAGAGTTCTCAAGAACACAAGGTTTGGTTTGAATGATTTTGGTATATTTTTAAGTGACCTTTTCGTATGAAGCTTAATTTAAATATGAAGAACTGGGAGGAAGCACATTGATTTGGGGCAGGGTTTAGGAATGTAAACAAGCAAACATACAATGTTTATTTCATTGGGCATGACATGACTCCCTCGGATTCACTTTCAGGTTTCTGAAAACTTACCGAAGTCCAACTAAAGGACACCTGAGCCAATAGAACTTGCTATTTTTGACAACATGCTCTTCTGTAATTATTGCTTTGAAACTGTTCTGCCTGAATCCATAGGTATATGATATCATTCTGCTGGCTGTCATCAACTATGAAAATGATCCAGGACACATTGCTATTATTCCCCATCAACTTTGCCCTCATTGACAGTGCCACACTGCTAAATCTGCTTGGCTTTATAGCAGATGAGGGACGAAATCTCCCCGCCCCCAGTTTGATAATGATGATGATGATGATGATGATGATGATGATGATGATGATGATTTATTTGTACCCCGCCCATCTGGCTGGGTTTCCCCAGCAGCTCTGGGCAGCTTCCAACACAGATTAAAAATACATTAAAATATCACACATTAAAAACTTCCCTGAACAGGGCTGCCTTCAGATGTCTTCTGAATGTCAGGTAGTTGTTTATCTCTTTGACATCTGATGGGAGGGCGTTCCACAGGGCAGGCACCACTACTGAGAAGGCCCTCTGCCTGGTTCCCTCTAGCTTTCCTTCTTGCATTGAGGGAACCGCCAGAAGGCCCTCGGCGCTGGACCTCAGTGTCCGGGCAGAACGATGGGGGTGGAGACGCTCCCTCAGGTATACTGGGCCAAGGCCATTTAGGGCTTTAAAGGTCAGCACCAACACTTTGAATTGTGCTCGGAAATGTACTGGGAGCCAATGTAGGTCTTTCAAGACCAGTGTTATGTGGTCTCGGCGGCCACTCCCAGTCACCAGTCTAGCTGCCGCATTCTGGATTAGTTGTAGTTTCCGGGTCACCTTCAAAGGTAGCCCCACATAGAGCGCACTGCAGGAGGGTATCATTTACCCTCATGAAACTGGGGGGTGGGGTGGGGATTTTGAGAAGGGAAGGGAAACTTCCCTGACATTTGTAGGGGGCATTGCCTTACTTAGATTTAGCTGACAAGATGGCTGAAAAATCCCCCTTCTCTCTCTGGATTTTAAAAGCAGCCTCACAGTGAGTCACAGACTCCTTGCACCCTCTCCAGAGGTGATTCCTGGACCAGAATACAATGCGAACAATGATACATAATGTTGTTTCTATGACATTCTCATCCAGGAAGCACGGATGAATAGGTTCTGCTGATCGTCATGGTCGATACGACTCCAGTCCTCATCCACCACCTTGATGAAAACTAACCTAAGCTCCCCCCGCTGCAGGGAAATTCACCCAGTGATTCAGTTTTCACCCCTCCCCCATAAATGGTTGCCATAGCCCCTGATCCTGGAGTCACAATGTGCACCAAAAAGGACAAGGAAAGGACATCCAGCTTCGGCTTGGCCTTCCTGGCTAGAAGATATGGTCCTGCCACCATCCTCCAACCTTGTAGGCCTTTTCCCACCTGTGCCTGGGAGGGCAGGGCCCTGACTGACTCCAGTTACAAAAGCTGAGGCCGCTGGGGAGGCCAGAGGCCATCTTGGCTGTGAATCCTGGAAGACTCTTGGGTTGGGGTATTGTTTGGGGTTTTTGTTGGGAGTGAGGTTCTAACTGGGTTTTTTTGGGGGGGGAAGAACTTGTATCTTTATTTTAGATCTTACCCTGATTTATGTGGAAATTTGGTTGAGTACTTTTTGGTTTTTCATTTATTGATTATGGCTACTTTTGTTATGTTTGAAATTGTGTAATTTTTCCAAGATGTAAGCTGCCTTGAGCATGGTTTTAGCTATGGAAAGGTGGCATACATATAAAACTATGTATGTATGTAGGTATGTATGTATGTATGTATGTATGTGATACCTAACAGCTG
Source organism: Podarcis bocagei (assembly GCF_964188305.1). Taxonomy (NCBI): domain Eukaryota; kingdom Metazoa; phylum Chordata; class Lepidosauria; order Squamata; family Lacertidae; genus Podarcis; species Podarcis bocagei. Next base: position 71,740,109 of record NC_138129.1, read on the forward strand.
GTGTTCAGGGTGATACTGCCTTCAACAGTGAGGCAGTGAGGAGGTCTCCTGTGCCTTTTCTAAAGTTTCAGATGGTTTTGGCTCCAGATTAAGTAAACATCTTTCCACTGCTCACCCAGCAGGACCCACTGGGAACTGTCCAGGGTACTGATCCCTGTCTTGATATGACTTGCCCTGACTTTATTTTCTTGGACCTAAAGCATCTGCAAGAAGAAGAGTTTGGATTTGATACCCCACTTTATCACTACCTGAAGGAGTCTCAAAGCGGCTAACATTCTACTTTCCCTTCCTCCCCCACAACAAACACTCTGTGGGGTGAGTGGGGCTGAGAGACTTCAGAGAAGTGTGACTAGCCCAAGGTCACCCAGCAGCTGCATGTGGAGGAGCGGAGACACAAACCTGGTTCACCAGATTACGAGTCCACCGCTCTTAACCACTACACCACACTGGCTCTCAAGAGACTTCACCTGCCCACTTCCACTGTGAGCTAGAAGTCCCATCAGAAAAGGATAATGGCTGGGGAAAGTGTTCTAGTTTCACTATAGTGTCATGCATGCATGATCCCTGATCAATTAGAGTCATTGAACTAATAACAGAATCCTTTGCAAGGTAGCAAATGTAAGTGCCTGAAAAGTATTCCATCTCAGTACTGAAATGTCAACGGAAATAACCCATATAATCATTGCATAGAGACTGTTAATGGAAACTGCTCCTGGGCTCAGTTTGGGGAGATAAATTTGCATGTATCATGGTAATCATCCCAGAAGCTGTGGTATGATATGGAAGAAATGTTTGGCCAAGAAATGCAGGTTTGTGCCGGAGGTAGGCCTGAATGTCTATTTGGATTGCAGAAACATTTTTTTTTCCTGCCTGGAGTGTGTGAGAAGCAGAAATGCTGATAAGGCCTCAGTAGAAATAATGCACCAGTATGAAGAAGGTGCAAGATTTGTTACTCCACGTGGCTAGCAGCAATGGGTGACCTTTGTGAGTCTCCCTGTACCCTGATAAGGCTTGGGATCATATCAACCCCTAAAACAATAGTGGCGGGCGAGGTAGAAATTCCAGGTGTTTGCACCATGACCTGTCATTTACAAATATGGAGTGGATTTTTTGTGAGAGAGAGTGGGGCAAGAGAAAAGGACAAATCTGAATTCAGAAAAACTGGGGTGTCATTTGGGATCACTCGGTTTTCTTCTTTGTTAGATTTTATTTTTGCTTAGCTCCAAGTTTTCCAACAGGATTCCTGCTCAATCCGAAGCCTTTGGAACCCAGTTTGCCTCTTGCCTTGTATGTTAGAGTAGACCATGCCCTTACTTTGAATAAAGTGGTTCCTCTGGTTATGAACTTAATTCGTTCCGGAGGTCCGTTCTTAACCTGAAACTGTTCTTAACCTGAGGTACCACTTTAGCTAATGGGACCTCCTGCTGCACCGCTGGCACGTGATTTCTGTTCTCATCCTGAGGTAAAGTTATTCACCCGAGGTACTACTTCCGGGTTAGTGGAGTCTGTAACCCAAAGTGTTTGTAACCCGAGGTACCACTATATGTCCTTCCTTCAGCTTTCTGTGGCCATTCTCCTTTCTGTGGCCTTTCTTTTCTAGTCCAGTCCCTTGGGACTGTGGCTTCGGCCCATCAACAATGTGGAATGCACAGTGGTGCCCCGCAAGACGAATGCCTCGCAAGACAAAAAACTCGCTAGACGAAAGGGTTTTGCGTTTTTTGATGTGCTTTGCAAGACGAATTTCCCTATGGGCTTGCTTCGCAAGACGAAAAACAAAAATGTCTTGCAAGTTTGTTTCCTTTTTCTTAACACCGTTAATACAGTTGCGACTTGACTTCAAGGAGCAACTCATAGAACGTGGTGTGGTAGCCTTTTTTGAGGTTTTTGAAAACTTTGGTGATTTTTGAAGCTTTTCCAGAACTTCTTTTGCAGCCATTTGGTAAGTTAAACTTTTAAAACCTTTTTGGGGGTTTTTGGATTTTGGGTTGGGGTGTTTGGAATTCAAGGACTTGGTGTTGGGGAGGGGTTTTCAAGAATCTGGAAGCTTGTTTTTTCCCCTGCATTTTTATGATTTTCTGTGACCATTGGGCACTCTGCTGTTTTTTTAAAAAAAAATCTGGATTTGAATTTCTGTGTGGTGGGTGGCTGGGGGAACAGTTGAGGAGGGGTTTGCAAGAATCTGGAAGCTTGTGTGTTTTTTTCTGCATTTTTATGATTTTCTGTGACCATTGGGCCACTCTGCTGTTTCTAAAAAAAAATTCTGGATTTGAATTTCTGTGTGGTGGGTGGCTGGGGGAACAGTTGAGGAGGGGGTTCTTCAGCAAGAAGCAAAGAGTGGAAGAGGAACCTTCTTCGAGTTGTCCCCCAGAGTCTTAGAAAATGTACTGTACACTTTGTTGATTTCTAAATGTTTTTCTGTCATGTTTAGAAACTTAATTTATTGTTCCTTCAGTTTTTGAAATGCTCTTTACAGTATTGTGACTTTAAAGAGCACTTAATAAACTCTTGTTGTACCAAATTTGGCTTTGTTTGGACTTTTTTTGACCATAGGAATGCATTAATTGAATTTCAATGCATTCCTATGGGATTTCGTGCTTCACAAGACAAAAAATTCGCTAGATGAAAAAACTCGCGGAACGAATTAATTTCGTCTTGCGAGGCACCACTGCATTTGATTTTTGTTTCTTCCTAGGAGAGATTGATATGTCAACATTTTATTTCCCCCCAGCCTCCTCAACCACAGTCATCTGAATTCCGCTGCTTACCCAGCAGAACCATCTCCACTCCCCCCCACACACACACTCCACTGCATTCTGTTCTGCGGGTTCTGCCAACCCACTTGCGTGGATTTGAGAGAGGCACCAAGGACATGCAAGAAGGGGGGGGGAGCCCTGTTGCACTGTTGGGAGTCTTTGCTCTGGCTTCCACTCGTGCACTGGGTTAGTTCAATCTAGCCTACTATGTCACAGGTGGAGAAACCTGTGGTCCTCAGTAGTTTCTGGACCCCAACTCCAATCAGTCTCAGATCTATGTGACTTTTCAGATGCATGCAGTTTAAGTGTCAGATTTTACCCCATTTGTACAGCAAATACACACATTTCTCAATACAATAGTGTTAGGTATCCATTTCCATGCATGTTTGGTATCCATTTCCACTATGCCAAAATTAACCCTGTCTCCAACTATAAGCAATCAATTTATTTATTTTTCCACCCTGGTAACAATTCCAAGAAATCGGCACACAAATACCTTTTCACAGCAAGGCACAATTCACATGATATGTGCAAAGTCCTTCACTAGATCTTTATTTTCTAACTATTCCACTGATATTAATCCCATTAATTTCAGTGGAATTGCTGCTGGCAGAAGACTCCCAGAATTAGATTGAAAGTATTACTCAGGCTAGTTGTTTGAATCAAAAGTATTATCCTAGCTAGTTGTTCATGAATAATTGCACCTGACACTGAACTGTAGCTCCTGAACGTAACAGCCACTTAATATCAAAGCAATGCTATCAAACATTGCCTTGTCCTTCACTCTACAAGCTGTTTATTGTGTTCCATGCCTTTGAAATCTCAACAGAAGAACCGCAGGCAAGTAAGAATGCAGAAGCTTGGAGATCATCAAATTTGCATCCTCTCTGGTACAACAGCAATAATTGTTCTTGGACTTTTGTTCTCAAAACACAGGAATTTGACATCAAATAACTGATGCAGCAAATATTCCACTATGCATCCTCTTTTCCAAATACTTAAAGTCTTTTGTTGACAATAGGGACTCTTGAAACTACAGCAGACATGAACTGTAAGCAATTATAAGTATAGAAATGTCAATATAGCCCTTACCTGTAGTCCCATGCCTATGGGTGCCTGTTTCTCAAGGACCTTTATCTACATGCAGTACTGAGGCTTTTCTATAGCCCACAAATTCTTGCTGGAATCCTGAGTTTTTGTTTTATTTTAAAATAAGGCTTCTTGGCCTCACAGATGGGGAAAAATAAATTTGAAAACAAGTCGGTAGTATGATCTAAAGATCAAGCAGCTATTAGATACATAAAAAGGTCAAATCCATCATGCTTTTCAGGTCTCCCTTTTTTGTCTATTTGGTCTTTTGAGGAGCTGACGAGATTTTTTTACATTTGGAAGTAAAAAATAAGCAAAACAATAACAGAGTCTGGACATTTTAAAAATATAAGCAATAAATGTCTGGTATTGAATGGTGTCATGCTGAAAATTTCTCCTGGCCTTTTACATCTTTATTTTTCTACCATCCTCCATCAATTCATGAGAAAAGAAATTGAATTTGAAATTTTGGGGAAAGAACATTTTGGCAAAATTCTCATGGGTAGGGTTTTTGTTGCATTTACATTACTTTTTTATATTAATTTATTTATTTGGTTTTTCAAATTAAAAAAATCCAGAGATGTATCAAACATAAATCATAAAGACAAGATTCCAAGGAATTTCCTGGAGTTCCATCTTCCCCTTTGTTATTATTAATCATTTCCTCCTGCATCTTTTATGATAATCAAAATCCTTTACATCTCCATTGTGTCCAGAGTTCAGCCTTAAACTACAAGTGATATTTCAATCCTACTAACAATTTTAACTGTTTACAATTGTCTTTAAGATAAGTTATAGATTTTTCCCATTCCTTGTTAAAATTTTGGTCTTCCTGATTTCTGACTCTTCCGGTCATTTTAGCTATTTCAGCATAATCCATCAGCTTCATCTGCCATTCTTCTCTGGTAGGAACTTTATCTTCTTTCCATCTCTGAGCTAATAACATCCATGCAGCCATGGTCGAATACATAAATAGTCTTTTTCTGCTCCCTTGGGATTTCGGCACCTGCACTTACATTCCTTTCAAGCTGGCAGACAGATCTTTGTTAGTGCCTTTTCCTTCATTCTTCAAATCACCATCTCTCCAGTGGTCTGAAGACAGATACATCCTCAGCTGGGCTATCTTATAAGCACAGGAAGGTGGAGAAACTACTTACTGTGGTCCTGACATCTGTTCATATTTTAAAAGTGAAGCCTTTTATTTATTTTTTAATGAGTATGTTTTGTTTTTAGGGTGGAAAGTGGGGCTTCTTTTAAAAACAAAGCCAGTGACTGCACCAATCTGAGGTGCTTGGTAGCCAGCTGCCTAGGACCTCCTATGCTGCAGTTAAAGTTCAGAGGAAGATGTCATGAGATAACTTACCAGTATCTCATGGGGCTGTTTTAGATCAGGAAGTGCAGGCAGTAGGACAGACTGCAGAGTGCTATGGAAGTGTTTAATGAGGGGGGGGCACAACCCCACACTGACTGACATTTAAAAGATCTCAGTGGTAGATGCAAAAATGAATAAATATGGAAGTATATTTTCCAGAAGAAAACTTTCAAAAATTTAGAGGACGGGTTTCAGCAAAGCAGTTGTTTTGGCTGCTCAATAAGATGTCTACTTTGCTCACCCTAGAATTGCAGCAAAGTGAAACAAGGCATCCTTTAAAATGGTCTCTGGTTCTCTTGACTGTAGTTGTGATGGCCACAAATGGATTCTCTCTCTGCTCCACTTTGATGTCCCTCAGTCTTTTACAGAGCTCTTCTTTTGTGGATAACTTATTCATGTATCCGCTATAAAGTTTATAATGACATCTGCAAACTCCCACTGAAGAAAGTTCAGCTTTAAGGTCTCAAATACTTTCCCATCAAAACTATTCCTGGATGACAGATTTGCTCAATAGCATTTTCTGCATGAAAGTTCACTGAGCAATGAGTCTTCTTTTCAATAATCACTGAACCTAAAGAAACAGACATCCCCCAAAACTTAATTACTCATCTTCCAAAATTATTAACAACCCCACATTTTTATTTACACACACACACACACACACACACACACACACACACACATTTTACTTTGCCAGTTGCCTTATATATAAAAAAGTATTATAAAACAGATATACACTTTTAAAATGCCCAGCAGATTGTACAGCAAGAATCCAGCACTCATTTAGGAATCAGAAACCATGGCTGGATTTTTCAAAAGCACCGAGCTCCTATTTTGTCTCACATTGGCAAGTTATAAGAACTCAGCATGTGGGATAAATGCAATCTAATTGCAGTTACTAAGCTACAGGCTGTCTGAGGCCAAGGGAATCATCCCATCTTTGATAATTATTTGGTCTACAATTCATCTAAAAATCAATAATATTAACCCAAGGGAATGGCCTATTCCATTGCAAAGACATGCTTATACAACAGATGTCATTGTGGGAACCAGCACTTTAATATCTAAACGCTCTGGAACCAATTACTGAAGGGTATTTCCCTAATCCCGCTTGTCCATATGACCTGCCACTTGTTCACAAGCCTCTCCCCCTCCAGATACACAGGACATTTGTGCAATAAATGCCTTTTGTTCAGAGTTGGCTGTGCTTTTGTGTCCTATTTTGTAAGCGCCCCATCTTCTTGGTGATAGCAAACAGTTTGCTTCTATGTTCATGAAAGTTAATCTTTTAATAAACTATTCCACCTAACAGCTAAATAAATTTGTTAGCATCCTGCTTACAGAACATCAGAAATCTGACAAGAAAGCGTTTCCTTGAGTCTGTTTCGCCAAGAAAGATTAAACATAACCTACTGTAGCATGAACAGAAACATCACAGAACACAGTTTTTCAGGAAATAAATAAATAGGGCAGTCATGTATACTCCACCAATTTGGATCTTGAAACTGAATCCCCATATCATACCTAGAATAGTCTTGGAAATTCATAACTGATCAGTTCTTGGAAAATGCACTCAAGAGATAGAGAGGGCAGAAGACTCCAACAAACTCAGATTGCAGACTTGTGACCCAGATGACATGTTGAGTCCATTTCTGAATCTGAAGTCCAGCAGATTCTTTTAGGAAGCAGTCTGAGGGTTGCATCACTGCTTCCAATCCTGAAAAATACATTTCTGTCTTTGGCATTTGAAAGAAATAGTAATCCAGAACCCAAGAACCTGGAGCAGTTGAGACAGGAGGTGTCATTTCTATCACAAAATTTTAATACTCTAAAATCATGCCACGAGTCTCCCTGGAGCAGTGGCATTTGATGACGTTCTCTCACTTTCAGGGCTGCTCCCATCTAGTTGCTGATCAGGAATAATAATAATAATAATAATAATAATAATAATAATAATAATAATAATTTATTATTTATTATTTATACCCCACCCATCTGGCTGGGCTTCCCCAGCCACTCTGGGCGGCTTCCAAAAAAATATTAAAATACTGTAATACATCAAACATTACTCTCAGTATGTTCCTTCCATCTCTACAACTCTATGATTCTATGGTGCAGCCCCACTCACTGCTTGTGTGTTGATAGAAAATAAGAGTGTTCTTCTCAACAGAGCTAAGTTCTCAGCAAATGTCTTTCCCATCACCCGAACCTGCTAACTGAAGATGCCCAGGGATTGAACCTGGGATCTTTTTCAGACAAAGCATGAGATCTATAGCAGAGCAACAGCCTCCCCCACCCCCACAACACATATTTTCTGACCTCTGGGATATGCATATTAAAGGCGCATAATGTTCTCCTCAAATGCAGACTGGCTTGAGCTAGAGAGGAGATGAATTCCCTTCCTATCCGCTTCCACCCAGCTGACACCCCTTCCCAAAACTACTACTCCATCTCTAATCCATCCTTTTAGGAGAAACAAATCTGAACAGCTCTGCTGATTTCTGAGACATTCAAACCAGGTAAAGTCCTTCCATCACCACTCTTTGCTTGCTAGCTCTTGCTGTAGGCCCAAATGTTAGAGGGAACCTGCAGGCCTTCCAATGGCATTGGCTGGGGAAGATGTCATGCTCCCATCTGCCCCAACCAGCATGAAGAATTGTCAGGGATGATGGGAACTGTAGTCCAGCTATGCCTGTAGGGCTACAATTTCCCCACCCCTACAATACATCATAATATCAGCCACATGTACGAAATGCATTGCTGTGTTCTTTAAAGAGCAGCGATTACATATAGCTGGGTCAATCACATTATAGCATGTGGTTAAACTGAAGAGGTTTTCAACATCTAGCATGACTATTGCAACCCGTTAGTTGGCTCTCAGCATATTTGGACATCGTTTATTTTCTGATAGGCCAGGGTTGGTATTAAATCAAATGATTTCAAGCAGGACTATGATGGACATGCTTTCAAATGAAAGAAAAGTGGTGAGCAATATAGTTCCTGGAGTTTAACACGCTCTGGTCAGGAGGTCACATATGCTAAGGAGGCTTATTTATGTCCCTATTAAAGACCCAATCGGTGGGAAGCTGGATTGAAGCAATATGACTCACCCTTCCAAATAAAGAATGCATTGTTGCTACACCATACATGTTTTGTTTCTGGATAGTTAATGTTACAATGTAGGAACTGCAGGTGACGCTCAGAGTTCCACCCATGCCTTCAGGAAAAACAGGGCACACAAAGCCTCATCAGAAGAAATGCATCCCCAACCCTGCCCAGCTTTTCTGTGGAACATGCTTCATTAAAAACTTGGGCAAAGTGGATATTTTATGAATGAATGAACAAGTGAACATTGGAGCTTGTATATTTTACTACCTGTTTCTTAATTATGCATTGGTATTTCAGGTACAGTGTGACAATGAACAAATGGCCAGCAGGCATGGTGTAAAATGAGGAAGACTTTAAGCGGCCAGGGGGAAAATATCTGAAGGAACTGAGCTACATGACTAAGAACTGTGGGTGCTTTATAAGCTTCAGCTCTTTGAGGTCCATATTGCCAGTCACTGTATGTAAGAGGAATCCCCAGAAAAAGGTGGTGTTTGCACACAACACAGCTTGGACCACGCAGACCACATCTTCCTCCAATGTTTCATAGATACAAATAAGGACACTGGAACACATGAGTGCCTGGACCTAGAAATGTAGTTGGGCAGCTCAGCAGTACGGCCCAGTAAGCAGTGGTGGGCCAACACACCATTGCGCGTCAAACAGAAAACAAGAACTAAAGGAACAGACTACATGTTAGGATAAACACATTCAATGCCTGCCCTATCCTTACGCAAAGTGAGGCAGCTGCTTCAAGGCAACTGATTTTGAGTGTCATCTAAGGGAGGAAAACTGTCAGTTAATTTATTATTGTTGCATTTTATTTTTTACTTCCATGGAGATGTGCTTTTGGGTTTTCCTGTGTCAGGTGAGAAAATAATTATGCCAGCCATGGGTACCATGGAACTTGATGCGGGGGAGGGGGACACCATTTACCGTTCTGCCTCAGACAGCAAAATGTATTGAGCTAATGCTGAATGCACATTTCTTAAGAAGCATGCTTAACTTTTATTCTGAAGCGGGCAGGGAAGATCTGCACAGTTCTGATCTAGAACATGCCCCTAATCCAGGGCAAGGCCCTGAAACACTTGCTTGGCACAAATCACCATCTTTTAGCTGTTTACTCCATACAGTGCTGTTTTCAGTAAGTCCACTCACCTTATCTGGTGAGCAGTGTTGCAGCCAGACCATGGGGCCCTGTGGTAATCTGGAGAAGGGACCATGGTTTGACTGACTGACTGCCGGCAATTGGGTGAGCCTGTAGCCTTGGGCAGGCCTGCCCTGGAGGGTGGGTCCGGCTGGCCAATCAGCAGTGGGGAGATAAATTGTGACCCGGCCCGACAGTCCCACCTTCTGCCCTTCTTTTGCAGTAAGGGTAAACACATACAGTCATTGCCCAACCATGGAAGATCTACTGTGTTTTGTCTGTCCCACCACTACCCCTGAAGTTGTAGAGGGAATCCTGCTATCCTTATCCCTTTTATATTCCCACTGACACAATTCCATTTCAAATAAATAACACATTTCCTAACCTTTTATCACCTACAGTAGCTGGGTTTCATTATAATTTTCTTATAATTCATTATACATTAAAATTTTATTATAATTTATTATCTGTTATAATTTAATTATAATTTATTATACATTATATTAGAATTTATATACATTTTAATTTATTAAAACTTCCAGTGATGTAAAAGAATGGGTTTATTTGCAAGTTGTTTATTTAACAGTACTTAGTTTGATAACGGCTTGAATATATTACTTTTGCTTTGAAGATATTTATTTTAATTATATCATTGTTACTTTATAGAGGTGCTATAACCTTGTTCTAGTTCCTATTTCTACACTAAACTATTAGCCAATTTCTCTGTCCATCTCCACCCCTGTTAAATCACATGCCGTTCAGACCTGATGTCTTCTCAGGTCAGAGTTCTCCACCTCACAGTTACCTGACAGGCTTCAAGTTTTCTCTCTGATCAGGGATTTGCTTATTCTTCGTGCTAATTACTAACTGCTGACATTCTGGCTTCAGCTATCCTGAAGGGCTGATGGTGGAGACTTCTTTCTCTTTCAGGAATGCTCTCTTGAGGTACACTAGTTCAATGAGTCTACATCTCAGGCTCAGGCTTGGACTTAGGGTCCAGGCAACATATCCATGCCTTCAACTGCTGGTTCTTCTGATCTGGCTGATTTCCCCTCCTGACTAATGGCAATATGTTGTTAAATTCCATGAATATAAAGGCAATGAACCCAATAGGCATATTAACATGCCTGCCGAACCAAATAGAGATACTTCTTTGAAAAGGTGGGGTATGGTGTCCTAATCACTCTTCTAAATGCCACATTTCATGAGATATGGAATCTGGTAACTCTGCAGCTCTGGTTCACTGTGAGAATTATTTAGGAAACATCCAATATTAAATATATAATACCTGCCAAAGTTTGGTTTCTATCGGTGTGACTTCCGTATGAAGATCATTGTACTTGCAGTATGGCTGCTCCGCCATCCTTGTGTCGCCCGACCCCACTTATTATCAAGCCTGTTGCCTTTAGTTGGTCAGGTTGTGCATTGGCCAAGTGCCCTAGTAGCTTAGAAGGTCCGTTCCCCAGTGGTGGCACCACTTTTGAAGGAGAGCCAAGTTTGGTTCCAATCCAAGATGGCTGCCATCTTCATTTACCCAAAATGCAGTGCCCCAGCATATAGCTCTATGAAGTGGAAAGGATCTGAGCTTGGCTCCTATTCACAAGTAACACTGCCACCTGTCCGCCATGCATATGGATGTTCATAGGCCTAGCAGGGAATACACTGAGTAGTGTTGCTGCTTCCACGATGCAAGAAACAAATACTTCATGGCTGAATTGGGGAGTGTGTGTGTGTGTTGGGAGGGTGGGGCCCCACCAGCAGCACTGTGCTGTTGGTCTCCTGCCTAGCAACTCTCATTTTCTCTTCCTTCCTTCAGTTGTTCCCTATGTCATTTCTGGATCTACATTAATAGCAGTCTATCATATATTTTATATGTTACAGTATGTTGATCTATCGCTAACATGGCCTTAGACTGACAAAACCTGCAGCTGACCTCAGGTCAGTGAGAAACAGCTTGATAGAAAGCTAGGAATTTGGAGTCACTGAGTCTGCTAGGAATTGCCACTTTGCCTCAGGTGAACAGATGCTACACATTTTATTACCTGCGAATCAAAGGTTGTGTAACTTGGCAAGCTGATTTGTGTGAATTTGTGATACTGGAGGATATATAACTCTCTGGCTAATACCTTCATCTGCTGAGATGAGTCCTTCGAAGATAAATAAGTTTCTGCCTGTAATCTGAAATCTCTGCATGTCTGTATGCCTGTTTGTGTGTATAGTTTCATCGGACAAAAAGAAATCAATAGAGCCTGTAAACCAGAAAGCCTGAGGATCCTTTAATAATTGAACAAACTAGCTAAACCTTAAGATACCAAACATTGGCATAATATGCGTTTGCTGAGCATTCTATCATACCTTGATCATTCTGAGAGCTTATTTATATAATGAGGTAACACATAATGCCTACTTTATTTTGTAAGCAGGACTGTATGGACTTGCTCTGGAATAAGAGTGATGGTGGTTGATGGGTGTACACTGAGAGTCAACTCACCCAAAGCTGTGACCCCTGGTTGGTCCCAGGAGTACATGGTTTCTTCCTCCTTGAGAACGAACCAGATGGTGATCTTCAGAAAGGGTGGAATCTACAAGGGGGACACTTTGCTAGCAGACAAAGGAAACTAGCTCTTCAGCCACAAAGAAAAGCACCACTATAATAGTCTATTTTGTTGAGTGATTCTGTTTCTGTTTAAGACCAGTTTAAAATGGCATTCCAGAACAGGAGGGGGAGGACCTACAATGACCGCTCCCCACTTAAAACGGGGGGCGCCCTTTGCGTGGACGCGTGCAGCCCCTAGATCTGGAGTGGCCCCAACAGCATAGGCTTGGCTTTGCCTTCCCTCAGGTGTGATACCTGGAGGTCTCCGCCTACCTCAGTCAGTTGTCCAATCCCACCTGGGGGAAGCGTTGCCAAGGAGACCAGGCCAGGTAGGGGAGGGATTACCTGCCCACACAATAGAGGGAGGATCTTACCTGGGAATCCTCACTTGGCTCCAGAGCTTCTCCCACCCTACCCACCCTCAGTTAATTTCTTATTTGCAGGTTAACTTGTCTTCACAGGTTTTGCAGGTTAACTTTTCTTCACAGGTATGCGGGCGCTGCTACATTAAGGTCGCTGTTAAAGGGACGGAAAGGAATTTCCCTGCATTGGCAGGTTTCGCCTTTCCCGTAGCAAAACGTCACAACTTTGGCGGTATCAGGCCTTGGGCGGAATCCTTTTCTCCATCTTCCTCTTGCGGCGGCGATACCAGGGTTCCCTGTTAAAGGTCGTCATTGCTCTCTCCTGCGGCGGCGGCGTTACGGGGGCGGCCATCTCTGCTTGAACATATGTTCTCCAGAGCCGGCCCATCCCCCCCACACACACACTGGATAACCCTGATGCTCCCTAGGTCCCCGGATGGGGACCGGGGAGGGAGAACGCCCAATGCCTGAGCCAAGGTCTACCCACATTTGAAATTTAATAAAGTTGTGGCCAATTTAATCCCATAGCACATTGTCTTGAGTCGTTATTCCACATGACGGGGGGACCGTGCAGGATCTGGGGACTCCGCCTGTCCGCGCAATCTTGGCTACAATTTAGAAATAGAACATTTAGTGTCACAAGTCATTCCACTTTATGATGTGTATTTCTGCATGTGTATTTTTTTATGTTGAGAAATTGTTCTGAATGTAGAAGAATAGCATATAAAGACTTAATTTTGCCATCCTTCCTGAATCCAGGTAGCTGTTCATCTACCATACCTTCACTTATTTCAAACCATTATCCAGTGGTCACATGACATTATCCACAGATTTCCAGTCCTAAATTCAGGGCCTCCACCGCACCTTCAGCTACAGGGGTGGGGTGGTGGAGGAGGGGAACACTTTTACTTCCACTTCCCAGGGCTCTCATGGGCCCATGCCGTGCCAAGAGTTTATTTTCTTTTACCCAGCAGCCATTGCTGAAAAGTGCTTGCAGCCCCCAGCTGCAGCACACAAGCATGGCTGCAGCACACACGCAGACACTGCATATCCCTCTTAGGAGGGAAGGTTGGTGCATTTGGGACTTGCTAGTTTAGACCCTGATGTTGGGAAAGATGGAGGGCACAAGGAGAAGGGGATGACAGAGGATGAGATGGTTGGACAGTGTTCTTGAAGCTACCAACATGAGTTTGACCAAACTGCGGGAGGCAGTGGAAAACAGAAGTGCCTGGCGTGCTCTGGTCCATGGGGTCACGAAGAGTCGGACACGACTAAACGACTAACAAGTTTAGATAAAATGTAAGTAAGAAGTTACGTGATAGAAGTTTGTAAAATTATGCATGGCATGCAGAAAGTGAATAGAGAAAAGATTTTCTCCCTCTCTAATTACACTAGAACTAGTGGACATCCAGCGAAGATGAATGTTGGAAGATTCAAGACACATAAAAGAAAGCATTTCTTCATGCAGTGCATAGTTAAAATTGTTCCGACAGGAGGCGAAAATCATGGAATCATAGAATTGTAAACCCCATGATGCAGGACTATGCAGCTGTCACGTAAAGGAATCGAACCTGCAACCTTAGTATTATCAGCACCACGCTCTAACCCAGGCTTCCTCAAACTTGGCCCTCCAGATGTTTTTGGCCTACAATTCCCATGATCCCTAGCTACCAGGACCAGTGGTCAGTGATGATGGGAATTGTAGTCTCAAAACATCTGGAGGGCCAAGTTTGAGGAAGCTTGCTAACCAACTGAGATGCCCACCAGCTTGGATGGCTTTAAAAGAGAACTGAACAAATTAATGGAGGACTTTATTCTACCTGCAAGGTCAGAGGCACATGCCCAGCTTGCAGGCTACTCACAGGCATCTGCTTGGCCACCGTGAGAACACAACGCAGAACTAGACGGACATTGGCCTGGTCCAACAGGTTCATCTCAAGTTCTTATTCTAATTTAAAACATGGTAATGTGTTTATTTATTATTTTATATATGAAACTTATATATTGCTCTTCATTTGAAGATCAGAGGGTGGTTTACAATGTAAGGTGGCTCTGTATGAATGCACCCAACAGGAAGCTCTGTGCACACCCACCCACTCCCCACTGCAGATTAACGTAGAGGGAGAGACAAGCAAATGGTCAGTAGCAATTATTATTATTATTATTATTATTATTATTATTATTATTATTATTATTACACCCCACCCATTTGCTGGGTTTCCCCAACCACTCTGGCTGGCTTACAGCACATACAAAATTGTAAAACATTAGACATTAAATCCTGATACAGGGCTGCCTTCAGATGTCTTCTTAAAGTCGGATAGTTGCTTATCTCCTTGATATCTGATGGAGGGCGTTCCACAGGGTGGGTGCCACTACCAAGAAGGCCCTCTGCCTGGTTCCCTGGAACTTCACTTCTCACAATGAGGGAACCGCCGGAAGGCCCTTGGAGCAGGACCTCAGTGTCTCGGCTGAATGATGGGGGTGGAGACGCTCCTTCAGGTATACTGGGCCGAGATGAGAATGTGGGGGGTTGAGTGGACCGCCTTATTTGGTGCACCCCTTAAAGCTCCTGCCAATAAAACCAGCACTGCTGGGCTCTCTTGTTGATCTTAATAGATGGGAAGATACAGAGAGGGCAAACAGGGAGAAAACTATTTAGGGCTTTATCCAAGCCAATTAGTTATTTGATTTATTCGTTTATGAGGTTTTACTGTGGCCTTGCCAATCATTATAGATTCTCAAAGCGTGTACATTATAAAATTGCAACGATCAAATAAAAAAAGCCCATAAAATATAATCAAACAATTAAAACTCAAAAAACAGATAAAAGCAAGCCAATGAATAAACAGACAGCAGAGAGGAAATAAAAGCATGTTTGCGTCTGAGAGCACAACAGAAAATGAAGGTCTACGACAGCAATCCTATTTGAACCCTGGATACACTTTGAACAGGGTGGCTTTTTAAAATCCGCAGTACTTCCAGAAAGATGAAAAAATGTGGGTTTGTTTGATCCCTGTTAGTCGAATTCTGTACAAACATACTCAGAATTAAATCCCACTGAGTACAATAAGGCTTACTCCTTGGCAAAGGATTGCAGTCTGTGTAATTTATATTTGCACTTTCTAATACCGTGGGCTGTATAGGTATATTTAGAGTATACCTCCCCCCTGGGGGAAAAAACCTGGACATGACTTACTTAGGTCCATTAATTTTAGTGGGTCTACTCTGAGTTCAACCCCGAGTTGTCTGGACCCAGGCAATTTTCAAAGTATAAAGTTTGGTGCAGTTGCACTCAGAGAGCAGGCTAAAACTGTGAGCAGACTCTCAGAAGCCAAATTGTCAATGTTATATTAAAAATGTATAATAAGACGCATGAACATGAAAGCTGTGACAGAAAAGGGGAAGAAAAAAGAAGAAAAAACCAGGCTAACTGCAAGGATTTCAATGAGCTTGTCAGATTTTCAACACCTTTTTATGGTTCAAAAGCTATTAAGCTCTCTTTCCACGTTCTGTCTGCTTTCTCTGACACTAGCCTTAACTACAGGGGACAATAACTGCATAATAGACGGTACAAAAAGAACTCCGAGTAAGGAAAGGAAGTCCAAAACAAAGAAGTCAGCATTCCAAATTGACAAGGATTTCCACTTTGAAGCAGAATTGAACATGCACAAATAATGAAGCAACTAAATAAAGGGACACACAAAGAGGTTTCCACCCGATGAAAACTTTTTGGAAACAAGTAATAAAAATTATAATAATTATCAAATAGAAACAGCAGCGGTGGTTTAGTTCCAAACAAGAGTTTTCAAAGCTGCTTCTGACTGGGGGTTGTAAACTCAAAATGGAAGCCAGTCATGTGAATATCACTGGAGATGTAAATAATATTGCCCAGTGCTTCAAAGATGGAAAGGAGAGGAGCAACTGCGAAGGAAGACTGTGTGAGCCTGCAGAGGATGTAAAATATGCACCATACCTAAATTTCAATTTTGCTGACTGTTTTATGCTACTTTTGTTATCTTGCGTTGTTTTAGTTTATTATGTTTTGCCTGTATTTGCACTTCAGTTGTTTTAGTCTTTCTGGTATACTATCATGTGAATATGATTGAAGGATGGTTTAAAAATACTTGGAATAGATATAAATGAACTGTTATATTCACTCTGTCTATCCGCCCCCACCCCTAGAAGAACCTCAGAGAGTCAATATCCTCTTACTTCAGAGTAGAGTGGATGGGGCCATTGCTACAAGAGCTCAGACACGTTTTTCATCACTGGATTCCTCCCCTGGGCTTGTCTTTTATCCTGTTTTCTCCCCCCGACTTTCCTTATGTTCCGCCAGTCTCGTCCTATAGACTCACCACTGGAGTTTTCCTCCATAAATAAAATCAGCACCCACCCACGGCTTTCAGTTTTTATTTACTTAGCATACAGATCTGAAGCAATCCAGTTTGCTTTGTGGTGCTATGGATAAAAGTTAGCAAGCCTCACTGTTGGTAAACAATTCAACTGCTTTTGGCCCATTGATGGCTCCCAGCCAAGAGAATTATTAATGTGCATTCTGCTGTTGCATTGGTACCTTCAGTAAGGTCAAAACAGGGCTACATTATTTATGTTTTATGGGAAGATGTATTTAATGTTTGTAAATCCATTTGGATAATAACATTGATTTTAATGGGCTGATAAATGCATGTGTCTTTTAATGTCCATTACAATAACGATCGCCTGGAGTCTATAAAAAAAATCAACGTTTACTTGTTGATTAGGCTCATCCTTTGGCGGGATTGCTACTTAACCAAAGTTCTCAAAAAGTTTCTAAACTCTCTATAAAGTTTGAGAACCTTTTGATAAAGTGTTTGGCAACCAGTGAAATAGCAGTGGTTCTTTTTGCTAGGTCTAGTGGTTGAGTTCTAACTAATTCTGTCTAGACTACCTAGTGATCACATCAGAAACCGGGGAGGCTTCTGTAAACCTGGGACTGTCCCTGGATAATAGGGACACTTGGAGGGTCTGTTGAGGTATAAACCTTTAGGACAGAGTTGGGGAACTTGTGGCCCTTCAATAGGTTCATGGACTAGAACACCCATCATCCCTGACCATTGGCCAGGCTGGCTGAGACTGATGGGAATTTAAATCCACTAATTTCTGGAAGGCCATTGGCTCCACCTTTGCTGAGTACACTAGCTTAGTAAATATAATGAGTATTGGGAGACCACACAAGGCTCAAGTTAACTCATTCCTGGCACAGGGTGCAATAGCACGTGACATTGTTTCAGCTGATTAAATGCAAAAAATAGAGCACCCGTCTCTGAAAGAGATCTGAGTAGTTTCTAAGCCAGAGACATATTGGAAGTCCCTTCCTTTTCCGCCTCCAGCTGGCAGATTGTCAGCTCCAGCTGCATGATAATTAGCATATCTTCTTCTTTTCTTTTTCAAAATCATGGCAATAATCTTTCCATGACTTTTCTACTAAATCCGCATTTTATTGCCAATATAGAGGTGCCTGAAGGAATTGAGAATTTATCCGAACCCATAAATCACAGCACACATTGGACAGCACTTTAATAATGTCAACTCTATCAGGGAAAATAAGGAAATCTCATGTAAGAAGTGGGAGCCTTCTCCTGTATTTCTATGATGCCAACAATGGATTTAGAAGAAAATAATCTTCTCCAGTCAACTGTTTTTCTTAAATGATTGTATTTTCTTTGACCAACTTGTTCACTTAGCCTTATCAATATTGTTGTTCAAAGATGTGGATTGGACAGCTAAGGGCATGTTCAGATGATGAGCTTGTTGATGGGCATAGCCAAATGTATATATTTATTGTATCTTCTGCAGATACATTTGTGCTCAAAAAGTTCACAGAAAATAAACACAGTGTATAATCAAATTATATAATAAAAAAGTTCTGATATCATAATTTTTGTTCTTGTTTTTATGTATTGTATTTATTTTGTATTTTTATTTTGTGAGATCTATGGATGAAGGGTGGCATACAAATTTAATAATAATAATAATAATAATAATAATAATAATAATAATAATAATAATGCTAAAAATTCAACAATAAAGCTTAACCAATATGCAAATAAACAATATTCATCACCTTTGCAGCCTAAAGTAGCCCCAAAGGTGATGACATTGCTGCCCCATTCCTCCCCCACCGCTGCAAAAAAGCCAGCTCCATTATGGTAGACTAATATGGCTGGAAGGTGTGATAAGGAAGATGGAAACAGTGTCGCTCTCTCCACACAGTTTTTCCTGATAGCAGAAGTTTTGAGATATCATAAATAAGCTCAAGGTATGGCTTGAGAAACTCATGCTGCCATGGGGCCAGTTCATACATCTGAAGCCTTCTTTGGATGAAGCTACATGGAGGAAACAGCCTCTGCCCTGGCATACCCTGTTATGATGGCCACTTCCCCAGAAGTGAAGCTAGCTGCTCTGGCACCCCGGAGCGGCGCACATGCTGTGCACCCATGGGCGGAGCCATGGGGGTGGGGCAAGCATCCCAGGGGGCGAACCACCCATGGGGGTGGATTGAGCAGCCCATGTTGGGCTGCTTCCTGGGCAGGGGGAGGGAGGGAGCCATGCCGCTTTGCCAGCAGCCTTCCTCCCTTCCCTCTTCTTTTTGACAGCTCGGGGAGGCTTCACCCACCCCCACCCCCGGAAGCAGACTGGGAGGGATGGCAATGGCGCACCACCCTCCCGTGACTCCCAAGCCCCTGCCGAGCTGTCAAAACGAAGGGGAAATGGGGGGAAGCTGCCTGCAAGGTGGCACAGCTCCATCCCTCCACCTGACGGCTCGGGGTAGGCTTGGGAGTTGTGGGCAGGCAACGCGAAGAATGTCACCCCTCTCAGAAATTCTCCTCTCCTAACCCTAAGCAATGATTGGGAATGAATATAAACACTGAGAGGGGCTGAAAGGCTCTTCTGTGAAAACATTATCTAGCCTGGCGATGGCGGACTCAAATTAAGCCTTGCCTGCACTGGGGAACCAGCAGTGCAGATCCAGTCAAAGTGTCTATATTCTGTTGAAGCAATTACTCTTGGCCAGGAGTCCAAAACCCATTTCTGGGAATATTCCTAGTAGAAAAATATGGTTAACATCCAGATTCCTAACAAGCAGGGGTAGAAAAATGTCAACAATGGTAAATCCAACTGTGATTCCAAGCTGGCAAAGTTGCTTGAAACCGCTCTCCATCAGCATTTGCCTGTTTCCAGCCTTTAATAATAACATGCTTATTTCAGATTATATCATATGCTTCTCTGCCTGTACACATGCACACATAGGCTAATTTTGTAGCTTACATTTCCACTATACAGTGGTACCTCAGGTTAAGTACTTAATTCATTCCGGAGGTCCGTTCTTAACCTGAAACTGTTCTTAACCTGAAGCACCACTTTAGCTAATGGGGCCTCCCACTGCCACTGCACCGCCGGAGCATGATTTCTGTTCTCATCCTGAAGCAAAGTTCTTAACCCAAGATACTATTTCTGGGTTAACGGAGTCTGTAACCTGAAGTGTATGCAACCTGAAGCGTATGTAACCTGAAGCTGTTCGACAGTGGAATTTGCTGCCAAGGAGTGTGGTGGAGTCTCCTTCTTTGGAGGTCTTTAAGCAGAGGCTTGACAACCATATGTCAGGAGTGCTCTGATGGTGTTTCCTGCTTGGCAGGGGGTTGGACTCGATGGCCCTTGTGGTCTCTTTCAACTCTATGATTCTATGATTCTATGTAACCTGAGGTATCACTGTAATAACCTTAGGGGAGAAGCAGAGCAAGACAGGTATCAAAAATAGAATTTTTGAAGATGGGGACATCATTTGCCCACTTCTGCAGGGACCTCACCTGATCTCCAAGAACTTCTGAAGATTATAGACAGGACTGACCAGTCCAAGATAAAAAAAGAGGTGGTAAGGGAACAACTAGTTACTTTAAATGAATTCACATATCCAGGGCCTGATGAGCTGCACCCAATGGAACTAAAAGAGCTGGTGTATGTTATCTCAGGGCCTCTGCCTTGATGCACACCACTTTGAGGCAACTGTAATTAATCAGTATATAAATTGTCAAAATAAAATAAATAAATATGAATTTGGACAGCAGCGCTATACTCTCCACGGAGTGAGACCTGTTGAACTGAGAGCCAGTGTGGTGTAGTGGTTAAGAGCGGTACACTCATAATCTGGTGAACCGGGTTCGAGTCTCCGCTCCTCCACATGCAGCTGCTGGGTGACTTTGGGCTAGTCACACTTCTCTGAAGTCTCTCAACCCCTCTCACTTCACAGAGTGTTTGTTGTGGGGGAAGAAAGGAAATGAGATTGTTAGCCGCTCTGAGACTCTTTTGGGTAGTGATAAAGTGGGATATCAAATCCAAACCCTTCTTCTTCTACTACTTCTGGGTAGACATTAGGCTTGCACAGTTGGCAAGAGTTGGCCCTGCGAGTTAATTAAACACCTCACTGCACATGTTCAAGCTTTAACGCTACTGAGATTTAGTGAGCAAAGCTTCTGTTCTTCTTTAGTCGGTGGAAATGTTTGAAGAGATGTCAACATTTTGTTTGGTGGCAATGACGATAGGCTAAGAAGATGCTCCCTATTCATCTCATTTCCAAACAATTAGTAAACCAGGATGGGGATATATAAAAAAACTTTACTGAGATATAATTTTGGCAAAAAGATATCCTTGGTAACTGTACTGTGATATACTGGATAAATGTGTTATGCCAAATAGATAAATCAGGCCATAGTGCAGAAAGGTGATCAGTCTTGTGGGATTATAGTTATTCTTTCATTTTCAGCTAATAGCTACCAATGCTCAAGTAAGATTTCATTTTTTCATCATCTGGTACTCAGATAACTTGTTCGTCTCAACATGGAAGTTTCCCCTCTGGGTGAGTCCAAATCTTTTTTTAAGCCATTTAATGTTAGGAGGTATCATCACACATGGTGACAGAGAATTCCATAGGTTAGTTGTGCATTTTGTGAATATGTGTTTGTTTGTTGTCTGTCCTAAACCCAGGGCCAAAGGGCCACCAATGTTGTATCACTCCAGAGCGGGGGGGGGGGGTGTTATTTACATGGTATACAAGGTCTACTCCTGGCACTCAGTTACCAGCCACCACCGGACAGGTTCACCAGGATTCATGGGTTGTGGTGTTCAACCTGGACACTGAGGTCCAGCTCTGAAGGCCTTCTGGTGGTTCCCTCACTGTGAGGAGTGAAGTTACAGGGAACCAGGCAGAGGGCCTTCTCAGTAGTGGCACCCATTCTGTGGAACACCCTCCCATCAAATGTCATGGAATTAAAGAACTACACAACTTTTAGAAGACATCTGAAGTCTTTAATGTTGGGCGTTTTATTATGTTCTTTTTTGTGTTGGAAGCCACCCAGAGTGTCTCGGGCAACCCAACCAGATGAGCTAGGTACAAATAATAAAATTATTATTATTGGACACTAAATCTGAGCCTGCTGGACCAAAAGCTCTTGTACATGTACAAAAGCACCAGTTGAAATAATCCTAACACGTCCTTTGCATTGGGATTAAAATAAATAAATATCCAGCACCACCAAGTTAGTCTATGTGTTATCAAATAATAATAATAAATTTAATAACACATGCCTTGCAATTTTATAAAATGGTTGCATAACCACAGTTGTAAAAGAAACCTGTTAATAACATTTTAATGAACAACTAAAATTATTGTGAAATACTTTATAAGCTACAAACATCACTGAAGAAGACCAATTCATGGCCCAGACAACATTTGATATTTTTAAGCTTTTGGTTTTTTAAGATTTGTGGCCGTACACATGGTTTTATAAAGGTAAATGCTAAACGTATTATATAATGTATTTTTAGCAGACAATACAATTTCCTATATAAAGTATTCAGAAATGTATCAGTAATTACGCAGTAATTAAGAGAAGCAAAGAGAGGTAGAAGTAGTAGAAGAATAGTAATTTTTTTTAAAAAAAGAAACATTGCATCGATTCACAGGGCGCAATTAAGTAATAATAAAAGAAAGTGAATCTGTCTTTGCAGAGCAGATTATTATGTATAGATTTTACAATATATACTCAAACTTGGTGGTGTCTGGTAGTCTTTCCCTATCCCCAAGTGTTTGTTGTGGGTTTGATTTCCTTTCCTCCCCCTCTTAGCCCTTCTTCTGCTTCAAAATGGGGTATACTGCAGAGGTGCGAACCCTGTCCATTATGGAATTTGGTGACCCTAGGAACATTACAATCAGCATCCAAAACTGAATTGCAATGCAGTTGAGAAGAAAAGGGAGATAAACGGTAAACATCTGAGGCAAATGTGCTTGTGATATAGCGGTGTAGGGACACATAAATTATTTTTAGCAAGCCTACTACTGGCAAGCAGTTCAAAAGGAACGCAAGATAGGAGGCTATGGTGGCAAGGACGGTAGATCTAAGCAAAAGAAATGTTTGTTGTGGTTGAAAATAAATTGCTATTCAGGGAATGCTTTAAGTCCCAACAAATATGCACTCAATTCCTAGAGGGGTTCCTTAATCCTATCGGAGTTTACTTTCTGCCGTAATCAAAAGTTATACTTTGGATTCAACTTGAATTAAAGGACACCCATGGCGAAGGGCTGATTCCCACCCCCCTCTCCCAATCAACAAAGAAGTGATCCAAGCAAATCAAAGGTTGCAGGATGGAGGGATGCACTAAGGAAAAATCAGACAAAATTTTCAATCAGGAACAATCAGGTTCTTGTAGATCTTTTTTCCTCCATCCCTTTCCTGCTTAACTAAATAAATACACTCACAGTTCCACTATTTTGCTGCACAGGAGGAGCAGCAGGAAGCGGATGGTAAAGTAACACGAGCAGCCGGGACTTTATCGAAAAAGGGAAATACAAGAGATATTGATATCATAAATTATGCAATGACAATATATGTGACCTGAAATATGTAAGGTAAGTAGATAGGCAGGCAGGTAGATCTGAGGATTTGCAATGCTGGTTACATAACCTTGAATGAACTGAAGTCTTTAAAGATGTTGCAGAGTTGCATTAACATCTCTTTAACGTCAAATATCTGTTCCTTGCCAAGGAAGTAATCGCAGGTGGGATGTGTATAGAACTCTCAGACAAAGAGAAAGACAGACTTATTTAATGAAAAGTCTTGTGTCCTACCATGCCTGCAGGTTAAACTGAGGTGTTTCTAATACTTCCCAAATCTAAAAGGGCCCTGAATGTCAGAGGGACGAACTACACATTACATAGAAGTACTTTTCGGAAAAGTAACTGCATTGGAAGGGAGAAATGGTTTGGATCAGGGCCATGGTGCTGTGAAAGGGATCTAACCTTTTAAGCCATCAACTTATCCCCTCCTGGGGGTGGGGGGACAGGTAAGCCCCATCCTGCAAGATCGATCACATGACACTGCACGCACACACTATTTGAATTGTGATGACCATTGTGGCGTTCATACGGAGCCGCCGGTCATCTCACGGACTATTGACCTGTACACCACTAATCCGCTGCCACCAACCAGGTCCTGCCCGGTAAAATCACTTCAGTCTCAGTCAGGTTCTCAATTAATAAAGAAGAGTGTATTTTATTTCAGACACAAACAAACTTTTACGGCATTCCAAACGTTGTTGCTCTTTACTTTCTTAGTCTTATTTTCCTTTCCCTATCTCTTCTACCTCCCCTCACTCAAGAACCCACTGCCCTAACTGTCTCTCTATTACCAGCTGCCTACCAACTGCTTCTCCAATTGCCTTTCCTAACCAGCCAACTCACTAAAACCAACCAACTACCCACCAACAGCTCCCAACAACAATTCAAACCTCAGGCTAAGCCCTTTTATACACAGGTAGGCTCCGCCTCCGGCTTTCCTATTGGTCTATATTTTTAACCCTATCTCTCCCCCCTGTTCAGACATTTTCTAAATGAACAGGCAAACGCCACAACCATCAACTCTGGAGGTGGACGGCCCCCTAAAATATTTTATTGGGGAGGAGGCCGAAGGGACCGCAGACCCTAGGAGTTGGCTGCTGTGTCCTGTCCAAAGCTAATATCAGATTCTGGTGATCTGGAAACTAATAACAGCAGAAACAATCTCCAAAATCAGTGACAGGTTTTTGAGAGGGGTTGGGGATCAGATACCCTTTTTATGTCCAAGTGCCTGCATTTTCTTTTTCTCTCTTTCTTAGCCTAAGAGGCAGTTTCACATTTTTTTTTTATCCAGATATTTCTACAACATGCCCATACATAAGCCCAAGGCACCACTTTAACTCGCTCCTGCTACTGTATCTTCCAGTCCCAGATCCAAACTATCCCTGTCTACTTCTCCTAAAATTACTATGCTGCAAAATACCACGACGGTTGAATTTCTCTACAATTGAGGCAACTCGTGAGGCTGTTAATCTGTGGACCCTTTTTGAGATTTGTAAATAGATGTTGTTGGTTGTCATTTTCAGGGCCTCTATCATTCTGACTGGTTTCCAGAGCCATAAAGTTATGGGCAGTTGCTTTGTCTCATTATCTCTTGGAAAAATACAGGGTCTGCCTTTTCCCCCCTTCTTCTTCTTATTGCTCCACTAACTTCTCCAAACACTCATTTCACTTTCAAGAAGACAGAGACAACTGAAACCATGCAGAACCTATATTAACAAAAACAAGAGAATTCCAGCAAAGTTCTAAGCGCTAAAATAAACAAAACCCAAATAGGTTCAACTGCTAGGATTTTATTTTCCCTTCTCATTTTTCAGTTTTATATTGAAGAATTTAATAAGAAAAACAGAGGGGAAGGGGTAAAGACACAATTCCCATGAAGTAACCCATTCAGACTAATCCTAGGAAAATACTTTTAAGAAGACAATGAGAGCTGTCCTGGATCAGACCAAAGGCCCACATATAGACATGAGGACAGCAGCATTCTGCCTATTAGTGCAGACCCTCCAAATGTCCCTGCTTTCCAGGGACATCCCTGATTTAGAGAAGCCATCCCAGTTTCTGATTTGATACTGGAATGTACCATTTTTCCTTAGGATGTCCCTATTTTCACTGGAGAAATGTTGGAGGGTATGGAGTTATCCGACCCCCGAGCCATCTAAAGGCAATCCTGCATAGGGAAGGTTTTTAATGTTTAATATTTCATTATGTTTTTATATATGTTGGAAGCTGCCCAGAGTGGCTGGGGTAGCCCAGTAAGATGTGTGGGGTATAAACAGTAACATTATCATTATGGAATGGGACGTCCCTATTTTCATCGGAGAAATGTTGGAGGGTATGACAGTGAGTCCCAGCACCAGCTGGTATTCAGTGACATACCACATTCAGTACTGGAGGAACTACAGAGCCATCATAGCTGTGGCAGTCAATGACAGCCTTATTCTCAAGGAGTCTGTCTAACCCCATTTTAAAGCTACCAGGGTTGAGGGACATTACTACATTCTGAGGTAGCAAACTCTGTGCACTGTACGAAGAAATAATTCTTTTCATGTGTGCTGAATCTCCCAGCATTCATTGCATCCCCTCCGCCAACATTTCTCAGATGGGAATACATACATCCTAGTCTACCCTCCAACATTTCTCTGGTGAAAATAGGGACATCAAAAAGCAGGAACTTCCAGGATCAGATCAGAAACTGGGATGGCTTCTGTAATTCTGGGACTGTCCCTGGAATATCTTGGAGAGCCTGTATGACCCAAGGATCAAAAACCTTTCCTTACGCACTTTCTCCACACACCATGTATAATTTCATGCACCTTTAGGATGACTCTTCTTACCTGCCTTTATTCCTTAGCTAAAAAGCTCCAAATGTTGTAAACACAAAGGACTTCTTCCAGTCCCTTGATCTTTTGGGTTGCCCTTTGGGGGGCTCTACAATATCCTTTATGAAGGTTGGGGAGACAATACCCATGTACGCCCAGTTTTCCACAGATCTGTATAAAAGTAATTTGATATTGGTGTTTTTGTCTTGAAGGTGTAGTGAATGGCCATATTGCCACTGTTGGCCTCCTCCTTTTCCCTATTCCCGCTGATGGCAGCTGATGCAACAGCATGAATACAAATTGAATCTCTGCACCATCGTGAGGGCGAGTCTGGATGTAGAATGGCTCTCCGGATTGGGCTATATCCTCCCCATTGGTTTTCAGAGAGTTTAAAAATGAGCACTATGAGAGAAAAGCATATAGAGGAACAGGCCATCACAACTTTAAAGAGACTGCACTAATTAATATTATCTGAGGAGATGGAAATCCATGTTCAGATCGGTTGCTTTAAAGTTACAGCACCATATGTGAGCTTCTTTCTTTCTTTTTTAAAGAGGGAAATGTATAATAACCCATGTGAATGATATTCTGGGCTGAGGGTACGCTATAATTTCAAAATAATTGCACATAAGCCTGGAATCTGAGCCGTGTATCTCTCTCAAAAGTGGAAATTTTATCCACTGCATGTGGACATTTATTAAAAATTAAACGGTGATAAATAATTCACAAGTCGCAAATCTGAATGAAGTTTCACAGTTTGGGAGGAATCTTAAGTAGCTTTTAATTATATGATTAACTGTTTCTTCCCTGCCCCCCCCAAGGGCTGAAACCTCAGCTGCCTACCCAATTATCACATGGATGTGTTTGTACTGGATCCACCTTCGCGGGGAAGCTCAAATTCCACCTTCTCTCCGCTAAGGGTAAGCTCCCGACTATTACTTGTAGCATATGGTAGCATTTTATTTCATATTTCTATTTATAAATACTTTATTATTACTTACCAAACAAACTTGCACATTACACTGCAACCTAGCTGGTTCCCAGCTATACAATAACACTGAGCATTCTTGCATTGCGCTTGCCTCAGCGAAACGCCCAGGTACAGCAGCCATTACTATAATTATAGCCTTTTATTATATCTCCATGTGTTAATTATTAAAAAAATAAAACATGTTATAAAATCTTAATTCCTTATTATCTTTTTACAGCTAACAGCTAGAGGAGCGTAATGAACTTTTCATTTTCACTCCCAGCAATCTTATTGCATATTATAGCCGGAGCAAATATTATGCTTATGCTGAATGGACAATATTTGTCAGTTTATTCGGAAGGCTTTAAGTCTGTTGCAAAGGAAGATAGGTTTCAACCAGGAACATGGCCTGCTATGATGCTATGAAGGCCCTAAGAGCTCATCCAGTGTGACCCGTTTCCACATATATCAGTTCCTTCCTAAGTCACACAGAGCCAAGGAATACATTTTAAAACAACAAATGCTACAGTCCTTCCTGAAAAGTACCACATATGACTGCAGGGGGGAAGAATGGTACATTTGAAAACACATTCTCTTGACGTAGGAAGAAAAAAAATGTCAAGGAGAAGACACTTTTCCACACTCTACATGCAGAGTACATAAAAAGTCAAATGTGGAGTTCCCCCTCCAGTATCAAATGCAGGTATAAAATGAAACAGGCTCAGGGTGGCTGTACTTTTTGTGGGGAGCTGAATGTGAAGTATAGTTTCAGCCTCACAGAACAACCAGATACTATCCCCCTCCTCCCAAGCACATAATAGAATAAAAGTTGCAGAGCTCCACTCAAGGAAGGAGGAAACGAGGAACAGTGAAGCAGTACCATACCACTTTAAAGAGTCATGGCTCCCCCCAAAGAATCCTGGGAGCTGTAGTTTGTTAAGGGTGCTGAGAGTTGTTAGGAGCCCCTCTTCCCCTCACAGAGCTACCATTCCTAGAGTTCCCTGGGAAGAGGAGAGACTATTAAACCACTCTTTGACAGGGCTAGAGGTCTCCTAACAATTCTAAGCACTCTTTTTTTAAAAAAACAAACTACAGCTCCCAGGATTCTTTGGGGGAAGCCATGACTATTTAAAGGTGTACTGCACTGCTTGAAATGTACAGTGCCTTCACCACCCTTAGAGCAGACCCAATGAAATTGGAACAACAATAACTTTCTTTCATTTCAATGGGTCTGTTCTATGCAAGTTTGGATCAACCCATAGGGTGAACTGAGACTTTCCCTGTGCCTTACGGTTATTGTTTGTCCTCTATGGTGCTCTGAGCACATCAGTGGAAGAACAGGGTAGAAAATCATTAAGCAGCAGCATTGTCATTATCATTCCTGGAAGAAGCTGCTTTGCTGATGTAACAGGTACCAGCTGGATGGCAGTGCAGACGCACCATCAGGAGAATCAGATTGGTTCTGCTGGTGCAACCAGGCAGCCCAGGCCTCTCCACCGCCTCACCTCTCCTCCTTGGGTGACCAAGTGGCATGTATGGCCACTAACTGGTGATGGGAAACCACAAGAGTCCTGCTCTCCCTTTTTGTAGTTCTTTTTTCTTCTCCAAATAGACGCGTATCCTGTACAACACAGACTTCCAAGTGTCCCTATTTTCCAGAGACAGTCCCAGATTTACAGAAGCCGTTCCAGTTTCTGATTTGATTTCAGAATGTCCCACTTTTCCTTAGGACGTCCCTATTTTCATCAGAGAAATATTGGAGGGCAAGGACTTATGCGACCCTGGAGCCAAGTTTCTACGCAACCTTTAGAAGACACCTGAAGGCAGCCCTGTATAGTTTTATCTTGTTTTTATATACGTTGGAAGCCACCCAGATGAGCAACCCAGTCAGATGGGTGGAATATAAATAAAAAAAGTGGTGCTGTTGTTGTTGAATAGGATGCCCCTATTTTCATTGGAGAAATGTTGGAGGGTATGAAAATATAGGCGTGGCCTTTGTCAAGTAGAGCACATGCACTCTTTGCTGGGAGTGAGTCCCACTGAAAATAATGGGGCTTCTAAGCAGAATTGTGTTGTCAGTAGCTTTGTATACAATGCTATTGAACTACCAACCTTACTGTATGCTGGTGAAACATGGACCACTTATAAACATCATCTCCAGCTCCTTGAAAGATTCCATCAACAGTGTCTCTGAAAAATTTTATACATCACTTGGTAAGACAGACGAACTAATACCAGTGTACTGGAAGAAGCAAAGATCACCAGTGTTGAAGCAATGATTCTTCAACATCAACTTCGTTGGACTGGACATGTTGTGTGGGTGCCTGATTATCACCTTCCAAAGCAACTACTCTATTCCAAACTTAAAAATGGAAAGCATAATGCTGGTAGTCAACAAAAGAGGTTGAAAGACTGTCTCAAGGCAAATTTTAAGAAATGTACTACAAACACCAACAATTGGAAAACACTACCCTGCAAGCGCTCCATTTGGAAAACAGCCTTTACCAAAGGTGCCATAGACTTTGAAGACACTTGAACTCAGGACCCAAGGGAGAAACATGCTAAGAAAAAGGCACGCTTGGCAAACCCTTACCATGATCAACTCCCACCTGGAAACCAATGTTCCCACTGTGGAAGGACGTGTGGATCCAGAATTGGCCTCCACAGTCACTGGCGGACTCATTGCTGAAACCGTGTTTATGGAAGACGATCTTATTTGGCTACGAGTGATAGAAGAAGAAGAAGAAGAAGAAGAAGAAGAAGAAGAAGAAGAAGAAGAAGAAGAAGATACAAAGTTCCTTTTGCTGCAACGGCACAAGCTTTTCTTTTCTTTTTACCAAGGATTGCTGAAGCAACTCCATAGGACCAGGTTATTCACATCCATTAACATATTGGAGTTAATGACCCCCTCTTGCTGTAGTTTAAGCTCCAGAGACTTTAGCCGAAAGAGTTTGTAGCATGAAGAGCATCGTCCTCTAGAAGAACAGATTGTGGTGTAAACAGCTTGTGATGTATATGGTCTTCTGCCAAAGTGGGAGTCATTGCTTGTCCCCGTGTTCTTGTTTGCGTGACCCTCCGCACAAGAATGAAGATATATAGCATTCTGTCTCCCTCGCCAGGTGGGAAGCAGGTGGTGTGCCTCGGCCATATGGGGTGACAGCAGCATCTCTCAATTAATACTTGAAAATGAATAAATAGAATGTTTTAATAAATGTTTCAGTAGTTCTAATAGAAAGAAAAAAAGGCTTTAAAAAGCTATGATGTCTGGGGCTCTTTTGTTACAGCGGAATTGAAATGACTTGCTTCCATTTGTATTTGTTTTCGTGAGCGTTAAGAACTGCTTTCTGCTCCCCCTGTTATTCAGCCTTCATGACAAACATATTCACACTGTTTTTGGCACTCTTCTTGGAGTCATCTTCCTCCTTCTTTGCTGTCATGCTCCTCAGCTTCATTTGCCCACGCTTCAAGTTAATCCAGTTGGCCTGTCACATTTTGTCCATAGCATGGCAACTGTAGTTTGCAAAGGATGCAGAAAGTTGTCAGGAAATTCCTTTTCCCCTCAGAGAGCTACAATTCCCAGTTACCTGGGTAGAGGAATTGATTGTTAAACCACTCTGAGGCTTGAAGCTCTGTGAGGTAAATAGAAGTCTTCTAACAACTCTCGGCACCTTTAACAAACCAGTGTTCCCAGGGTGCTTTGGGAGATGCCATCACTGTTAAAGTGTATGAATGATTTACATCTACTGTGTGGTTTTGGCCTCAGTTTCTAATTTTTCCAGTCTTAAGTTGTTTTCCACGTTTCCACATAGATTTACATTTTTTCAAAGTCCTTCTGAAGATTCTTATTTTATTTATTATTTGTTTATTTTATTTATTATAAAATTTGTATACTGCCCTATAACCGCAGGTCTCAGGGCAGTTCATCAACATTTAAGTGCAAATTTCTGCTAAAATATGCATTTATGCATCCAATTTTGTATACTATACACATTTTTTGCAATGAAATTTCCCCTAAGGTAATACATATTTGTGTTGTTGTTATTTGTATACCGCCCTATACCCACAGGCCTCTGGGCAGCTCACAAGATTAATTAATTAATATATGAACATTATGTGAATATTAATATATCCTGCTGCTTCCCTCCTCCTCAGCCTCCAGTGCAACTGAAGCTGAAAGAGCAGCACCAGTGAGAGGCGTGCAGTGGCAGCAAAGCAGGAAGGTTGCTGGGCAGATGCCCTAGCTTGTCCTGCCTGTTCCTCTGAGGCTCACCTGCCTCCCTCCACTTGCCTGCCTGGGCCACCTGCCTGCTGTTCCATGGTCATGCTGCAGTTCACATGACTGTCTATTGTCGGCCATGTAAACTGCAGCGTGACAACATCCTTACGTTTACATGTATATAGGAGGAAAATGGGACGCAGGTGGCGCTGTGGGTAAAACCTCAGTGCCTAGGATTTGCTGGTCGTAAGGTCAGCAGTTCGAATCCCTGCAGCGGGGTGAGCTCCCGCCGTTCGGTCCCAGCTCCTGCCCACCTAGCAGTTCGAAAGCACCCCTAAGTGCAAGTAGATAAATAGGTACCGCTTTACAGCGGGAAGGTAAACGGTGTTTCCGTGTGTGGCGCTGGTGCTGGCTCATCATGCTGGCCACATGACCCGGAAGTGTCTTCAGACGGCGCCGGCTCCTGGCCTCTTGAGCGAGATGAGCACGCAACCCTAGAGTCGGACACGACTGGCCCGTACGGGCAGGGGTACCTTTACCTTTAGGAGGGAAATTATGGCCCTGGTATAAATCCATTACTCACACCTCATGTCTTCATGGGTATGGCAGGAAACACTGGAGTGACCTCCAGCAAACACAGTTGCTGCCTGAAATGGAAAATAGGTCTGGGACTCCTTAAACTGTCCCAAGAATTCCCTCCCTGATTTGTATATCAGTAATATACATGCGTGAATCCTTGTGGTGCATTTTTGTGTGGGTCAGGGAAAGGACAAAAGTAGTTTGAAAGAAAAGTAGGGAACAATATAAATTATTATTATTATTTGAATAAACGCACATTTTTGTATCAATTTTTCCACTGAATAAATCATGATGGATAAAATAAAATGGCAGGGGGCAGCCTGAAGATGTAATATGAGAGAGGGAAAACTGCTTAGGGAGTATCTGAGATATCACTAGTTGCTAACTCAGAAGCTCCTCTGTTTAGTGTCTAACAAGATATCCTGGTTTGCTCTAACAAGTACTCTGTAGAAACCACCATAACCTGCATCTACAGGAGCCTCGTCTCATATAGGTCATTTAAAACGGAACTTGGCAAAGGATTGAAACAATAATCTTTTTTAAAAATGCCACAGGGAATATTGCTATATTAGCAAAGAAATGCACTAAATGACCTATAAGGGATTTTCCATCTCTAACTTCTGTTACTAGAGCTGTATTGTTGCTTTATAATGTAGTTTTCAAGTACAATCTGGTCCCTATAGAAAAATAATTAATGGAAACAAGTACGAGCTCTGGAGCAATATGTTATTGTTAACATTAATCTTCAAGTGAAAGGAAAACAGTATTAGCTTGTTTGTAAAGAAAATCTTTAAAAAAGGAAAAGAAAATTTAAAGCCACATGTCTTAAAAATGAATTTTCAAGGTAACCCCTACTGTGGTGTCAATAAAACGGGGTGCCTGGGAAGAAGTGCCCTCTTTTCCTTGCAGAAAATGTTAATAAGATGGTGAGAGAAGAGGGCTGAACCAGATGGTACAGCCCTAGCTGTAACCAGAGATAACTTTGTTTATTTTTATTTCAGTAGATTTCCATTCTGCTTGACTGTAAGCAAAACAAAGCCTCCAAGTAGTTTACAAAAGGAAGGAGGAACCATTTGTATTGTATCCTTTCATGGCACACCAAGCCAATATGATGGGACTCGCAGAAGATTGCAGCTTCTTTTTCCATTACTAGAGAAGCCGTAAGACGAGGTTGGTTTCCATTACTCCTGTCCTCCCACAGGACATCAGTCATTTGCACAAGTGAGCAAGCAGCAGTAATGTCTACATGATCACAACGATGGCGCTGCATTTTGGCAGCAACTGGTATGACCCTCCAGGGAGGAATGGAGCCAAAGTCTCACTTGGGGACAGGACTGCAGCTGTTTTTGAATACAGAAGGCCCAAATTTCAATTCCTGGCAACTCAACGTAGGAGCGGTGCCTGAAACCCTGGAGATTTTTTTTGCTAGTCAGAGTAGACAATTCTGAGGTAGGTAGAACATTGGTCTGACTTGCTGGAAGTTCCTACGTTCGTAAGTTATTGGTTCATGTGTTCTGGCTTCAGAGTTGTCAGCAATCCGGGGTTTGTTTCTTTAAAACACAATTCCCCCCCACACTCAGAAAGACATTTACAGGAAGAAGTGTGCTTTTGATCCAAAACATCAAGAGAAGGAACAGAGGAAGGGGGAGGCTCTCAATAATTTAAGGCAGTCTCCTCATTTGATAACCATTCTCTCTCTAATCTCTTGAACTTCAGGACCAGAGAGTTTGAGCAAGGCTCTGGCACCAAGTCAGGAAATGAGACATCTGCAGTGGGGCGGGGGGGGGCAGGGGATGGACTCCAGAAGGCAGACTATTAACCAAGCCATATTTTCCATAGAAACTGGTTTCTCTCCTCTTCCGAAATGCAGAATTTAGAAAAAAAATGGCATTAAGCTGCTATGCCATGTCTCTGCCTACAAGGAATGTGCACATTGCTCAGAAAGAAATTTGACCATTGTTAATTCATAGTTCTCTTTCCATCATACTGGGAAACTAGAAAAGCCAGGATCCCATTAAAAATTGTTTCAGGACAACAGCAAGAGAAACAGGATCAAAAATGCCTCTGTGCAAAAATGCCCCCCCCCCAAAAAAAAACCCCGCATCATACCAAACCTATTTGCACCCTTCTTATATTTCCTCCTGTCTCTTCTGAGGCCAGGTAACCTCTTTTTTCCCTTCTCCATGGGCATGCTTAGCTGATTCAGTAAGTAATAGAGGCCACCTGCTTAAAAGTCTGCTGTGCTAAGAATCTCCATCTGCCTTCTCACAAAACCTGGTAAACCCAGGAGACAGGATTTCTCATTATCTCTTCAGAGCTTTTCTGTTCCAGATTCCACACACACAAAAGTATTCAGAATTCGGGTATCTCCAAAAAGTGAGGGGGTTTCTTTGTTTCCTCCTTCAGAGTCAGCACTGGATTTCCAGACCATCACCTGAGTGACTCAGGATCCCGGCAGAAGCACCTCCCTCTGTATGAGGGTGAAGTCTCCTGAATCAAAAGTAGTCCACCAGCAACTTTCTTCCCGATCGTAATTTTCCTCTCTTTTTTTATTCCTATTAAGCTGTATGACATCCTTGTAGCTACTGCTTGAATAAAAGAAGTGTTATCCTCGTTTTCAACATGACCTAGCAGCCGGGGGGGGGGGGCGGGACTGTACCAGCATCCAAGGAATGGCAGCTATTCAGTACTGATCAGTAGCACCTTTATGGGTGAGGGTGTGAGAACAGATAACATTTCACAAGCATCTTTCAGAGACAGAGAGCAAGGC
This sequence comes from Podarcis bocagei, assembly GCF_964188305.1. Lineage (NCBI taxonomy): Eukaryota > Metazoa > Chordata > Lepidosauria > Squamata > Lacertidae > Podarcis > Podarcis bocagei. The sequence goes on from NC_138129.1 coordinate 71,774,820, forward strand.
AGAGCAGCTATATCTCTGGTTTAACAGCACATTTCCTTGATGGAGTGTGTAAGAACCATATTAAAATAGTGTTGCATTATATTTGACATGTGCTGATCCTAAGCATGCTAGCCACAAACTATATGGGCCACTGGATCATTCTAAAAGAAGGCACAGGATCGAAGAGTCAAATGCACCTTTCTATATCACAGAGGCAGAACGTCCAAATTGGCATGGCTTTCTTCCCTAGGCAGGAAACTGCCACTAACATACGGACAATGGGTGGTTTTCTGGCAATACGCCTCTTGTTTCTGAAGCTCCTACAATAATCTTCAAGGAGGCCAGAAGGCTGAAGGTTGATTGTTGTCCTTGGGCTACTGGCTGCCAGTTGCCACCCCAGACATTCAGGCAAATCAAATCCTGCCCATTGTGTTATTTCCAATTAAACACAATTAGAGGCAAAGCCTGAGAAATCCATTCACGGGTTCCTGGCATCTCAGCGTGCGGATCTCAGATCAGTGAACCAAAGCGACCTGATTACAGTCCAGCATCACAAAGTCACGAATGAGGAACTTTGCACTGATAGTCACTGGGTTCAATCCAGGCTTTTTCCTCCGCAAATGGAAGGGTGCTTTCCATTTGTGGAGGGAACCAGGAACCAACACAGTCTCACTGGTAAAGGATGGTGTGGTGTGGTGATTTTGATCAGCCCCCTCTTTCCCCCTTCAGCCCATAGCATCCCCTAAACACCATTCCAGAAAGTTCTCCAACCTTCTGAAGCAGCATTTTGGGGTGGGATGTGGAAGAGAGGGAGCTGCAGAACTCCTTGGATCAGTACCCAATATCATTTGAATGCATGTTCATGTTAATTTATCTGTTTTATATGCAGGGACATGTTTTATTTTATTCATAAAACTTTGCTCAGGACTGAAATGCACCTCAGACATTAAAGAATGAAACTCTGCAACACAGACGCAGAGATGACAGGCATATGAAGACAAAGAAAGGAAAGCTATTTTACATATAAAGAAAGGAATGGAACTAAAATGACTTCAGACATGTCTGTTTCTATTTCATAACGTTTGTCCTGGAGCTTTAGAAGAAGAAGATGAAGAAGAAACTATTACTGAAAGGGGCCATCGAAGAAGAGCAAACCTTGTAACCTTTGAGGCCTCAGATTCCTAGCAGAAAGCCCTGCACTGAGATTGTGTTTTAATGAAAAACAAGCACTGGGGGTATTAAACACATCCAGCATCCCAATACGGACTCCACATGTATCTCTCTTTAACATTGACATTTCCTGAATTAAATCTTCCCCGCAGCAAAGAAATCAGGACGGAGTGGGGAGCTGTGAGGAGCTTTCAGCAAGGCTTCACAGCTGGCTCCGAATGAGTTGCAAGAATGACACGTTCCTAAAGAATGTTTGACGAGGTGAGGTGGAAAGGAGGTGGAAGAGTGAAGTCAAATGTGCACTGCTGCCTTCTCTTTCCAAAGCAGAGCCAATGTTTTCTCTGCCAGAGCACCTGCCTAGATGCCAAAGGTTGCATGGCTTGGGGGCAGCGCAACTCCCACCATGTCCTGAACCCACAAGAGCTTAAGCTCTGGTGGGGGGCAATGGTGCACCTGCAAGCCCCACCCTCCAACGTCCCCACGTGCAACCAACCCCATGTGCATTTACTCCAACCAGGGATGGGGGGGGGGATTTGAGTAAGCTTGCTTTGGGGGGCAAGCCTATGAAACAGACACTTTCTGAAACAGGACACGAACTGAAACACAGCCATCCTTCAGAGTTCATCCTTCAAGCTGCACACATAAGGGCAGCTAAGACTGGAACAACGAAAAACTGGGAGAACCGAAATTGACAAGATTAATCCATCCCTGACACCAACCTTCCCATACTGAGTTGGGAATGTCTTCAAGGAGCTTTTGCCTGAACATCAGTAGAAAGCCTGCACCATTTTATTGGAGTCCTTTGCCGCATGGAGGGCTCTCTTTTGTGCCCAAGCAATCATGAAACCACTCAGTGTGGGAAGGTCAGAGGGTGAGTGGGTAAGACCAATGCATATAGGAACCATTGAATGTTCCCCTGCCCTCCTTCACAGTTTGAACATTCATGAGTTCAGGCGAAAGCCTGAGTACACCTACAGACACCACTGTTACTGCAAAAAAATGAAGTCAGTTAAGAAATCATCTTTTCATTTTAAACTGTTTTGCAATGACAGTCACACCATGATGTCATGTCACCACCAAAGGATGGCTCTTGGAATGCTTTCTCTAGATGCACACATGTGAACAGTGTTTGGTCGCCCACACAGTTTTCTAGCAGTTAATAACCTATCACCCGATGTCACCTCAAAAGCAATGTGCTGACATGGAGTCATATCACGCCCCAAACCAAGTCACCAAGGGCAGATTGATTGGGTTTTTTAAAAGCAATTGATATGCATGCATGTATGAACCAGTCCTTAGTGTCCTTTTCACATTTCTTTGACTGACCCAGAAATTAAAATGCATGTTGGATAAAGAGAGAGAAAAGGGTTTTTTACGGGGGGGGGGATGTTTGCTGCTGATATGAATTGCTATAAAAACCAAGGGGATATCTCTTTAGCTTAGAACGCAATTGTGGGAGAGCTGGCCTGGTACATTATGCTTGCTTCATAGTGGATGTATCCAAAAGATTCCCACATGGCCATTCAAATACTACACTGCTCATGATTTTCCCAATGCAACAATTAAACCCCCAAAAATACAATATTTGACGCAAGCCCTGGCAAGAATAATGAGTTGAAATGAGAATAATGAGCTATGTTAGAGGCTATTTTTGAGGAATGGTATGGTAGGAGAGGGACTGTGGCTCAGCAGTCGAGGGCTTGCTTTGCATGCAAAGGATCCCTGGTTTAATTCCATCTATCTCTAGGTAAGGCTGGGGAAAGACTCTTACCTGAAGCCCTGGAGAGTCATCAAAGTCAACATTGCTGACCTTCATGGCCAGTGACTTAGTATAAGTTAATATCTCTTTTCTCCAATAGCCACTTCAATAGTCACAAAGAATTACTGAAGGCAATAGGTGGAGTGTCTGCTCTCCTCCACTCCCCAAAAATAAGCAGAGGAAGGGTCTTAATTTTTATCCATAATTCTTGTATTTACTTATCCACTCCCCCCTCCTTTTTTCTAATTCTTCAACACAGTTCACTCAAGCCTTGGAAATATAATCACTTGATGAACAGTAGTGTAAAAAGGCACAGCTTCCTCCTTCCTCCTCAGCCAGAGCGAACATTTATTCAACTAGGCAACCCTTGCTGGCTTGACGTTTTATCAAACGGTCACTGCATAGCAAATGGCAGTGTGCAATATGAATGATTAAACCTTTCTAATTATTTCAGGGTTTACCATATCCTGCCCATCTAAGCCTGCTTTAATTGAAGGACAAAAAAGATCTCTAGTTGATAATATATAGTCTTCAATTGGCAGATAATTATCATACTCCGTTCTGGGGAGAGTTCTTTGTAAATCTCAGCATATGTCTTTATGTTAAACAATTAAACTACATCTGGATACAGAGAGCAGATCAGCTCATCCCTTGGTGGGCTATGTAAAGAAATGGATTCATTGGTCGTACGACCCAAAAAAGGAGAGAGAGAGAGAGAGAGAGAGAGAGAGAGAGAGAGAGAGAGAGAGTTATAACCTTGGATGGAAGAGAATTTGGAGATTTAAAAATGAGCAGGTGTTTGGAAGCAAATTCCCATAATGAAATACGTAGTTTTAAACTGGCAAGGGCATTTAAGCAATAATGAGGAGATGTCATACATTTTATGCAAAAGCACCGGAGGGAAAGACTTTGCTACATGAAATCATAGGCGCACTGAGATTCTCCAAACTTAAGCATGTAGCCTCAGGGCCTCTGCATTCAGCATAGTTTCCCCTGGAAGTACAGTGGCCCTGGAACTGGAAGGAAATACTTAGGACTTGTACAGGGGCGAGACTTTGCCGTTTTCGAAAGTCACTTTTGGGTTCCAAGGCTTATATCTGCCTCCTCTTCGGGTTGGAATAAGTGAGCTTACCTGTGCTCAGGCTGGAGATTGCCCCTGCTGGCGATGCTCCACCCATACCTTCCTAATCTTGTTAGAATAACGAATAGCCTGGACATCTACCAGACAGTAAAATTATTATTATTTATTTATTTATTTATTTATTTATTTATTTATTTATACCTCCCCCATCTGGCTGGGCTTCCCCAGCCACATGCCCACCAAGTGTCCCGATTTTGCAGGAACAGCCCCAGAATTACAAAAGCCATCCCAGATATGATCCTGAAATGCCCCTAATTTCATCCACCATTGCTGCTGCCTAGCTCAAGGCAGAAGATGAGCTGTCACTTGTCCTGAGTGACAGCGGCAGTGGAGGTGGCAGAGAGGGAGCATTCCAGTATCATTTTACATGAGCATATCACCCCAGTTATCTTTATAATTTCCATCTGTTCCCATATCTTTCCAACCAGTTTCTCAGCATCCAACTCTGCTTACAAAGTTTAGTGAACAGTATCCTTGCTATAAAGTAGTTAACAGATACAATACCTTTGTTTGATGCATTTTGATATTCCAATTACTTTGGAAGGCATAATCAAGACTCTGCATTTATCTGAACCTGGGACGTTCCTTTAATCATTGTTATTACCATTTGCCAGTATGCTTTAGCCCTCTTACAACCCTTTGTTCTCATGGCATATCCAACATTTTTCGTTTCCTATTTTATTTATCTTTTTATTCTTCAGTGGGGTCCAGTACTGTCATTTTTATGCAGTTCTCCTTGCATTACACTGCTGTCAAAAAGTTTGAACCCTTCTTGAATAAGAAATCCCACCCTTCCCTTTGTATCTCATATTGCATACTTTTGTTCCATTTTATCTTATAATTATACACTGTTTTACTGTGTTCCTCCCTCCCCTGCAATAGTTCCGTAGATTTATGAAATCTTCCGTTTTGGGGTTTTTTCCCCTGTAACAACATCTCAAACTCTGCCTTCTCTTCCCAAATCTCTTGATTATTTATCATTTGATTCACAAAGGATCTAATTTGTTGCTATTGATAAATAGATGGCACTTTCTATAATTTTTCTTTCACGTTCTCAAAGGTTTGTATATGCTTCCAATCCTGAAAGCATTCTAGCTTATTTTCGTTCCACAGTTGGAAATTTCCCAATCTTCCCTCTGAGTTAAATCTTTCATCGTCTGTAACAAAGCTAAAAGGGAGGTTTTGGGCTGATAAAACTTCCTTATAACAGTTCCAGGTTTCCAAACAGATGTTTATTTCACACATTATCTTTTCCCATTCTGCCACCACCACTTTTGATCTAGGTACTAACCAAGTCTGTTTCTTTTTCCCCCCAAATGAATGGTTTTTACTTAAGGGTTAAGAAAGACAGCAAGCAGTTTCTAAGAAAATTATTTTAGGGGGCGGGGACTGATTTTGCAATCAAGTGGTTACCCATAGGAGCAAATTAAGAAACAAACAGATGCATTCAGCTGTATCTATCCTAGACAGTTAGGTTTCTGGGTCTGAACCATTTCTGAAATGTAAATAAAGTTTTGGGGAGCACATTCATTTTTATGATGTTTATTTTCTCAGGCAGTTAACCAGGCACTTGTATAGGTTCCTTCCTATTTGCCCAGACATTGTAGATGACATTGTATTTGGATTTTCCCCTTACTCTGCTCTTTCATTTTAAAAATTGCCTCTTTTTCTGCATATATTGTCATGCATATTTATTGGTCTTTATATTGAGTGATATCCCGCTAAGTCAGCAGTTCTCAACCTGTGGGTCTACAACTTCCATCACCCCTGAGCTCTGGCCTTGCTAGCTAGGGGTGATGGGAGTTGTAGTTCAACAACATCTGGGGACCCACAGGTTGAGAATGGCTGCGCTAAGTTATACTCACTAGAGTTGGCCCGCCGAAATCAATGCATGTACATCCATAGATCTCAATGTGTCTACTCTGAGTTTGGCTTATGTTGGATTACTACCCACTAAATCTATATGTTACTCGGACATATTCCTCATGAGAAGAGATAATCTCTTAAACTCACCATGTTCTAAATCTAGAATAATCTTGTTCCAGGATCTGATCTCACTTTTGCAACCCCACCTGATTCAAAAAAAGACATCGCACCAAACTTTATTCCCCAACAAATCCAAACCCTGGTTTGATCAGGAATGTATTGCTACAAAGTGTTCTTTGCTGGATAAGTACAGAAATTACAAATCAGCGAACTTACCCTTGCTTCCCGCGGAATGGTTCAAAGCCAAACGTAAATATAAAGATCTGATTAAAAAGAAAAAGCTTCAGGCCCAAAGGGGGGAGTGGCAACGTTTATTAGAGGCCTCTCGAAGGAAAGACTCAGCCACTTTTTGGAAAATAGTCGCGAAAAGTTGACAAGACTCCCCAATTGAAATTGATTATACTATACCAGTTGGGATTTGGGAGGCTTACTTTCTATCTTTATATACATCAAATCAACATCTGCAGGCCCTGCCCCCAGCTTCGAGTGATATTGGCGCCGAATGGCCCCCAGTAGCAACTGAAGAGATCTATAGGCTCATCCAATCTCTTAAACCTGGAAAAGCACCCGGCGTAGACAACATTACACCGGAACTCCTTAAGGCTAATGTTGAATGGTGGGCCCCTGTGCTAGCTGCCCTATTTACCAGCATAGATCAATCGGCCACTATCCCTGAGGACTGGGGATTAGCAATCATCATCCCTTTATTCAAGAAAGGGAGCCGATCAGATCCGGCTAATTACAGGCCAATCAGCCTCCTAAGTATCATTAGCAAATTGTACGCTGCCCACCTATGTGACAAATTAGTGGACTGGTTGGAACAAGACCACATTCTTTCTGAAGCACAGGCTGGTTTTAGGGCAAATCGGTCAACCTTAGACCAGGGCCTTGTTCTCCAACATCTTGCGGAGAAATATACATCAAGAAAAGGAGGTTCCCTATACGTGGCCTTTATAGATTTCAAATCTGCTTTTGATTTAATACCGAGGGACAGGCTTTGGGGAAAGCTAAGCGCCGCAAATATAAACAAACGCCTACTGTATCTCATCCACAGTCTATATGAAAATACACGGATCCGGGTAAGGTGTGACCGACAGGGCCACCTATCCAAGGAAATCCAAATCCATCAGGGGGTCAGGCAAGGGTGTGTCCTTGCGCCTACTTTATTTAACTTCTATATCAACTCGCTAGTAGGAAATATGGAGAAAGAAAATGCCCATCCCCTCAAATTGGCTGGTACACCCCTCCCGGTCCTTTTATATGCGGATGACGCAGTTTTAATTTCCTTTTCTTGTGTTGGATTAAGAAAACTTTTGAGATCTCTTACCAAATACTGCAGCATCGAACAACTAACAATCAACTACAACAAATCCAAAGTCATGGTGTTCTCTAAAAAAAGGAGGAGGCACAAATGGAGAATAGACAATCGCTTAATAGAACAGGTAGCAACCTTTAAATACCTGGGTGTAACCTTCCAGGAAAGGGGCTCCTGGCGCTTTCAGATTAATAATACTATTGCAAATGCAGAAAGATCTACCAAAGCGTTAATAAGATTCTTCTATGGGAAAGGGGGCCAACACATACCGGCAGCCTCCCAGGTCTTTGCTGCCAAAATACTATCACAATTGTTATATGGATCCCAGATCTGCAGCTTTAAAAACCTTACTCTCTTAGAGGCATTCCAAACTAAGTTTTTCCGTTGCCTGCTGGGGATCCCCTCTTGCGTATCCAACATAGCGGTCCATTTGGAGGCTGGGCAAATTCCTATCAGTACTCGGATATGGATATTGAAGATCCATTATTGGCTAAAGCTTATTTTCTTCCCAGTTGGGTTGGCACCTTTAACCTTATTAGATACCTACCAATCCAAATGGAAAGCTACACTGCTGGAAAAGCTTAAAGGCTTGGGGATCCCACAGCAGACCCTGATAGCGACAGGCTTCGAGAAAGCTAGGACTATAATTCGCCAGCGTATCTGGGACGTAGAATTACAATGCCACATGAGCGAAATGATTAAATATCCAGCAATAAGGGACCATGGGAGAGGTTTCTCTCCAGCTAACTATCTGTCAGGTCTTCAGGTACCCAAATACAGATGGTCTTTTACCCTCGCCAGATTCAACGTTCTCCCTTCTGCCTTACTTCAGGGCAGATTTGAGGGTAAACCATACACAGCACAGGTCTGCCCTTGTGGCTCGTTGGAAGTTGAAACTGCTTCACATGTACTATTACGTTGTCGTCTTTATGAGGATATACCTTTGACTTTTATTACACCTGTTTTGCAAAAGTCCAGGAAAGAATCGGAACTCCATAGTTTAAAACTACTGCTAGAGGATAAGAATCCCAAGACTACATTAAATGTAGCCAAATTCTGTGCGTCTGCAATTAATCGCAGGAAGCAAGTGGTATCCCATAATGACCAAACCCCTAAATGTTAATTACAGGGGGCACGCTAATAATTAATTTTAATTTTTTATATTTAAATCCTTGTTATATTCATGTTGTCCTCTGTATTTCTGATATTTTTTTTATGATCTGTGATATTGTGTGTGTTGATGCTGGTCTGTGACCGTATTAATAAATTCATTCATTCATTCATTCATATGTTACAGGAACAGTTTCCCCACACCTTTAAAAATACTTTTTAAAAATAAAGATTTCTGCTCTAAAGGAGTCTATGAGCTGATACACATGTTCAGCACTTGATGGCTGAAGAAGAAAAAATAGTGACTCACTATTTTGTCAGTGAATCACCACTGATCAAATACAATAAACAGACATTTTGGCAAAAAGATTTAAAAGAGTTTTGATGGAGAAGATTCATAAAGACCAAGCAGGCTTTCTCCCTAAAAGACACCTAGCGGACAATGTAAGGAATGTAATAGACATTTTGGAAAAGCTGGAGGTGAATATAAACACTAAAGCAGTATTGATCTTTGTGGACGCGGAGAAAGCCTTTGATAATATCTCTTGGAGTTTTATGAGGAAGAATCTTCATGGGATGGGGGTAGGCCAGGGTTTTGAGAATGGTATGGCTGCAATATATTCCGAACAAAAAGCTAAGCTGATTGTAAATAATGTTGTGACTGAGGAACTTAAGATAGAAAAAGGAACTCGGCAGGGGTGCCCAATTTCCCCATTACTTTTCATTTCGGTTCTGGAGGTGTTGCTGAATATGATAAGAAATGACCAGCAGGTCAAAGGTGTGCAGGTCGGAGCTAAACACTACAAGTTAAGAGCGTATGCAGATGACCTAGTATTGACTTTGCAAGAGCCAAACACTAGTACGAAAAGGGTTTTAGAAATAATTCAACAATTTGGCCAGGTGGCTGGATTTAAGTTGAATAAGCAAAAAACTAAAGTCTTAGGGAAAAACCTAACAGATATGGAAAAGGAGAAGTTTCAGGAGGAAACAGGTTTGACAGTGGTTAAGAAAGTCAAATACCTAGGGGTTTATTTAACACCTAAGAATGTTAATTTGTATAAGGACAATTATGAAAAATGTTGGTCAGAGATTAAAAAAGATCTGGAAATATGGTCAAATTTGAAACTGTCAATGTTAGGCCGAATTGCAGTAATTAAAATGAATGTATTGCCTAGAATGTTATTTTTGTTTCAGACCTTGCAGATTCTTGATAAGATGGAATGTTTTAAGAGGTGGCACAAAGACATTTCGAAATTTGTCTGGCAGGGCAAAAAGCCCCGAATTAAATTCAAAATACTGACTGACGCTAAAGAAAGAGGGGGTTTTGCCCTGCCGGACCTAAAATTGTACTATGAGGCAGCAGCGTTTTGCTGGCTGAAAGAATGGATGCTCCTCGAGAATACAGACATCTCGGATCTGGAAGGCTTCAATAATGCTTTTGGTTGGCATGCATATCTTTGGTATGACAAGGTTAACAGTACCTTTAAAAATCACATTGTTAGAAAAGCATTATTTAATGTCTGGATAAGATACAAAGACTTATTGGAAAATAAAACCCCTAGATGGGTGTCACCAGTGGAGGCTAAAGCAGTGAAGAAACTCAATATGGAGGTCGGATGGCCGAAGTATTGGGAAATTTTAGAACAGGATGGAGACAAGGTTAAACTACAAAGTCAGGAGAAATTGAAGCACAAAGTAGAAAATTGGTTTCAATATCGCCAAATAATGGAAATTTTTAAACAGGATAGGAAAATCGGTTTCCAAGTGGAGAAATCAAAACTAGAGACCGAATTGCTAGAACCCAATACTAAGAATTTATCTAGAATGTATAACTTGCTGTTGAAATGGAACACACAGGATGAAACAGTTAAATCTGCTATGATTAAGTGGGCGCAGGATGTTGGACACAACATTATGTCAGATGACTGGGAATGGTTATGGAACACCGGTATCAAATTTACGGCATGTAATGCCTTAAAGGAAAACATTATGAAAATGGTATACAGGTGGTACATGACCCCAGTCAAGCTGGCAAAAATCTATCATTTGCCCGATAATAAATGTTGGAAATGTAAAGAGACTGAAGGTACTTTTTACCACCTTTGGTGGACATGCCCGAAGATAAAGGCCTTCTGGGAAATGATCTATAATGAAATGAAAAAGGTACTTAAATGTACATTTTCCAAAAAACCAGAGGCCTTTCTCTTGGGCATTGTCGGCCAATTGGTGACAAAGAAAGATAGAAATTTCTTTATGTATGCCACAACAGCAGCAAGAATACTCATCGCAAAGTATTGGAAGACACAAGATTTACCTACTTTGGAAGAATGGCAGATGAAAGTGATGGACTATATGACACTGGCTGAGATGACAGGCAGAATCCGTGACCAACGTAAAGAGATGGTGGAAGAAGAATGGAAAAAATTTAAGAGCTATCTTAAGGACTACTACAAACTCAATGAATGTTAAAATGTTGTGGTTGCTAGAAGTAACAGGGTACAGGGATACAAGGTTAGATAATAAAGGAGGACTAAGATGACAGAGATTAGAAAGTAACAACTGGGAGTTGCTAGTTCAAATATGGACACTGGGATGCAGAGAGGGGGGGTATGGGGAAGTCCAAGAAAAGAGGTTTATGAAAATATCTTTGAAAGTATTTTGTATGTTTGTTTTGTCTTGTGTTTGTTTGTTCTTTTTAAAAAATGCTGTAAAACCAATAAAAATTTATTAAAAAAAAAAACAAATACAATAAACAGAACTTTCTTATTATCTCGTGTCAACTCAGTCACAATTCTTTTCCGTGTTTGTCGCCCACAGATTTAGCTGCATATGATTCAAGTCCTGAATTATCAAGTAATGCAGAAAGGTCATAGGCGTAAACATTTGAACTTACCTGTTCCCTAAAGAGCATTTGGATATTCCTCACTGTCTGACTCTATTGGAAGAATATAAAAGAGGCATTTCTCATCTGAGAAGAGACAGGTGTTTTTTTAAAAGAGTTTCAGATCTAATGAAGTACATCAGAAAGAAGACAATAAATAGGAGAAAGAATGGAATGACAATGTGACAGGGGAAAGGAAGGAAGGAAGGAAGGGACCTATGTGGAATAAATGAAAAATGTTTTTGAGCAGGTTTTAATTCACACATTTGGGAGAAAAGAATATCACATCAGCATTGTATGTTGTTAATATAATAATGCTGGCAGTAAATGATGGAATACCCTGGAGACAGAAAAGGCAGCAACACAACAATAGATGCTTTAAAAAATACTCAAAATGCATTGTTGTTGCCAGTGTTTGGTAGCGTTTCATACTATTTTAGTAATACCAAACGGTACAGAATATATCGTTATGGTCACCTGAAGATCTCTCTAAGAAGTCTTGAACCTAGTGTTAAAGTAATGAACCATTTCCTGTATTTAGAATACAAGCCTATTTGTTCATGTAGTAAGTACCACATAAGATGAGGTGTGCCCCCCCCCTTTTAAATGTATATTTTAAAAGAAGAGGGGGGAAGGGAGACAAATTCTATAAACATGAACAGACAGGCAAAATGGTTTCAAAAAGTTTGGTAGAGGGAAAATCGGCAATAACTGCTGTTGATGTTTTGCATGCTGTGAAACGTGTAAGAAGACAGTTATTTCTTTAAAGATCAAGAGAAGAGAAAAGATGTGCAACAAAAGGAGAGAGATAAGGAATTTGAGTATTAAAACGGTAGAGGAGAGAGGGAGGGGGAGGGGAGCCTACAGGCAGAGAATGCCTGAGCTGCCACACCCACCCATCTCGCATGCAGCTACTTGCTCACTGAACACAAGCCCCTAAATTCCCCCAAGACTTCAGCAATATATTTGCTGGGATAGACCGGAGAGAGGTGTCTCTAAGGCTTCTCCCTATGCAGCTTGACCTCAGTCTGTCGACACAGGGTTGCCATACGTCCAGGAAAACCCGGACATGTCCTTTTGGGGGGCAGATATTTACATTTAAAAGGAAATCTGGGTTTTTGGAGTTTATATTATTTTATTGGGGGGCTTGGGGGGGCTCACAAATGCTTGGGAAGGCACTGTGCCCTGGAGGTGGAAGTGCTGCAGCAAAGCGAAGCTGCAGCAAAGCGAAGATCTAATAGGAGCTGGGGTCCTGCCTCCGATCAGGCTGACAGCAGCTCAGGCTCGGGCAGCTTCGGCTTGGCTTGGGCTTGGGCGGCCACTGCCTGCCCAAGCTGGGGAAATAGGCACACCCATGGCCACGCACCTCCTTCCCCAGCTCGGGCTGGCAGCAGTTTGGGCTGTCCTCTTTTTTGCTCTTCAGGATATGGCTGTTGGCATGCAGCCAAGGAAACGGAGACAATTGTCAGGCCCCCAGCTGGCTCCACCCCATTGGCCGGTGTGCCAGACGAACTCCAGTCCTTGGTGCAGCATGAATCTGAGACCCCAGCTTCAGAAGCTAGGGCATGCTACTCAGCGGAGTAAACGCTATGCAACAGAAGTGGCAAGAGAGGCCGTGTGAGCATATTTACAAGCAGTTTATTCAGAGTACATCAGGAGAAAAGGAAACATGTCTGATCTCCTTCATGTCCAAAGCAAGACAGCTAAAGCAAAAGCTATACACAAACGGAAGTTCCCAGCAAGCTGTGCTGGAGTGTAAACAGGCATGTGACATGCAACAATCCACACGTCTGTTCTTAAGGTGGAATGGAATATCCCAACAATGGAAACCCTACCATTTCTGAAAACTGCAGGAGGGGAGAGTACGGTTGCACTCAGATCCTGTTTATTAGTTTAAAAGCTTGGCTACTTTGTGAACAGGGTCCTAGATTTGATGGGCAACCGGCCTGATCCAGGAGGCTACACAAGTTTTGTTAAAGTCATGCTGTATCATTTCCAATCAGTGCATATCCCTGAAATCCCATAATTTCCTTACATTGCATTATAGCCCCAACAGACAGCAGTAATGTGGTACTGCCGGGGAAGCATTACAGAACAACTTCTAAAGCAGAATAAATCTACCACCAATGCACTATTATTGCATTAAGGACCTGTTACAGAATATACCTGCAATAAAACACCAGTCTGGAGAGGTCCTGCCAGGCCACAGATCACCACTAGTGGTTTGGTGTGGCATGGGCTCATGGAGGTGGCTGGTGGAGTGCCCTTGTTCTAGCCTTGTGAGCCCATGGGAGCTCTGGTAGTGTAGTGCAGTGGGGAGGGTGTGTTTGTTCCAAGGCCCCTCTCAATCTACCACTTGAGCCAAAAGGCCCAGCTTGACACCTGGTAGGACCAGCCCTGGTGGGGAAAGATGAACAATGTTGTTCTAGGCTTTCAGCAAATGTCAAAGCCAAGATGTAGACAAACGGTATCTTAATTTGAGCAGAATATATGCAATAAGAATTTAGGGGGGAATAATAAGGTGCATATCATGTTCTCCTGGTGGACTAGCTCCTACTATTTTTATTTAGTATGGTGATATTCAGAATCCGATCCAACAGCTCCTACAATGAGACATTAAAATTGTATAGCAAAATATTCCCTGGCAAGCAATTTTTTTTAGATTCACAAATCAATAATCTAATAAACCATAATGGCTTCTTCAACCCTAAGCCATTATTATCCTTTGTCAAACTCCATGCGCTATTAATCTAAGATACTCACTGCAGCCATTATGTCTACAGTGCCAGTGAATGGTGAGAGAATTTTCGATACTGAGAGGGGTGGACTCCATACTATGTTTTTGAGATGTGAACTCCACAGAGCAGCAGCAACTATGGTCACCAAAATAAAAGCTCTCCTGGTTTTATTTCAGGAAAACACAGTCTAAAAACCCAGTCCACAGTTTCATATTTGAAAAGTAAAATACAGCAATTCAACTCACCTTTTATTAAATGATTACAATAATTCCAGCTCATCTAGCACTTTCTTTAGCATTACAGAACCTCATTATCCATCAATATAGGTTAAACATTTGCAAAAACTGTTTCAATAATTAAAGCCTGCAGAGACTCGAGTATAATAAAGATTCAAAAGGAAAAAAGTGCACTTTGAACTCACTCAAAGAACTCGCAAACGTACTTAATGGATTATTTTCATGTTTTGGATATAAAATTAACTTTCCATCTTAATACACGGTTTATCAAATTTTAGCTCGGGGTGATGTTTTACAACTAAGTTATAAAATTCTTGACTATGCCAAAGGGAATTATAGTGGAAATGCTCACAGGCGTTTGGATGGTGCTTCTATTGTGTTTTCAATGGTAACCAATATTCCAAAAATGCAAAGCAAAGCAAGTTTACTAAACTACCAAAGGCAAAGCTATGGGCACTTTTGGCAGAACCAAAATTGTGCCTAAAACAAAATTTGAACAAATTTGGGGGTTCTTTCTGAGGGGATGTTTCCGAGAAATTTCATGAAAAACCAAAGGTGTTTTGGATCGGATGACTGGCCATCTGAGACAGAAGTTTCAACCATTCCCTATGGCTAGCAATAGGCAATTCCTAAGAAATTGGCTCAAAGTGACTAGTTTCAATGTGTATATGACATCTATGTGTGCAGGAGATCAAATGTGGGGGAAGCTTCCTCATGGAGAATGGGATGTCCCTATTTTCATCTGAAAAATGTTGGAAATGTATGGGGCCTTATTTCTGTTAAAAACCCATCCCATCACGAATATTCAGGAAGAATATTCGGGAAGAATATCCGGGGAGAATATTGCCCTAAAAGGCCAATTCAGTAAGGGCTGTCTTACAATGCTTCCCCAAATGCTCATGGTGGGAGCGAATTTCTAAACAGTATCACTTCCACACGTTTACCCAAAATTCTGTTATGTGGCATTTTCCCAGCACCTACTCCTGTCCTATTATCATAGTACCATCGAGAGTGTCCTAACCTATAGTATATTATCGTGGTATGGGAGCAGCTCTGAAACGGATAAAAAAGCTTTACAGCGAACAATTAAAATTGCCCAGAACATTATTGGGCTCCGACTACCAACCCTGGATGAGATCTTCACGTCTCGCATCTTGAAGAAGTCACATAATATTCTGAGAGATCCCACCCACCCTGCTCACAACTTCTTTGAACTATTGCCTTCGGGCAGAAGATATAGGACAATGAAAACACGAACCACACGCCTTCTGAATAGTTTCTATCCAAGAGCTCTGATTGCACTAAATAATGATCTCAGGGCCAGTTGCAAGGTTTAGTAAGTAGGGAGTGGAAGGAATGAGATAGGTTTTAGGTTATGTTATGTTTTTAATAGGTCATGCTATATTCTGGATTATGTTATGTTTTATAGATTATGTCTAAATAGGATGAGAGTTCGGAGATACGTGCAAATGTATATGTGAACCCGGTCTTTGGGTGGGTGTTTGATTTTCGTTGTTGTGTATACTGTGTATATACGGACAATGACAATAAAAATTTATCTATCTATCTATCTAAATTTTCAGATTAACCTGCAAACGTGAAAGAAGTCTCCAGACAGGGACGCCAAGTATAGGGGGCAGAAGGGGCTTCAGTCCCCCCAATATTTGGGGGCAGTGGGCTGTACCCCCCAATATTGAGGGGGCTGCGACCCCCTGCCCCCGCCAAGCACCCCAGCCTCTGCCCGGTAGCCCAAGAGCCAGGCCGGGGCTGGATCAAGCAAGCGTGAAAATTGCCCTCCACATGTCCCTCCCCCACTGCTGGGCAGCATCACGTGACTGAGCACTCTCAATGTGGGGGGCAAGTCGGCACCCCTGTCTCCAAATATGGGCTTTAATGGTATATCAATGTATACTTTTATGTGTATTTCCCCCCTCAAAACAAACATTGAAATCCGTGGACTGCAGTTCCCATCATTCTTAATCCCTGACCATATTGTCAGGGGTTTATGGGAGATGGAGTCTGGCAGCGTGCGATGGGCTACCAGTTCTTACACCTTTTGATGCACTAAAACTGCATTAATGCCATAACATTGAGGAAACATTGCAGAACAATGAATAAAGTTGGTCAATGCACTATTTTTGCTTCAATTAAATGTTGCACAATGCACTGGCAAAAAAAATCAAAAAAAAAAAAATCAACCAGCCTAGAGAGGCCTTGTGAACCTCAGATGAAGGTAGTATATCAATTCAATTTCTCAGTTGTCTGCTTCATAAATTAAGTAATTCTAAAGGATTGTCTGAAGTTGTGCCTCTGCTTCTCAAAGTGCTTTGATATCATATACTTTTGATTGCAAGCTAATCAGGTCCCCTAACCAATGGGTAATAATAATAATAATAATAATAATAATAATAATAATAATAATGGTTTTATTTACACCCCACCCATCTGGTTGGGCTGCCCCATTTAACACTTGCAGTAATGCTGTGGGATGAAACAGGCTCACTCTTCACTCCTGCTCCATAAGAAGTTCATGCCAGATTTCTGAAGCAAATATATCAGAGGAAACTTTCAAAAAACACATTTGTCCTCATCAGTATCGTTCAGAGATTTTGTGCAGTTTTCCTAAGAAAACCACCCAAGGCTGTATAGAAATATTGGTATTTTGTAGTCAATTAGTTTGTAGCTCCAATTACCCTGATCGAGCTGGCGCCCTATGTACGCACATCTCTAAGTTGGATGAAGTACCACATGTGTACAAAAGTGTTGCACATAGACCTCTTCAGCTGTATTCAGCTACCATAACTTCATGGAGATTAGCTGTTTAGACGGGTGCGAAGGCTAGATTGACTATTCTCTTCCGAGAGAAAATTTGATTACTTCAACTATTACTTCTTTGAAAAGGGTCTGTGTGTACATTGTTTAGACTGGGGAGAGAAATGATCAGAACTGCAACTGCTTCTTGCAGAATAATTATATAAGGCCTGAAGTAATGGTGGGGGGGTCTCATTACTTAGTATGAAACTGATGGAAAATAGTTATCATATACATAGCAGATCTCCCCTCCAAAGTGTAAGCTGAATTCAGTTATTGGGGAAAACAAATAAATACAGGCACAATATGAAATGTAAGCACAGAGCGCCACTTTCAAAGGAAGCAACTTGCTACAAATGACTTCAACAACAGCATCGTACAAAGATGAGTTTGAGCACAAAGATACGTGCAAAAACTTTGCAGTATTAAGTGTATTACTGCTTTATTTTTATTTTATTTTTTAAAAAGAAACACTTTAGAACAAACTTGTCCCCAGATGATTCAATTAATTATGTAAGCAGCGCAATAATTCAAGGCTAATGCAAACAGAGAAATGAAAGTTACAGACGGTTTTTTTCCCCTGTATCAGGGTGACGTGAATGCAGGCAGACTCATTGTAATGCTTCAAGGTTGGCTCATGCACTCTAAACCTCTCTGCAGAATTCATAAAGTTGGCAATCAAGCTAAGAAACTTCTGTCCAGTAGCAGGAGCTGCCAAGCCTTTAGAACAGCCATTCCAACCGTCACATGGCTGACATTCAAAGCTCTGTGCCTTGGCTCCATTTAACAATACCAATTAGGCTCCTTCCTTTCGCAAGCTCTTGCCCACATTCACCCCATGAAACAAGACACAAGGACTGCTTGTCTTAGTATGATGGCGAGCAATGATTGCAGCCTGGCACAACCACAGTCCGAGTCCGGGGCAAACTTCCACCCCCGCACAAACATTCCCCTCCCTTCTTCCATAGTTGTCCCAAACTCTCTCATCCCCTCGCAGCTCACCCCATCCTAATATCCCACTTGCAAACAAGAGGGGAATGAAGAAGAGGAAGCCTTTCTCCCCATTGCCTCATGCCCCCTCTGCCACTGAGATAAGGACGCTCAAAATAGGTTGCCTAAAGTGGCCAGCTTACTTTGCCCAATGGCAGAGTTGGCCCTGGTGATTAAGTAAATTCTCTAGAACTTTGCTAGGATAATACAGATGAGGTCCTTACTAGGCAGTTGCAATTTGCCTGTGCTGAGTTAAAAGGTAAAGGTAAAGGGGCCCCTGACCATTAGGTCCAGTCGTGACCAACTCTGGGGTTGCGGCACTCATCTCGCTTTACAGGCCAAGGGAGCCAGCGTTTGTCTGCTCTGCAGACAGTGTTTCCAGGTCATGTGGCCAGCATGACTAAGCCGCTTCTGGCGAACCAGAGCAGCGCACGGAAACGCCGTTTACCTTCCCGCCAGAGTGGTACCTATTTATCTACTTGCACTTTGACGTGCTTTTGAACTGCTAGGTTGGCAGGAGCAGGGACCGAGCAACGGGAGCTCACCCTGTTGTGGGGATTTGAACCGCCGACCTTCTGATCAGCAAGTCCTAGGCTCAGTGGTTTAACCCACAGCACCACCCACGTCCCTTGTGCTGAGTTACCAGTTGCTAAAATGGTTGCCCCGTCCAGCATTTCTGCAAAATAGGGTCACCACACAGCTAAGAGAGGGAGAAAAATGTAGAGTCCAGTTGCTATAGTTCCCTGGGCTACCACCAGGAACAATTTCTTGCTCTCTCAGCTTTCCAGTGAAACCAATCTGGGAAGGAGGTCTGCTGCCACAACCACTAATTTGCTGTGAGAGCTCCGCTGGGTGTCGTTTCTCTTTCTTAGCATGATATAAATCCTACTAATATCGGCGCTCATTAAAACTGACAGCCCTTCTGGTTTGTCCATGCTATGCTCTTCTCATATGCACCCGTTATTATTACTACCTGCTAATTATCTTATTATTATATCTGCATATGGAGTATGCCACATTCATACGTTAAAGAACAGGCTCCGGTTAGAAACAGCTGAGTACGTATAAATTTGAATCGCTTTTGCGAAGCCTGCAACTTACAAAGCCTGGATTCAGCCTGGAGGCTGCTGGCAGCCAACCCCTTCCCTAAAAGTGTATGTAGGTCCCACATCCTAAATCAAAGCACAGGCCTGTTTTAACCCAGGGTTTCATACCCCAGCAGGCAGGAGCTCTGCAGCAATGATGTTTTGCCACAGTGGACAACTGGTCAAATCCCTTGCACAGCACAAGGGACATTGCTTTGCCCTTTGAGAAGCATCAAGCACAGGGCCTGCAAATCGCTTTCCCCCCCTACCCTCCCAATATGTCTGCTTTTTACAGGCATCACTGCATGAAATATAATTCTCTCACCCAACCAATGTTGGTGAAAAACACGTTTCTTTCCTAGCCGGGGCTGAGGTGTGGGGGGGGGGAGAGAAACCCGTCTGCAGTGCTGCCATGACAAAGGCTGATGTAACATTAAATTTCTCCCTTGCCCAAGTAAATGTTGGAGAAAAGGAGTCTGCCTTCTTCAGCTTGAGTGCAGTGAAAGCAACGCAGAATGAGGAAGGGGAATGTGTGCATCTTCACCGTGCAGTGGTGAAGAAAGTTGGTGAGATCTGCCGCCTTGTTAATCAGGTAACTCTGGCACATTCGGTCTCTCTACACTCACTCCTTGGTAGCAGGAATATCTCCCTACTAAGTTCCAAAAGTTGAATTTGGCAAAGTCACTCATTAGCCAATATGTTATGAAATATTTGACAGCTACACCTTGGGCTGCTGGAAAAACCACCCAGATTGGGCATGCTTAGCCTGGAGAAGAGGAGGTTAAGGGGTGATATGATAGCCATGTTCAAATATATAAAAGGATGTCACATAGAGGAGGGAGAAAGGTTGTTTTCTGCTGCTCCAGAGAAGCGGGCACGGAGCAATGGATCCAAACTACAAGAAAGAAGATTCCACCTAAACATTAGGAAGAACTTCCTGACAGTAAGAGCTGTTCGACAGTGGAATTTGCTGCCAAGGAGTGTGGTGGAGTCTCCTTCTTTGGAGGTCTTTAAGCAGAGGCTTGACAACCATATGTCAGGAGTGCTCTGATGGTGTTTCCTGCTTGGCAGGGGGTTGGACTCGATGGCCCTTGTGGTCTCTTCCAACTCTATGATTCTATGATTCTATGATTCTTTGGCCACACACACAGAGAGAGAGAGAGAGAGAGAGGCAAACTGAGCAGGATTTAAGCCCTGCTCACCCGATACTTGAGCAAAGGTTAAGTCCTGCTGCTTTGGCTATGGATGCCTGTTCCCTACTGGAAACAGGTACCTACAGCCAATGCAGAATTGAAGAATTGATGTCAAAAGAGATGTTAGCTGATTGAGAGGTGGGCATGGTTTACAGAAACTGAACCCCAAAGCTGGACTAAGGTGGCAAGAGCAGAGGTGGATTTATGGAAGCATGACAGGTTCGGTCGCACTGGGCTCCTTAGGGACCCTGTAGGGGCACCACAACTATGGTGCAGAGTGGAAGGCAAGACGTTGGCATCACACACAGGATGCCACTGAAATTTGAGACCCCAAGTTCTGCCACTGACCAGAGGCTCCCCATGGCCGAGTTAGCTGGGCCAATCAGCACAAGGCAGCTTCCTATGAGAAGGAAACAACATCTGCAACAAACCACACATGCTCCAGTTATGGAATTACTTTTAAAAATTATCCAAGATGAAGTGGGATTCAGAAGACCTGGAACATGAGAAAGAGTGAGCCCACAGAACATTAAAGGAGTGGAACAGGCTGAATCCTCCTTCCCCTAAACAAAACTGCTCTTACTGGACAACAAGACCTTCTGCAGTGCTGCCATGACAAAGGCTGATGTAATAAGATCCCCATGGATCTGGCCCCCAGCTAGGTTTAGCGGCCTTAAGACAGCTATCACCCAGTCACACCAAGAACGTTGTGCAACCGAGTGGTGTTTTTCATGTATTCGGGGAACCGTTAAAGTTTTATGTAAGTACCAAGAGTTATAGCTGGTGTAGCTGAATCCCATGGCGCATGGATTGCACCAAACATAAATGACTGCTCATTTTCTGGGCTCTATACAAAGAAATGAGGGGAGGGTTGTATGTTAAAGAGCCCGATGCTTTGCTGAAAAAAATCATCTGGATTCCGTACGGGTCACATAATCTTAATAAATAACAACACATTTTATTTTGGTTTACTAAAAATTAACAGGGCATTTGGGACAGCGCTGTTATTGCAAGGGCCTGTTTCCCATTTGCCTTGGCAGTATGATAGCTATGTAAGTGGAAAACAAGGCAGCCAATGGGATTCCTCCCCCCCCCCCCGGCTGTTGGTATTCGAAGAAAACAATGCAGCTGGTAACATTAATGATATCCTATATCCTCAACAGAGATGAAAGAAGTCAAGCAAACTTGTAATGGGTTTAACCATATGAAATAGTCATACTGAGTTGATTAGTTTTGCATCCAGACATAGTAAATCCTTTTCTTTCTTTTCTTTTTTGAAACTATATTCCATTCTGCAATCCAAAAGGTCTGCAAAGCTTCAAGACTTTTCCCCCCACTATGGGTAATGAC
Source organism: Podarcis bocagei (assembly GCF_964188305.1). NCBI lineage: Eukaryota > Metazoa > Chordata > Lepidosauria > Squamata > Lacertidae > Podarcis > Podarcis bocagei. Next base: position 71,796,564 of record NC_138129.1, read on the forward strand.
AGTTTTGTTAATATACTGAGCTCTGTAGCAAAATGTAAAGTTTTCCCCCTCCTTCCCTTTGAGCCAGAAGTGGATCTTGCTGCTTCCATTACATTATTTCAGGGTAATACTCTATTGTTCAAGCACTCTTGGCAACCTCATTCTGCAGACTGGGGTTTTCAGAAGTTTATAATTATAACTCCATTCTGCATTCTTGGTCCAAAAAAAAAAAATTGTAAGAAAAACACTCATTCCAACAGGGTTTAAAATCATTCTCTCCCTCTCAATATATACGGTCCAGTATTTGGAGAATAACAGGGCAATCTTATACATATCTACTTCGAAGAAAGTCTCACTGGGCTCAATGGGGCTTACTCCCAAGTAAGTCTGTATACGGTTGCAGACTAATTTATTTCATCTGACATAGGCAAAACAAAACAGATTTGGGGTGGTTTCTGCCATTCCTTTGTTCTTTTAATGTAATATCTGTAGTGTAATTAAACCCATACGAGAAAAATCAGTTTGACAGATGTTCAGCCTAGCCATCACCCCTTCCCAAACTCATCCCCATTGCTTACCCTGTTACAAAACCTCACTTTCTTCATTCACATTCCACAAACAACTCTCATACAGAATTCCCCTGAGTCTGCAATTTATCAGAGGAGGGGCTGAGAGGGAGCTGAGGGGAAATGCAAGGAATACTAGCACAGCAAAGCCCAACTCCTTTTCATGGTTTAAACACAACAATGGCTGGAAAAAGCACATACATACATACATACCTAAGATGCATGTCTGCTGAGTCTAGTTTGACTTTCTTCAGTAAAATTAATGCTGGACCCAGGCCCTTAAGAGTCTAATTCTCTTGAGGTTGCACCAGCCCAGATAGAATCATAGAGTTAGATGCTACCTGAGGATCATCTAGTCCAATTGGATATGCAGGTGTCCCGTATGGGGATCCAACTTGCAAGCTTGGCATTATAGCACCATGCTCTACCAACTGAGCTATCCAGGCTGAACTATGGAAGATTATCTGTACCATCCTTTGTGCTACAAACCATGCAGTCCCATTCAGAAACAAGTCTGTAGTTTTCCATGGGACTTAGTCCCTGCTAAGTAGGAATGGGATCACAGCCTGAGTTACCGGTACATATTTCGCACTGCAAGAGTTTCAGCTTGGCTACAGATGAACTCCCCTCCTCTGATAACGCCACACACATTTAGAATAAAGAGAAAAGAAATGTTCCTCCGGTATGAAAGGAAGATGAGCAAAGGATTTTTAATCCAGCAATAAAAGGAACTGCATCCATTAGCATTAAATAAATAAGAAAACACAGCCTCTCAGAAGTCAAAGCATCAATGACCTTGAGGCCTGTGATCATTGCTCAGAATTTGAGAAAAGGGGCATTTCAGTGTGCCTTGTAATCCTTCACAGTCATGTGTCTGTAAGACAAAAGGAAAGCTCTTGTAACCCAATAGAAGGGTTTATGAGCGCTTTTACTTTATCCTCATTTATTTACAAAATAGCTGCATAAATTTATTGCAGGAGCTGACATGAGCAAATGAAAAGCAAAACTCCCCAAAGGGAATATTTGTTAGGCTCTTTTTTATTATTATTTGGTCTTTATTCCCGTAATCCTTTTGACAATGGGAGAGTATATGATCAAAGACAGTCCTATTTTCCCTTCTTCTACCTTCCAAGATAATAGTAACTTTATTTTCAACAGAATCATTTAATGTAGAATAGTGGGGTGAGGGAGAAGATAAAAGAGACTTTTCACATTACATGGTTAAAAACAAGCTGCAATGGGCTGAGGGAGAGAAAGGCAAAGCCAGACCTCCTAACTATGCACATGACAGACGATTTTCCCAAACCATTTGTCACATTGCTAGCTTGCTTACTTGACACTCGTTCATCTTTTGGACCAATATCTTATGCCAGTGTTTCTCAAACCACAATCCCTTTCTAAACTTTGCCAATCCAGAAAAGATAAGAGGAAGAAAAAAGTGCTCAAATTATGTCCAGTTCCTGAACTACCAAATCTCAGCCTAGCCTACCTCACATGGCTATTGAGAAGATAAAAAGGGGGAAAGAGTAGACAATGTATACCAGCCTTGAGCTCTTGGGAAGAAAAGTTAGCTACAAAAATGCAGCAAACCACAAATACTCTAAGCATGAGGAATTTCAAAACTCTCAGCAAAACACAAAAAGAGAAACACTGTCTGCCAATACTGATAAACCAAAAAGGAACAGCCTATAGCACGCATGGCCAAACTTGGCCCTCCAGCTGTTTCGGGACTACAACTCCCATCATCCCTAGCTAACAGGACCAGTGGTCAGGGATGATGAGAATTGTAGTCCCAAAACAGCTGGAGGGCCAAGGTTGGCCATGCCTGGCCTATAGGAATGTTAACTTGAAGCCATAAATAAGGTGTTTGATGATGTTATGCTTGTATTTGCAGATTCATTTTGTATCTTATATTTATATAGGCAGTAGAGGCTGTATGGAGGACGTGGAAATTTGGGGGCAGAGGAGTGGCACTGTTCTGCCATCATATTCTCTCAGCAGGAAGGAAGCATCATTTCAATGGCGTTACCTCCAAGTAAAACATACCAAAGCTAGCTAATTGTGTTTTATACAGTAATTGAAATAATGTGGACAAAGAGAAAAGTGCTTAAGCAAACCTACCTTAGTACACAAGCAGACTATCCTCTTCTGTTCAGCATCAGGCTAATAGCAGCAATAGCAATCTCCCTCCCCTCCCCCCCGCTGCCGCTGTTCTGGGTGCTTCCCCTTCCTAAGTCCCAGGTGAGAATGGTGAGCAATGGTGATTCAGTGATTCAGCATCCTTAACTGTACCTGTCTAAAAATTCTTACAACATTGCCTCCACAGTTTGCCTTCTAACTTTCTTTGTAGATTTCTGATTGATTTGCTTAAAAAAAAAATGAGCTAAGGGTCTGGTGCCCCTGCTGACTTGGGGCTCAGTACATGTGTACCCAATGTATCCTGCCCTTGGTGGGGCTACAGGTAATCTGAGTGTTATTGAAATCTATGGAAAGTGTTGCAGGGCAGTCCATAACAGTAATTTTATCAATACCTATAGAACTTTATTTCGAAAGGAGAGGAGAGGGAGAGATTTCAGCCTCACTCACATTTTCATTTTCAGGACACATTGTTAATCCCTCTTTTCCCTCCATGAGCTACATTTTGAGTTAGCAATTTAATAAACTTCTCCACAGAAGGTTCTCTACAGACTTGTTCAGGGAATCCAGTACCTTAGGGACAAGGGTGCTTGAGGAGAATAGCGGGGGGCAGGAAAAGAGAATAATCCCTCTCAAGACAGGTGACTTTAACAACATCCGGGCTGTTCTCTCTCTCAAATTTTAATGGATCATGGTATCTTTGTGGTTTGTGAGGCTTTTGCATGTTTGCTTAATGTTTGTTTCCACTGCGGTCTGTAATGTGGGAATACAGCAGGGGGTTGTTTATTCTCCTGCCAGCATCCCTGCAGCAACTGAAGGCTTGAATACATATTTCTGTAGTCAAGAAATAACATTTTAAGAAGAAAAACAACATTTTAGCAAACATACAAACACACACACCAGCAACCCACCTTTGATTTAGCAGCTCATTGGATGAGGCTATAAATTGCACTGGTCTACATAGGGGAAATTATGCAGAATTGGATAAAGAGGATTGGAAGACAGGATGCAAACTGTGCTCCCATTCCAATTTACTAATGGTTCAGACCACTCAGAGCATCACCATCAGTGCCAGATTTATGTATAGGCTAAGGCTGAAGCCTAGGGCCTCTAAAGCTAGGGGGCCTCACCACCCCTCCCACTCCCTAGCGGGCAGTCTCCCCCTCCACTCATACTCCAGCAACCGATAAAACTTATCAACCAGGTCTTCTAAAGTCTTCCTAATTTATAAAGCTCAAAAATACAGGCCAAAAGAGAGCAGGTCTGGGAAGAGTGAGGCATACAATGGGCACCACCAGTGAAAAGACCCTGCTCCGTGTAACTCCTGCCCTGTCATTTGATAGAGTGCCCACTTGCCCTCCTTCTTGGTGTGGAATGCTCCCTATTGGAGTCTCCAGATCCAATACAAAGACCATAAGAAGGGAGAGCAGGGACCTTGAAGTTCCCAACAACTGTTAACCAAGCAAGCAACCACACAGGTCACCTTTGTCACAGGACGCCTATGTGCTGGCCAGGCCTGCACCCAATCTTGTTTTTGTACAATCTTATTTGTCCTCAGTAACCAAAATTATAGGGACGCGGGTGGCGCTGTGGGTTAAACCACAGAGCCTAGGACTTGCTGATCAGAAGGTCGGCAGTTTGAATCCCCGCGAAGGGATGAGCTCCCGTTGCTCAGTCCCTGCTCCTGCCAACCTAGCAATTCGAAAGCACATCAAAGTGCAAGTAGATAAATAGGTACCACTCCAGCAGGAAGGTAAATGGCGTTTCCGTGCGCTGCTCTGGTTCACCAGAAGCGGCTTAGTCATGTTGGCCACATGACCTGGAAGCTGTACGCCGGCTCCCTCGGCCAATAAAGCGAGATGAGCACCGCAACCCCAGAGTCGGTCACGACTAGACCTAATGGTCAGGGGTCCCTTTACCTTCACTAACCAAAATTATATTATCAACATATACAAGAAAAGGGTGACAACAGAAAGCAAACTAAAAATGCTTTTGCAGTTCATCAAAACTATCTGTGCTGGTCCCGGGGGGGGGGGGGGAAGGTACTATTACCGTAGCCAAAGTTCAGTCCTGAGTCACTAGCCTGGTAGCAGCTCACAAGCTGAGACGCGAGGTCCGAAACAGGGAGCCGGGCGGGCTTAGGAACACTCGAAGATCAGAAGCAGGAAGCCGGGCAGGAAACAGGAACACTGGAAGGTCTGAAACAGGGAGCTGGGCGGGAACAGGAAGACTGGTAGTACAGGTCTAGGTCCGCGTAAAAGCTGGTACTTCACAACGACGTTGCTCCCGCAACCTGGGACCGGACTGACTGACCTTTATCTTCTCTAAGGCCAGGGGCGGTCCCGGCCCCCAGAAGCCCTGCCTCTCCTGGCCTTAAGGCGAGCACTCCTCCTGGGAGAAACCAGTTCCCTTCGCCTCTCTGCCCTAAGCCTCTGCAGTTCAGGAGAGGCCGAAGGGTTACTGGGCCCTGGGGAAGGCTCACCTGTAGACACTGAGTCCTCAAGCACCTCTGGGACCAGAATGGTTTCACCTGGTGCCTGCTCCCGAGGATCTGGCACAGGTGCAGGCTCCTCAGAATCTAGGCCTTGCCCCAGTTCAGCTGGCCCTGGAGGCGGGGACTCCTGTGCCGGCTGGGATTCCTCCGGTTCACTCTCAGAATCGGAATCCCAGGCCATCACACCATCCCCCCTCCCAGGCCCCCCCCTCAATCGAGGGTCCGGACCCGGCTTGCTGGGGTACGCCGCATGTAATTCTCGGAGGCAGGCAGGCACGTGGACGTTGGCCGCTGGTTCCCAATAATGGTCCTCCGGCCCATACCCCTTCCAGTCTATGAGATACTGCAGCTTCCCCCTGCGGTATCGGGAGTCCAGAATGCGTGCCACCTCGTACTCAGGCTCTCCCTGAACCAAAACTGGCTGCGGTCGGGGACAGTTCGGGTGGAACTCGTCGGGTGGGGCCACCGGACTCAGAAGGGACCTGTGGAATACCGGGTGAACCTTCAGGGTTGCGGGCAACCGGAGACGGAATGCCACAGGCGAGACCTGGTTCACGATAGGGAACGGGCCGGTGAAATGGGCGCCCAGCTTCCGCGAAGGTCGAGAAGGGTGGAGGTGGCGAGTGGAGAGCCATACCAGGTCACTGACGTGGAGTTCCGGCCCCACCTGGCGGTGGCAGTCGGCCTGGACTTTGTACGCCTCCTTGGCCTGGCGCAGCTGCTCCATCAACAGCTGTTGCTGGGACTGGAGCTCCTGAAGCCACTCTGTCACCGCAGGGACCGCAGATGCCGGCAGCACATCCGGAAACAACAGTGGATGAAAACCGTAACAGGCCTGGAACGGGGTCTGCTGGGTGGACACATTCACCGTGTTGTTGTAAGCGAACTCCGCCAATGCTAGGTGGTCGACCCAGTCATCCTGCTGGTAGCTGCAGTAACACCGGAGATACTGCTCCAGCACCGTGTTCGCCCGTTCCGTCTGGCCATCGGTCTGTGGGTGGTAGGCTGATGAGAGACAGACTTCTGTTCCGAGTGCCTGGTGCAAAGCTCGCCAAAACCGGGACGTGAACTGAACGCCCCGGTCGGACACCACACGCTCAGGTAGGCCATGCAGGCGGAAGACATGCTGAAGGTACAGCTGAGCGGTTTCCTTAGCTGAGGGTACGGATGGGCAGGGGGCACAGTGCACCATCTTTGTGAAATGGTCGGAGAAAACTAGAAGGCAGGTGCAGCCACGAGACGGGGGTAGCTCCACTACAAAGTCCAGAGAAACCGTGTGCCAAGGACGTGGTGGAACCGGCAACGGCTGAAGAAGGCCGGGGGGCGCCCGGTAGGGCCCTTGGCCCGTCGGCAGACATCACAACCAGCGACGTAGCGAGCCACGTCAGCCTTCAGGCGGGGCCACCAAAACTCACGGCTTACCAAATGGGTGGTCTGATACCGCCCAAAGTGTCCCGTGGCTGGGGCATCATGGGACATCCGGAGAACCTCAGCCCGCAGTGGCCCTGGCGGGATGTATAGGCGACCGTGGTGCAGCAGAAGACGCTGATGCAAGACCAGCCCTGGATTCTGAGGGCATGACCCTTCGGCCAGTTCCCGGAGGCGTTCCTGGGCCCAAGCGTCGACCCGCTGCTGTTCCCGCACCCGAGCCTGCAGTGGCTCAGCCTCCTGGGTGGCCAGGAATGCAGCTGGTGGTAGAATCGTGGTGGGTACTGCTTGCTGAACCGTGTCTGCGTCGTCTTCAGGTTTCCGGGACAGGGCATCGGCCTTCTGGTTTTCGGAGCTAGGGATGTAGCGGATCCGGAACTGGAACCGGGAAAAGAACAACACCCACCGGATCTGCCTTTGGTTCAGCTTGCGGGTGGTCTGGAGGTACTCCAGGTTCTGGTGGTCAGTTCTCACCTCCACTGGGTGTCGTGCCCCCTCAAGATGATGGCGCCAAACCTCAAAGGCCACCTTGATGGCCAGTAGTTCCCGCTCCCACACGGTATAGTTACGCTCCGCTGGAAAGAGCTGGCAGGAATAGAAGGCGCAGGGTAAGAGTGGCGCTTCCGGTCCGTACTGCTGAGACAAGACGGCACCGAGAGCCGTACTGGAGGCGTCAGTCTCTACCACAAAGGGTCGAGAGGGATCCGGATGTTGCAAGATTGGCGCTCTCTGGAAAGAGGCCTTCAACCCCTGAAATGCCTCCTCTGCCTCCTTGTCCCAGGAAAACGGCGTATTGGGGTGCAGTAGCCGGGTCAACGGGGTGGTGCGATGAGCATAATCCGCAATGAAGGTCCGGTAATAGTTGGCGAACCCCAGGAAACGCTGTAGGTCCTTGCGGTTCCGAGGTGCCGCCCATTCTCGAACCGCTGCCACCTTCCCAGGATCCATCTGCACCCCACCTGGTGAGAGTCGGTGACCCAGGAAGTCCACTGACCGCTGATGGAACTCGCACTTGCTGAGCTTTGCATATAGACGGTGCTCGCGCAAGCGCTGCAGCACGGTCCGGACATGACCCTCGTGGTGAGCCGGGTCACGGGAGTAAACCAGAATGTCATCCAAGTACACCACCACGTACTTGTCTAGCAAGTCCTGGAACACGTGGTTGATGTACCGTTGGAACACAGCAGGCGCGTTGCACAATCCGAAGGGCATAACCAGGTATTCGAACTGCCCGTACCGGGTCCCGAATGCTGTCTTCCACTCATCCCCAGCTCGAATCCGAATCAACTTGTAGGCCCCCTGGAGGTCTAGCTTGGTGAACACCTGCACCCCTTGCACCCGCTCCAGCAACTCCGAAATAAGGGGCAAGGGGTACCGGTCTGGGGTGGTAATTTTGTTCAGGGCCCGGTAATCATGGTACAGGCGGAGCTCCCCACATTTCTTCTTAACAAAGAGCACTGGCGCAGCGGTGGGCGAGGTAGAAGGCCTAATGAACCCACGCTCCAGGTTCTTGCGCAAGAAGTCCTGCAAAGCCTCGTGCTCTGGCTCTGATAGAGAGTATAAGCGACTCACCGGTAGGGGCGCTCCGGGCTGAAGGTCTATGCCGCAATCAAAAGACCGATGCGGCGGCAGCTGGTCTGCCCCCCGTTCCTCGAACACGTCGTGATAGTCCCGGTATTCAGCGGGAAGCGTTGCAGCAGCCTCCTCAGTGGGCGTAGCTGCTAGCATCTTGATCTGAGCAGGAGAACTTGGGTCTGGGAAGTGCACAGTCCGTTTGACCCAGTCAATCTGCACATTGTGAGCCTCCAGCCAGTCCATCCCGAGCACCAGGGGGAACCGGGGCATGGAGGCAATGTCCAAAGTTCGCATCTCCCGGTGCTGCTGGAGGCACAGGACCAGGGGCTGGGTCTCCTGAGTGACGGCACCCGAACGCAGGAGCCGTCCGTCGATTGCCTCCACCTGTACCGGTTCTGGCTTGTTCTGAAGTGGCACCCGATGATGGGCAGCAAAAGCAGCATCCATATAGGAGCGGGTTGCCCCCGAATCCACCAGAGCATGAGTAAGAATCCAGGGCCCACCTGGAGGGTATAAACGTACCGGAACCATAAGGTGTTGCAATTCAACTGGTGCGGCCCCATTCTGTGCTGTTTGGGACCCTAGGTAGCCAGGGCCATCAGCTACTGGGGTTGGCGGTTTCCCCTGTGGCTGGCGCTTCTCAGGACAGGACCGGGTGTAGTGTCCGCTTCCGCCACAATAGAGACATAGATTCCCCTCCCGACGCCGCGTCTTCTCCGCGGGGGAGAGGTGTGGCCGCACTGCCCCAAGCTGCATAGGCTCCTCCGATGACTCGGCTGTGCCCGTGGAGATGCTGGTAGAAACTGGTGCCGAGAACTGGAAGTGCCGGCGACCCCGAGCCTGACGACGGTCCTCTAGCCGATCGTCTATCTGTAGACTCTGTTGATTGAGGGTGTCTAGCGTGGTGGGGCGTTCCATTGTGGCCAGCTGGTCCAGTATCTTGTCTGAAAGCCCCTCAAGATACTGGTCCCGAAGAGCAGAGTCATTCAGGTCAAGTCCTGTGCCAGCAGCCGGAATTCCGTGGTGTATGCGGCCACCGTGGACTTGCCCTGTTTCAACTGCCGAATCGCCCGGTTGGCTTGACTCCCCTTCTGGGGGTTGCCGAACGCGGCCTCCAAAAGATTGCAAAACCCCATATAGTCTGCCAGCAAGGGGGGAGTCTTGCCTGAGCAGCAGCAACGCCCACTTGGCCGCCTGGTCCTTTAACAAACTAATCAAAAAGTGCACCTTGGTGCGGTCGTCAGGGAAGTTCCGGGCTCGCCCCTGAATATACAGCTTGGCCTGGGCAAGGAACATGGGAAAGCTGGCCGGAGCCCCATCAAATTTCTCAGGCAAGGCCACTGGGTACTTGCCAGGAACCGGGGCGTCAGCCCCAGGAGCTGGTAGGGCGTCCAACCGCTGCTGAAGTGCCGTAACTGCGTTGCTGAGCTGCTGCACGGTGTGAGTCAAGGCCCGGTTCTCCTGGGCTATTGCCAACAGCGTAGCCGCTTGGTCGGCCATGGCCTCTGGCTCTTCCCGAACGCACCCCAACAAAGAGGGAGTGCGGGTGTGGCGGGAGCAAACTGTGCTGGTCCCGGGGGGGAAGGTACTATTACCGTAGCCAAAGTTCAGTCCTGAGTCACTAGCCTCACAAGCTGAGACGCGAGGTCCGAAACAGGGAGCCGGGCGGGGTCAGGAACACTTGAAGATCAGAAGCAGGAAGCCGGGCAGGAAACAGGAACACTGGAAGGTCCGAAACAGGGAGCCGGGCGGGAACAGGAAGACTGGTAGTACAGGTCTAGGTCTGGGTAAAAGCTGGTACTCCACAACGATGTTGCTCCCGCAACCTGACTGACTGACCTTTATCTTCTCTAAGGCCAGGGGCGGTCCCGGCCCCCAGAAGCTCCGCCTCTCCTGGCCTTAAGGCGAGCACTCCTCCTGGGAGAAACCAGTTCCCTTCGCCTCTCTGCCCTAAGCCTCTGCAGTTCAGGAGAGGCCGAAGGGTTACTGGGCCCCGGGGAAGGCTCACCTGTAGACACTGAGTCCTCAAGCACCTCTGGGGCCAGAATGGTTTCACCTGGTGCCTGCTCCCGAGGATCTGGCACAGGTGCAGGCTCCTCAGAATCTAGGCCTTGCCCCAGTTCAGCTGGCCCTGGAGGCGGGGACTCCTGTGCCGGCTGGGATTCCTCCGGTTCACTCTCAGAATCGGAATCCCAGGCCATCACACTATCCACCAATATCAAGTTATAGGAAAACTGGTGCTATTAACAGTAATCCTTCTAGTTGGTTAATTGGTTTGGCAACTTCCATGCACATAGCATGTGATGCTAATTATTTCCCCCAAGAGTTAAATGATAACTAGTCAGAGGCAGCTACAGGAGAGCTATGAGATTCAGGTGAGGGCCAGATGTGTTGTCAATCCCAGCAGGTATATAAGAGGATGACCCAGCCTGCCCAAAGCCATTAGCACTGTATGAACAATGGTGGGATTAATACTCCTGCTTATGTGTCCACACTTATGCTTATTTTCTTTCTTAGCCAGGTGGAGGTGAAATATCTCTATCTCCAACTGTATTCTTCATATAAATCAGAAATAACTACTGAGGAACCTGCGTATCTCCTTAATGTGAAATTCTAGTCCTTTCAGTTTGCTGTGACAACACCTCCCCCAGGCTCTAACTCACCAACCTGCAGCAAAGGATGTTAAAGGTATTAGCACATCAACTGTTTGGTTATGGTTAATTTACAACTAAGCAAAAATGGTGTTTAGTGGAACAAAAAAAGGTCATTAGTGTCTTACTAGGAAGCAATTAAAACAACAGATCAGAGCTATTCATCAAATGACAAAACAGATGCTAAGCTTTACTGTAGGAAATCAAGGCTCAATGATGTATATAACAGCAGAACAATGCAAACTGTGCTTCACAAAGAAGCAACTAGGAAGATGCAGAGTGGAACTACAAAGTTTGCTTTAGATTATTCTACTATTGATCTGATTTGATGCACTTTATCCATGCAGAGGCCCATCACAAAGGTAATAATGGAACAACACTGTAATTATACCCGTGGCATACATACAATTTCTATAGCTTGGTTAGATTGGAATTGCTCCTTTCCCCATTTCTTCTTCCAATTGCTCTCCTGATGCAATCTGGCCGAGAGACTGAAGGTGGTTTTGGACTGTACATTTCCTGCATTTGGTATTAGGAGAAACAAAATAGAAACCTTAATTGACCAGAATGTACCATATTTCAAAATGGTGTTCTTCCACTTTCTCTCACATGTTAACAATGTGACTAAACATGCAAATAAACAAATAAAATTGGGCAGCAGAAGTCTGAAAGTGGTTTTCATGCTATGTATGAAAACAGTCGGCTTCTTCTATCAGTTCCCATTGTATTTCCATATGGTGACATGTGTGCATTCATAGCACAAAAATTCATGTTGATGTGCATTATTTGTTTTATTTAAATTATGGCTTTATAACTTTAGGAAAGTCTTCTTGCAAAGTGGCTGGTCTAAACAAGGAAGTTGTCAGGTGGTAATATTGTCACTTCTTCAACTGTACCCCTGAAAACTTTAGGGGTTTCTTTGCATGCTCCCATTTCATTTTATTTAAATAAATTGTAAACAGGGGAAAGTCATATATAGGGGAAAGGTCTAGGCTACAACCATTCATCATGATATGTAGTTTCCTATGAGCAGGGAATTTTCATTGGGGGATATTCAATCATGTGAAGCACCCACCTTTAATCTGAAGTGGTACAGTCCAAGAAGACTTTTACCATATGGTCTGCTGTTAATGTAGTGGTGGGGAACCTTTGGCTCTCCCTTTGTTGCTGAACTATAACTCCCATCAGTCCCAGCAAGAATGAGCCATGGCCAGAGCTGTTGGGAGTTGTAGTTCAAGAACATCTGGAGGACGAATGATTCCCTGTACCTTGTACAGATTGTGTCTACCTATACTACCAACCATGATTTTCTGCTTTAAAATTCCAAAGTCTCCCACATGGGTATCTAAAATTTGTTGCATAACTAAAAGCCAGTTCAGTGTTTGTTCCTGTCTTCCTTCAGATTGCTAAACTTACTGTAGTTTCCCAGTAGCTACTTCTTTATTCAAGGAGTCATGTGGGATTGCTCCTGGCAGGATCACTGCTCTCTGCTATGGTCATTTTGATTGTGCCACTGGGCTGAACTCCACAACTCAATCTTTGCTTTTAACTGGACACACATTTGCAAATCATATAGTTTTTCTATCCAAAAAAGAAAGCTATTTTGCAGGAAAGGCCTGGTGGAAGAGTAGATACACTTACTGAACCAAGTCTACATGCTGGAAGGGATTTGTTTTTTAAAATAGAAAAATCATACTGCTTCAAGACCTAAGGGAAAAAACTGCATACAATAGAGTCATCTAGGACCTGAGTTATGCAATGAATAGCAGGGCTCAGGAGGCCATTTATTGACTAGGTATGTGTAGTCAAACTGAAGACTTGGTGCATTCATAACATGCCAGATGTCAAACCTTTAAATGTAAAAGCAAGCAAGCAAACAAACAAAAACCAGCAGGCGGATACCATCCATCAAAGAGAAGGTGGAAACTTGTCAAACTAGCTGAGAAACATAGGACCTCAAGAACATAGATGGTGATGCAGCTGTCTACAGGAGGCACAGAAGACAGCTGCAGAATAGTAAAAGTCTGGAACAATGATTGATGAAACAACTGAGATTGCAGATGTACCTACATCAGATACATACAAGCTAGATGCATACAAGTCTCAAGGCAGAACAATACAAGTGAGACTTCAGAAAGGTTTTGAACACAGATGCTTATTACCATATCAAGAGGCAGTGTAATAACAAAACCTATTAGGTTCAGAAAGCAATAGTTCACTTTCCAAGGGCAGACACATATTCAGTGCTTTCCTGTAATCTAATCCTGATGTGTCTAAGGCAGGCATGTCCAAAATCCGTTTTGGGGGCCTAATCCGGCCTGCTGATCGGTTTAATCCAATGGCTCAACAACTTCAACCCTAAAAAAAAAAGGTCAACATCTTTGGTCGGCCTTCACACATGTTCACTTCATCAAATATGGCCCTCTTTGAAAAAAGTTTGGGCACCCTTGGTAAGGCACATTGAACTTCTTTCTCAAGGAAGCTGGGCAAAAACACTCCTAGTCACAGAAACCACCTGGCCTTCCAGGAGCAGAGCTTTGTCCAGGAATATCTCTACACACACACCCCTCAGCTGCAAGCCTGGTCCTTCAGAAGAAATGCAACTGTCTCTAAAATAGGCTGTGCTTTGAATCCTGGGTCAGAACATCTACAGACAAATAATGTCTCTCCACAAATGATTACATCTTGTTTTGATTAGGCCTCCATCTTGTTAGTGCACATCCAGTTGATTACTATGCCTAGACATTGGTTCAGAATCTCCACAGCCTTCTTAGCTCCAGTTGAAAGGAAGAAATAGAGCTGGGTGCTATATTGATGATCTAATCCCCCAACCCCGGATAACCTCTCCCAACCATTTCATGTAGATGTTTAAATAGCATAAGGAACAAGATGGAATTCTGAGAGTCTCCTAAAGGTCAGTGGCTAAGTTGTTGAACCACTGTCCCCCAGTACTACCTTCTGAGAACACCCAACCAGATAGGACTGGAGTTACCATGTAATGCTGTATCCAGACCTGAAAGAAGCCATATGCCCCCAAAGGATACCATGCTTGGTGGTATAGAAAACCACTACTTAGATGTCCAGCAGAACTGGGAAGGATGCACTCCCATTGTCTAGTTTGCAGTGCAGATCAGCCATCCAACTGAACAAGGCTGTTTCAGTCCCAAAACAGGCCTAAAACCAGATTGAGAAGGATCTAAATAATGTACCTAATTTCATTTCTCTTTTGAAATTAAATGCAAGCATGATGGTCTTTCTGAGCAGCTTGAACATCATCATATCAAAGTCGCTATTCCTAATGGGTACTGAAGTCACTGTTCCCAACACATACATTGCAGGGAGTTGAACTAGATGACTCTCCACCTCTGTGATTCTATGATTCTCTCATACATCAAATTCTGGGCATCACCCGGCATTAATTCCTACACTGCCTTCTCTCTAATCATGATTAAGACACAGTCAGTTACCCTATCTGGAGATTTTCCTCTCGTGGTTGCAGTTCTGAATGTACATTTACCCAGTCAACGTGATCGTAGTTGTACAACGTTTCCTATGCATTAACAATTGCCGTTTCTGCCCTCAGGAAAACTTTTCTCCATCTGTGCTAACAGATAGTTCAGGTCCTTCCTAGTGAGGCTTCCCTGCTGCTTTTCACAATTTTGTAAACGGACTGGGAGTTTGTTGAAGGAGTGCCCTTAAGCACCTCAAGTGGAGATTCTCATTAACAAATATCAAACGGATAGGCTGTGTTCATTGTATGGATTACTGTAGTAGCCAAAGGATTAGTGACTTGGGGAGGAAGAGTGCCACCTGCTGAGCTATCAGGATGACTTCCCTGGTACCTAGCTTTACTCTAGATGGTATCTAATTCCCAGCCTTGGGTCTAGCCTGAACCTTCACAGTTTAATGAGAGAAAGCTATGATGTCCTTTAGGAACTCTTCAGTGCTAAAGAATAATAGTAGTTTATATTGCGTGGCAAGTTTCCTCCCCCATATGAAATAAAGACTCGGACACATTGTTTAAGGTTAATGGGCATAAAAGGCCACAACTTTATTGATTACGGAATTGAAAGTATAGCCCTTAGGCATTGGCTTCTATCGACTACCCGGCATGGTGACAGGGAAGGGTTGAACACAAACCGCTCAGCTGCTGGGCGAGGGGGAAAAGAGGGCGGTCCCTGCACATGCCTGGCCTTAAGTAGCCTAGGCCGCGCCTCCCCCGCCCGCCAATTGGCGGGCTGGGTTGCAGGCACGCCCCAGGGATTCTCCAACTCTCGCGGGGGCAAGGGAAGCCCCCGCGAATGTGGGAGGGTCCTGCCCGCAACACCCTCTCCTCTGCAGGCTCAGAAAGGGCTTTCTCACAGGAATATTGGTAGGTACACAGATGCGTAACACAACTGTGCCTAAAATTAGCATGTGCAACTCAACAAGATATGTGGGGTATAAATAGCAAAATTATCATTATGGAATGTGACGTCCCTATTTTCATCAGAGAAATGTTGGAGGGTATGGGACAAGTAAGAATACTGTTCCAGTTAAGCTTTGCTTGAACAACAAGGGCTTCCAAATCTCTGGCATTCTCCTGTATCATTTCATTATCCTTTGGTCCTGTCTTGCTCCTCCTGAAATGGTCTTTGGAGCTTGACCTCCTCGGCTGCAAATGATGTACTCTGACTATGAACTGACAGCAAATGGCACACAATTTACCTCAGGAGAGGAGTCCCAAGGTTTGTGTCCTGCCTTGAAGACCTGCTCTTGCCCCCTTCCTCTGTCTCCACAGTCTCACTTCACAAAGATAAGCAATTTTTTTCTCTTAAAAAGTGGGGGATAGGGAGGGTGGGAGATTGGAGGGAGGGGGAAATAGGCAATTCAAGCGTTCAAGTCAAACACTCAAACAACTTATTGAGGTGCTGATTATTTGACTTGAAGCAGCCCAAATGATTTGGGGGCCAAGCAGGCGGGTGCCTGCCTATCCCTACAAAGTGTAACTTTAACTCTAACAGTTAAGTCTCTGGGTTGTTTATTTCTCCATGGATGCAGGCAGAATTCCAGGTAGGCATTATTATACCATTGGGCATGGTCCCTGCCTTCACCTAGTGCAGTCAAGTTAAAATTCATATATTTGTTTTTTATGCCCATTGCTTTCTGAGATGGTATATCAGATTTGCTGCCTCTCCTTCCTCGGAAGGAAGTTATTGCTTTCTGTTCATTTTACCCACAGCGTGGTAGCTGTCCCCCCCTCCCCCATTTTCTTCTCTTTTTTTGACTTATTGACTGCCATCTTGTATTTCAAGCTAGTGATTGACAGAGTAACCAGAACGTATGAGCAGAAAATCAATAATGC
The DNA here is from genome assembly GCF_964188305.1 of Podarcis bocagei. Taxonomy (NCBI): domain Eukaryota; kingdom Metazoa; phylum Chordata; class Lepidosauria; order Squamata; family Lacertidae; genus Podarcis; species Podarcis bocagei. The sequence continues at coordinate 71,812,737 of NC_138129.1, forward strand.
AGGACCTCCAGACAGTCCACCAAAGCTCAGAAGAAACTGGTTTACTGGTCACAGTGCCGGTCGCTGATCAGAAAATGTAAAACTAGCCAGCCATGAACAGAAACAATGTAAAGACAGATGCACTGTTTCTTTGCATGAGAGGATTTTTATATTAGCTTCCTGTAGCTTAAATTCTGTGATATGTTTCTTTAAAGGCAGATGGTGGGGAGATGGGGAGGAGGGAAACAATAAGGTGGGGAAATGGATGGATGGAGCAAAGGGGGAGAAGGAAGAAGAAGAAGAAGAAGAAGAAGAAGAAGAAGAAGAAGAGGAGGAGGAGGAGGAGGAGGAGGAGGAGGAGGAGGGAAGAGACCAATGGGCAGATTGCATGCACTTGCTTTCTCTTTGCCCAACCAACCTCTGTTCAGTCTTCAAGCTTTAGGGAGTCTAAATGTAAATGTGTTCTTTAATGTAACATTTACTTGCTCATGTTTAAGTGACACCCGCGTCAACATGAAAGATTTTGGAATTATTACTTGCAAGTTCGCATTTTTACTCCTAATGCATTCTGCCACCCTTTACCTTCTGGTTTTATGGCACTCTAATTATAGCCTGCAGGCCTTCTGTGGTCTTCTGCCTCTTCAGTTGGAGTTCAATTCCAAGTGAGTTCTACCCATTAAGGCCTCCCACTGAGTTATTGATTATTAAGGTAATGCACTTTTACTGCAGTATCTTGAACATGGAAATAGAATAATGAATGGCTTGCAACTGGAGGCTGTGCTCCCATCCTTTCCCATCCCATCATCTTGCCAAGAGATAATTCCAAGAGCCAGTTTTTAAAAACCAAGTTCTAATCTTACAGAAAAAAAGACCTGCCTTACCAATCAAGGTGGATCTTGCCTGACATGCTTCTATAAACTTCTAAGAATGCGGTGGTAAGTGCATAATAGGTCGGGAGAACAGGAGGGAGGGAGCTCTCGAAAATTCAATAGATTTTCTTTCGTAAAATAATAATAATAACTGTACTTCTGTGCAACAGTAGTCAACCTTGTGTAAGCTAAATAAATGAAAGGCAGTGACCTTGGTGTTCACAAAACGCTCTACTTAAGGATATCTGATCTGTATAGGAAAGAACAAAAGGAATAGGGAGCTAATGGGTTTTTATTACTTAAATAGGGAGGAAACACCTCAAGGTTAATGCTGCTATATTTTGAGTCTGTTGCTATAGAAAAGTTACATAAGGTGGAAAAATGCATATAGGTGGTGTGCAAAAGAAATTTTGCAAATGTATGATGGGCAGCAGATACTTTGAAGACGCTGTGAGATGTCTCTCTGGCCCAAGAAGTTTTACTTTCCAAAGTTTAAATTTATATGGCCCCTAAAATTACAGGGCCTGGTGGTAATTTATACCACAGGGTAATTAATACAATGAACCAACCAGGTCTTGGCTAGTGTGGTGTTTCTGCTATTCAGACTGAAACCCATGGAGATATACAGGAAGCTTTGCATCAGAATGCAAAGTCCACAAGGATTTTGTTGGAAATATCTGCAAACTGTCAGGAAGATAATCTATCTGGCGTGTTATCTCTAAAAATCAGGGGAATTATTATAGTATCATGTATGCAAAGCATTATATAGAGCAGTTGCATGAGGACAGCATACAAAGGGGTAGGGTATTATGCATGCTGTAAGGAATAAATGTGCCCCTAATTACATGCAAGGAATTGTCCTTGCCGTCTTGCTGAGACCTTTGAAAGCAATTGTTTAGATAGGCCTTTGCAATATTATGTTTTCCTTTTTAAGCAACCAGCAAAGGAAGCTGCCTCACAGTCAGAACATTGGTCCATCATGTAAGGAAACAGAGGGTACATTCTACCATCAGTGCCGGATTTACGTATAAGCTAAACAAGCTATAGTTTAGGGCCCCACTCTCTTGAGGGGCCCCCAAAAAAATTAAAGGGAAAAAACCTGGATGTACATTTCCAAAATATAAGATAAAAAACAAATAAAATGACTTTAGATACCTATTGGGTCCATTAATTGCCATATAGCATATATTCAACACAAAGCACAATGACAATATGTTGTTGACAAATGACACCTGGACATATAAAGGGCACCATTACCTTCAGTAGCTTAGGGCCTAAATCTGGCCCTGTCTGCCATATGTGGTGGACTTGGTAGAGTGGCCAAGGGATTTGGAGAGATGATTTATAACAAGATAAAGAAAATATTTAAGGCAACACTCCCAAAAAGACCGGAAGCCTCTCCTTTAGGGATAAGTGGAACAGATGTACCCCAAAAACAGAGGAATTTATTTTTATATGCAACAACTGTAGCAAGAATATTGTACACGCAAAAAATGGAGGGATGAGATTGTACGAACAAAAGAGGAGTGGCAGCTGAAACTGATGAAATATGCTGAATTGGCAAGTTTAACTTGTGAAAATGGAGACGAGACCAAAATGAGGCAGAGTTTAAGGAGGATTGGAAAATGTTTGTTGATTATTTTTAAAAAATTATTGGAAGTATGTTAAAACGTGAGTAGCTTTAGAGTAAGAACAGCAGTAAAAAAAAAATGTCTGAAAATAGTGTGGAGAAGATAAGGTATAGAATAACTATAATATGCAGCATTAATGGGGAAACTGGGGAAACCGGGGCGGGGGGGCGGGAATCCAAAGTTATTTGATTATTTTAAAATTCTAGTTCCTACCTGGAGATGCTGGGGATTGGACCTCAGACCCTCTGCATGCAAAGCAGATGTCCTAATGCTGATCTAAGACCTTTCCTTCGACAGTCATTGTGGTGGTAGCAGAGAAACGATTTGGGGATATTATGTCACTGGCATAATATCAATGGACTGCCCCCCCCAAAAAAATCTGGTGCCACCAGACCTGCCTTTATATACAGTGAGGTGATTCAAATCTTACCATCGTGTTTGCATCCATTTCTCTCATCACCTCCTTGTATTTGGGGAGCGGTCTATTTTCCTCCCTATCACCCAGCTATGTGAATCTCTGAAACAGCTGGGCCAAAAATATCAGCTCTGCTCTAGTCACAAAATTTGGAGAAGTAAGAAATCCAATTGATTATCAAGACTATTATGATGGTATACAGTCATACCTCGGGTTACAGGCGCTTCAGGCTGCGTTTTTTTGGGTTACGGATGCGCTGGAATGGGTTACTTCCGGGTTTCGGCACTCGCACATGCGCAAAAGTACTAAATCATGTTTTGTGCATGCACAGAAGCGCCGAATCGCAACCCGCGTGTGCACAGATGCGGCGCTGCGGGTTGCGAACATGCCTCCCGCACGGATCACGTTCGCAACCCAAGCATCCACTGTAAATGGTATATTTTATATAAGTTCTTAAACTTCGTTTTGAATGTCAGATGTAAAAGGAAACAAATAATCCTGAGAGAGGAGAAAAGATCCTGATTCTTCAGCTCACTGCTCGTGTGTATGTGTGTGTGTGTGTTAAGGAACATGTCTGTCTCTCTTCATGACACTGTAAAAATTCTTCAAAGAAGCCAAGAGAGCTTCATTCAATGTGGCCAGAACAGCCACTTAGGCATTTAAGTATGAAAAGCCAACAAAAGCAAATGCAAACAACATGAAAGAATAATACATTTCCAGGGGTTGGTTGTTCATTCTTCTGTGACTTTATGGCTTCAGCTGCCTCACAATGCTCATCATCTCATCTACAGGCCTTGGGGGGGGGGGAAGGTACACACATGCCAAAGAGATGTTGTCTGCTACTTTCCCAGACAATGAATATAATGCAAGCTGAACAAGAGGGCTGCACTGCTTGACTACTCGCCAAATTGAAAAAATGTGATGATCAGTCTCAGAATAAACTTCAGCTGGAAGTGTGCTATGTTTGCCCACCAGCTTGGAACACTCGGTAATGGATGGTGTCAGGCCTTGGACCTAACGTTGTGGCTGGCTACAGCTGCTGTCTGATTCTGGCAACATAAGGAAGTACCACATGGGCCAGAGGGAGAAAATGTAGCCACACATTGGGTTGGAGGTCAAGCACTGGATCCACCAAGCAAGGACTAAGGGCTGGAGGTGGCTGCTAGGTTGGGCAGATTGGAACCAAAGGCAAGAATGAGGTCAAAGTTATGGTGTTGGAGGTCAGGCATCAGGGAAGATCAGGCACACAGGGTGAGTGGGGCACCATTGCTCTTCCAGCTTTCCAACATAGCAGGTTGCTGCTGCTGCCTACCATGAGGGGCAGGGAGTGGGGCATGGTGTAGTGCGCAGTGGGAAGCCAGGAGAGCAACAGAGCCCCATCTCTGCTGCTATTTGCCAGCAATGCGTCTGTGTCATTACTCTGTAGACAAGTTGTTCAGGACCACAGCTCGGAGGAGGCCCTATATACAGCCAGCTAGGACACTATTGGTCTCTTGGGTCACATGGTTGTAGTGGAACTAACGAGCTGCAGTACCATTCCTGGCTACTCTATGGGAGGCACTATCAGAGACTGGGCTTTGCTATCGGAGTCCCCAGATTCTTCCAGTGCATTATAGGTTAGATCCTGTGAGCCACACCACACAGAATAAATGCATAATGCCCTCTGTCTGGCCCCACCACAAGCTTTTTTCATGTGGTAAGTCCTAGCTCCTCAAAAGACTTTAGGAGATGGCTAATTTTGTACCATACCTGTAGACCCCAAACATACTGTTCATAGCATTATAGCTGTTGTTTGTTCTGGTGTGTGTGTAAAATTGTAGCAGACAGTCCAAACCACTGGTTGTACCTTACTGTTTTTTCCTTAACAGTGGCTGTGCTTTTTCCATCCAAATTGATATGATGCATTTGGATTTTTTTAAAAAGTGACATCCCTTCTGTCCTCATTCCCCCAACTAAGTGATTGTTCATCCTTTTGTATTTGCTTGGTGAAGGTATTTAATGTCTTGTTTTCCGGCATTCTGTTCATGAGGGAAGATTTGACAGCACAAACTTCACCACTTGGGTCTAAGCTACAGATAACCTCCAGACACCAAATGGACCACATACTCCAAGCGCAACACAAAATGTGGGAAATTGCACTAAACATCTTCCAGCCAATGAAAATATTGTAAACCCATTCCAGGTCTTTCAGAAATCCTGGGGAGGGCAGAGGCTGACAGAAGAAAAAGCAGTTTGACACACCTTTTCCTGGGAGCAAGGCCCACTGAACTCAGTGCAGCTTTCTTCTGAGTAGACACTTAGTTTTTACTAGATGCAAGTCAGCAGCACCAGATGACCCTGCTTGGCTAGGTGCTGGGGTGGATTTTGCCCCACGGCTTGCAGAGCCAGGCTGATGCTGCCAACAGGCCCTGCACCCCTCAGCAAAATCCAAAGGCCCCGATCTGCTAGGCACTGGGGTGGATTACACCCTGCACCTTGCGAAGTCAGGCCCAGACTGCCACCTGGCCCAGCACTGGCAGCAGCTACAAGCAGTGGTCAAAACGGGAGCCTCAGCAATCGCCCTTTCCTACTGGAAAGAAACCATGACTGCGCCAATAAAATGCATGTGGCAGAAAGAAGCGCTAGGCTACCCCCTGGTGAGCCACTTCCTTACCCAAATAGATAGCCAGCCAATCGGGATTTTGTTTTTAAAAATGATTTGTTTCCCTTTTCTTCTCACTTCCTTCTGTGGCCCCGTACTGTAGCCCCCCCCCCCCATTTACGTAAGTTTCACCTTGGAATATCCTGGCCCCCCAGGGGGCCATATGGCCCCCAGTTGGGAAACACTTCTTTATATTACACTGTTGCACCCTGGACCCCTGGTTTAACCTGGAAGCAAATGCAGTGGTGTTTGAAATGTACAATTTGTGGCTGAACTGAATTTCATCATAAAATGAGGATGTTATGTTCAAAAACAAGCACTGCCTCTTGCTCCTGTCAATAATTCTTATACCTGGTCCTTTCATCATTCCTTATAATGTCAAAGCAAGGTTTTTATCCATCTTTATAAAACATGAATAAAAAAATATTGCCAAAGTTCATCCTTTGGTTTCAAGACTGCTTTGTGAGCGACTGGATGCTGAGCAGTTTGGAGCCACATACAGGATCAATAGCAGAAGTAAATGTTATTTCAAAGAAACACGAAATAATTCTCTCTAGTGGTAAAACTCCTGCATTTCTGTCAGGATCATATTAAGAATCTCTGAACTGCAAGACACAGACATACAGGCTCCTTAACTGATATGTTAAGTCAGAATAGATTCATTTTGTTGAACTCCGACACACTGTATGGCATCCAAAGAAATTTTCCATCTAAAATAAGTTCTTCCATCACTCCAGTATTTGTAAAAATATATTCCTTACTCCTATTAGCTGGCGGTATAATATATTGAAATGCACAGTTCAAAATCCTGTTGTCCAAGTTGCAGTTCCTTGGAGCATAGTCTCTAAAACGCACACAGATTACACTTGGCAGTATTTTTTATTTTTTTCTCCTTTTTTGCAAAGAAAGATTATGACTTTAACTTTAAAAGGTATAGTGCAATGGGGAAAAAATAAGATTTACCAATTGGACCACAAATTCAGGGTAAATCTGCAATTATGATTAAGTTTATGAGCTTCATAGGGTTCTTTATGAATTGGCTTAAAAGTATGCCTCTTTGGAATTGCCTCAAAAACTGCACAAACACTTCCGAAAAATGGTCCAAAGGGGGAAATAGATATGAACCTGGGAGATATCAACTTTTTCTGACCAAAGCAGACATTGGGGTAAACACATATCTCCCACCCAAAGGTAGTCACCACAGATGCTTTGCCACTTGAAAGAGTTCCAAATGTTGCACACCAACCTTCCCAGCTTGGATAAAAACTTTAAAAAGTCTTGCTACTCCATTCAGATGCCAATTCCTGCCTTCATCTATCTCTATCTCCACCCCACACCCCTTGCACCATGCCTTCTGAAGTAGATTGCTTTTCCAGCCATAGCCACCATATGTTTCCTTCTCCTCTTCTACAGCATCTAGTACAGTGATAGTCACTGTGATGCTTTCCTGATAGTCTTGGATTACAAATCCCATCAGCCCCAGCCAGCATAGCCAATCAGGGATGGGGGGAGTTGTACTCCAACATCATCTGCAGGATGCTGTGTTAGCTACCCCGATCTAGTAGACCTTTCTTCATTTCTTGGCAATCCACGTTCCTCATCTCCTGTCAACAGCAACCAGGGCTGTGCAGTGGGGAAGAAATCCATGGAACACAATGATGCTATAACACAAAGTAAAGGCACAGGCATTTTCAGTTGCAGGCCCATTACTACAATGTGTAGTTTAGCTCCTGGTTCTATTTCTCCCTGGCATCTTGCAGACCTGAAGAATGACAGACCCAACATTGATCTGATAGACTTTGAGGGGCAGATTACAAATGCAACAGGGAGAATCCTTTCCCCGATACTCTCCTTCTTCAAACAATCATGAACCGGTCTGAACAAGTTCTTCGGCTTCTTCCCTGGCTGTGTACTAAGGAAACACTGAGCTCCCCACAGTTGTCAAACAACACATTCGCGGCTCAAGCAAAAAGCAGCTTGTGTTAAAAGAAGTTCTATCCCAATAAAAGGAAAAGCTCAACTGTGAAGACCCTTGAAGAGAATGCAACACCTCACTGGTATCATCTTTGATCTGCAATTGGTACCTCTAACAGAAATACACTTGACACTTTAAATATTGATGAGATATTTGCAGAGCCGCCATTAGAAGTCAGGGCTTCGCTTTCTACTGGAAGGAGGGGGGGGGAACACATGAGCTTCAAAGACTCTGCAGGGGTCCTGATCTCAAGAGTCTTTAAAGCACCTGAACGTAAATCAAACCAAGGGAAGGGAGTTTGCCCTGTCTAAGTCTGATATGCTATACTGACAGTTGTTACACAGAGTTGTTTGGAAATATTGCAAGAGCCACAGCTCCTTCTGTAGTACCATCCTTGTTCTAACAAATAAGACGATGTTGGAAAAAGGAATGGTACTTGTTCCTTACAGAGACAGATCGCATTAACTGAGCGTATTTGTACTACAAATATATGTCTGCATATATTTCCATTCCCTGGAAAAGCTTGTCTGTGCCTTATATCTTAGAACTGCATTAGTTCACTGAGTGAAATGAGAGAGCAAATGGATAAACTCGCTAAGTGAAGATTATGTTCCCCTTGACCAAGGAAACAACAACACCTTTTTTCTCTCTGCAACTTAATCAATAGAAGGTGAATTTTACCAGTACATTCTATGCAGATGAAGTAAGAGCGAATGTCAGCACCAATCAAGCACTCCATTGAGTTTTTCTGGCTAGCTCACAGTGCTTTTATCCATACGTCAATCTGAGTTTCATCACTGTTAGCAGTGCGACTAATGGAGACAAGCATGCTATGCAGAGCAATCACTATATCAAGGATAATAGGAAGAAAATTGGGCTGCCAGCCTTGTTTCCTCACGCAATATCTAGTTCCTGAAAAGAAAAGCCCTCAGTAAATTAAAATAATTAAATAAAAATAAAAAACCAAAAAAACTTGGATGGATTTTGAACTGCAGAGTAGTAAAAGCCACAAATGGCAAAAATAACCCCCCAAAAAAACCCCAAACTAAGTTCAGCCTGTCGTTTTAGTGATGGTCAGCATCTATAGTTACATTATTCCAGATATTATATTTAAGTCCCAGACTTAACGCAAAGTTAGATGATTGATATAAGTGGAGTAAAACACTCGTCCTTTCGGTTTTGTATTCTGGCCTCAATTTCACATTTATTAATTTGGATGCAGAGGGGAAAGTGGCTGCGAAGTTGGACTATTGACATTGGTCTGGTCCGCTCATCACAGTGAGCCAAACTATGGGACTATGCAATGGAGTTGGCTCCTAGAGAGCAACACACACCCATTCTGCTCCTCCCTATTCCTTTTAGCTCAGAGCAGTGCAGTGACTAAATCTAACATTTTACATATAGGCAACATGGTCAGCATACCTGGCCTCCCGCCAGCTGTATCACTGTGCTTACAGGGAGGGTGAGATGGTTGGGAAGTTGGCATGGTGCCAGCATGGTGGGGAAGCCAATCTACTGCTCCCACCACAGTGCTTGCACTACACCAACCTTCCTGCTGCTTCGCCCCTCGCCTTCACGCTCCTGCTTAGAACAGCAATGCAGCTAGTAGGAAGCTATGTCTCTCCCGGCCAGCTGCTCTTAGGTTTAGGGGGAACAAGAGGAGAGGGAAGGAAGCAGATGCATGCAGATGCACCATACTTGACAGTTTCAGTTGCACATGCTTAGGTTTCGTTGAAGCACAGCATGGAAACTAGCCAGAGGCATCAAATGCTTTGCCAAACCTGATCTGCGTTCAGGCTGCCCACACCAGCTCTTTACCTTTTAAAGCTCATTGTCTCAGTTGCTAATTGTGCGAAAGGAGTCTTGCTGAATTTGGTACCTAAATTATACGGAATTGTGTACAGATTGCCAAAGTTTCCCTTCTATCACTGTAAGTATGTAGCAAAGGAAAGCAAAGGCCCTGATTTCCTGATACAATTTTCTTAAACAGACGTGGCTCTTTGTTGCCTGTTTCTGGTAATAACGATAGCAGAGAGGTTTGGAAGGAACAAAAGCTCACCTGTGCGTTGGGATGCACAGAAATCTTCCTTGGGAAGTTATCTTTAAAGCCCCAGCATTGCAAGGCTGGCTTCACCACATCAAAGGTAATTTTTTTGGCATGCACAGTAAACACAAAGACCACTTCTTAGAAACAACAAATATTTAACTTCAAATCCAGTAGCCTCCAGATGTTAAAATAAAGGGACCGCAGTGCCTCCTAAATCTTATTCACTATGGGTAGATTTGTACTTGGTGTTCTTTTTCTGTCTTCAGGGGCAAGACCTTTGCTACAACTGCACAGATGATATTAATAAAAAGAGATGGTGTGATAGGGTAGAGAGGGAAAAGGGCACATCCTATGTACCCTTTTTATGAATGAGCATGATGTCAGCATTACAGAATGCCCTTTTACGCCTTCTCTCAAAGGAGCCATTATAGTTACCCTCTAAGAAACATCTCATTAGATGCTTAAATACTTATTGTGTGTGTGACCAATAAACATCTATTTCCAGACTCACTGAATAATATAATATAGAAGTTAAGGTTAAAGGAGGAAAGACTGCTGCCGACAGTAAATTCTTCTGCTGTTACCATATGGCTCCTCATAGTCCATCCTACAGTCTGTTTCTTGGTGAGATGGAAGTGTCCATCTATTCTACAAGGTTACACATTGCGTACTTGCAACATCATGTTCCCCCTCATGGTTTAAATCTATCATTGTTTACTTTAGCTCAGTGGCGGAACCCAGCGTCCATCTGGATATTGTTGGATTATAATAAGCATCATCTCTTCCCTTCCCTACAGATAGTGCTGGACTCCCAACGTCCATCACCCCAATCATTGGCCATGCTGGTTGAGGCTGCTGGGTTGGAATCCAATAACATCTGGAGTGCCACAGGTTCCCGCATCCTTTCTTCTAGATTGTGCTTCCTTTAATTCCTGGTGGCTCAACCCTTCGCATTATCTGCAATACGCAACAGGCCTAAATGTTCACCAAGTTATGGACAGCGTATTTATCTATGACCTTTAGTAGCCAAATTTTCTATTGCATCTTTTCTCATGAGCATGAGCTTCTAAACATTTTTTTTAAAAAATACAAGTAAAAATCAAATACAATAAAAACTCATCAGATTAAAGCATCAATAGCATCTAAACGAAATAGTGTAGATTTTGTCACACTTTCCTCCATAGTAACATCTCCCAAACGCATCCTCAGGTTTAGGTTTAACTTAGGCTTATTACATTTGTGTATCACCTCCCAAAGAAAGCCCCAAATGTTTTGCTACCAAAGTAATAAATAAAATAAAATAATAATTATAAGACATAAACTATTTTTTTAAAGATTTAACGATAAAATCATAATTAGCATTCTCTCACTTACAAATCTCACTCTCATGCATTCCCACCAATCATAACATCAGTAATCCCCAACCAGCCATTTGCCAACAAAATTGAATCTACAAAGAATCCTTGGCAGCATTTAACATAATTAACAACCAGCTCATTTGCCGATTCCCATGTAGGTCAATACAGTACCATACATATAGCATGTTGAGCAGTCTTAGACTACCTTGGATCTGAATTTAATCTCTCCTTACCTATAACCTTGCTTTATGTTTAGAACGAACGAACACACACACACACAAATTCAATTTCTTTTTTCTTCTCTATTGACTCCTCTCACCCACATCCTTTTGATCCTCTGATTCCCTGTCTTCCTTTTCAGATTCCATTCCACACATGTTCATAAAGACAGCATACAGAATAAATCTCTTATGTAACAGTTTGTCCCTCTGTTACCAGAAAGATGAATAAGCAACCACGGCATGCAAGTAGGAAATTTCTAGAAAGTTCTCTGTTGTGAATTGGCAGTACCTTCCCTTAATTTCCTATTTGCTTGCAGGGATGTTTATCTTAACTTTATTTTAAATTTACTGTCTGGTTACTTCTCAAGTTTCTGCAGGCTGTATGTAAAACTGCAGCAAATATTGTTGTGTTTTCCTGAAGATTTAATTCCGATCGTTTTTGTATAAATATGGAGCCTAATAACTGCATTGTCTCTTGCAATATATTGCTACTGATTATCCATTTGTTCCAGTAAAATGATCACAAACTCTCCTAAAATAGTTTCTATTATCTACTTACAATAAGGACATTCTGAGTTAAGATTCCAATGCTTGGGCTCATTTTGGGTATTTTTTGCCATTTGGTTATGTCTCACTAGCTAATCAATATCTGAAGAGCAACTTCATTTCTACGGTCTATTGATCCAGTAAGTTGACAATGTTTATGATGTTGTTCATCATCTGCAATCTTCATGATGAATTTGCTGCATCTGCTGTGTGAGAAATTCTTGGGCTTTTCGCCACTGCTTATCCAGTCTGGTAGAATCCCCCCCCCCCGTGTACTGCCGTCTTACATTTCTCAGCAGATAAAAATTGGAATTAAATTATTCCCATACTTCCCCTATTGCTAGATGATCAAGCGGCAAGTAGGCACCATTTATTTCTGCCACAGTGTGAATTTCTAGATTATTAGCTAGATTAAGTTGGTCATTAAAAGGGGGAGGGGGTTGAGTCATCATTAGTGGTAGCAAATGGCTGAGATCTCATGAGAGTCCTGCCACTCATAAGGACTTACAGAGTTCAAAAAGAAGAAATTATCTCTGACCAAAGATATTTCGAATGAAGACCTTGTTATGAAACAAATGACTGTCTCATATATTAGAATCAAAATCAGCACCTACCAAGCTAGGAGGCAAGATCCTTGGAGCAGGATAGAGGCCAGATGAGTCTTTGGCAAGTAGAAGGAGAAAAATAGCAACCAATTTTTGTTCAGACTAAATGGCAAACCTGAATGGAAAGCCTTTATTATAGGCTATAATTCAAATGTAGCTCTTGGAATGAACTAGTCCAGTTGAACAAAGTTCAATTAACAGGTTCAAAAATCTCTGAACTATACACGAAAGTAGCTTCTATAAATGTGGGGTGCACTAAATGTGGATTAAGTTCATTTTAGAATAGACCTTTTTTATGATTTCTAGTTCACATTCATTCCTTCTCCCCACCCCAGGTGAGAAGCCTGACTGCTCAGCTTTCCTTCTTTCTTTCTTTCTTTTTAAAATGTAATCTGTAATGACATCTGTAAAGGAAGTTAGAAAGCAAAATGTGGAGGCAGTGTTCTAAGGCTTATTACACGGATAAATAGCTGCTGTTGTGGCCAAGGTTTCTTAATCACTTAACTGCCATTGCTAAGGCACTTGTATTCTCCTTGCTGAAGAAATTCATTCATTGTCTTCAGACAGGAGCAGATTGCAGCAAGAAGTACAGGTTCAGGAACAAAGTGAATGATGCCTCGTGCTATTAATAGCCATGTGGCTGGTAGAAATTAAACAGGGTAAGCCTTTGCTAGTAGAAAGCTTCGCATGGTGAGATTCTGTCTGTCTGGCCCCCAATTTACTTTTGAGCTCTAGACTTCAGCACAGCAGCCTGTAACATTCTGAATGTTTAAAACAAATTGCCAATGTTGTGTGGATTTGGATGAACTTGAACTGAACAGGTTCATTTTGGGAAAGGAAGAACTTTAACTGGAACTCGTTCCTTTTTGGACAGGGTGAACTTGAATGAGTGTAAATTCCTTTTTAAAATGAACTTTCCAAAGACTGTTCAAATGCATGCAGCTTCAAGAAGATATTGCCTGATTCCAAACTGTTGTAGCCCGCCCTGGGGACCTGCTGGTGAAGTCTGGACAATAAATTTAATACATAATAATAATAATATCTTATTCTGAGATATTCTCATTGCCAACAAGCTAAATAAAGAATAAACATTATTTCTCTGTAATACCTGGAATGTTTTCTTTATTATTTTACTCACTGGAGGATAGCTTGCTGGTAATTACAAAGTCAGCGGGATAAATATGCTTTAAAAACCCACTTCCCGTCCTTCCTGAATTTCTCTCAAGTGTATCTCTCATGCACTGCTTCAATCTCTGAATCAGCCACGTTCTGTGCTGTGTTGTAAATGTAACTGGAATGAATGCTGCTCTTCTAGCAAGGCTTTGGTGGATCTGCCAATTTCAGGCACTGGAAGCAGTTTCTGCAAACTGAACTACATTGTTATGCATAGGAATATCGGAGTGTCGATAGGGGAGGTTTCTGGTTTGGTCCAAAATTTGGAACAAACTTGCCCAATCTTGCCTATGAGTCATTTCAATGAAACATTTCTAGTTGCTAGAAAGCCTGGTGCTTACCAAGCCTGTTGAAAACTTTCTAATAAAAGGAATCTGGAAAAGGAAGTGTCATACGACATGCCACTCCATTCTGAATAATTATATGGGTGGAAAAGATGGCTACTCCTGTAAGTCCTAGCAAGCAGCTAAGAATGGTTTAAAAGAAAGAAAGAACCCGATAAGCCAACAGACCAACTTCTCATTACTAGTTCCCAATTTAAATGTGTTGAAAGCATGCAGGTGTTTAAAGCATGCAGATGCAGCCAAGTTACAGGGAACCAGGCAGAGGGCCTTCTCGGTAGTGGCACCCTCCCTGTGGAACGCCCTCCCACCAGATGTCAAAGAGAACAACAACTACCAGACTTTTAGACGACATCTGTTTAGGGAAGCTTTTAATGTTTCATGTATTACAGTGTTTTAATATTTTTTGGGAAGCAACCCAGAGTGGCTGGGGAGGCCCAGCCAGATGGGCGGGGTATAAATAATAAATTATTATTATTATTATTATTATTATTATTATTATTATTATTATTAAGAATTTTTCCCCTTAAAGAAATCCACATCCCTTACCACTGGTCCTGCTAGCTAGGGATGATGGGAGTTGTAGTCAAAAAACAGCTGGAAACCCATCTGTTTGGTAAGCGCTGTAGTAGAGGGTAGAGTTGCAGGGTAGCTGTGTTACTGTGTAAGTTTTGAGCAAGTGCCTGGAGTACAGAGGCTTCGGGTATTTCTCTCTGAAATTTTGCAGTTCTGACAGTACAACACTATGCCTCTTTAAGCTGCATATATACAAGAATATTACAGTCGAATAAAGAAGAAGAAGCAGCTTTTAACTGAGAAACAGCATTTATATGCCCAGAGTTTAATGGATGGGGCTCCTTGTCAGGACTTGAGTTCACAGAAGGGTGTCTTGGAGCGCAGCCAAAGCCGTTGTTCCCTAAGGCCCTAAATTCCAAAATTTTCACTTAACAACCACAGTCCGCCCTGCATTTGCCCACTCTGTCTGAGACTCCCTCCCTGGAAACCACATAATATTCTAAAAGACTAAAATTCAAAATGGTGTCTCCTTTTGTTGACATCAGCATGCGTGACTGTTGCCATTAATAAGCAAGAACACAACTAACAGTGGGGGGTGCTTAAAGACATTCAGTGGGGCAGAATCCTGAGAGGAATACAAACGAAGACAACATTTGACAAAGACAAATGAAGAGACCTGAAAGAGTCACTTTTGTTAGTACTATTGTAATTACTAATAGGCAGAGACCAATGGCAGGACCTGCCAGTTTAAAGAGACTGGGGGGAGGGAGGAAATGTCACACAGCCATGAGTGCCCACAGCCCCACAGATACTTCTGCCCCCCTCATGGGCTCACCTGGCTTGCAGAAAAGTTTGACAGAAAATGCCTCTGTATCCTGGTGATGAAAGGAAAACACTTTTAGCTAATGATTTCAAAGGCTGCTGTCTAAAGTGGTGAAATGGACTCCCCCTTCTGAGTTGGAGAGGCTACTGTGTTTATCACCCCTAAAACATAATGCAAAGCAAAGGGGAAGATAAGAGTTGCAGCCAGAAAAGTCAGCAAAGTGCTGTCAAGTGCCATGGCAAGGTGCTGGGAAGGCGGGTGTAAATGACAACTCGAGGAGAACTCTTTTGGGCTCACCATTGATAAGCCGTAAGTGGCGACAAGCAGTAATCACTATGTGCTGGCTTCTGTCCTCCTTTCGGTTAAGTAGCCCAATCAACTTAAGCAGGACTTCACACGGAGCAAGCAGTACTTGCTGTGAGTAAATAAATACAGCATGAACACTGCCACCATTCTCAGTGCCATTTCAGCAAGAGTGCATTCGCAAAGGCAACAGGAATAACTTCCAGGATTTTTCACTCTGCTTTCCTACATCAGCCTCACGCAGTGCAACATTTCACCCCTGGCTTGGCCTTCTGATGAATGCTGATTTTGTTGTTGTTATTGTTACAGATTTATGGATTTCAGAACCTATGACAGAGCGTGACAGATCTTTGGGTTGATTTGATATTTTTAAAAAATTGAGCTATGCAATGCATTATTTTGAACCATAAGCTAAGGCAGGGGTGAGGAAGCCATACCCTCCAACATTCCTGATGAAAAGAGGGACTTCCTATTTAATAATAATAATAATAATAATAATAATAATAATAATAATAATATTCATGCCCCACCCATATGACTGGATTGCCCCAGCCAATCTGGGCAGCCTCCAACATATAGAAAAACATAATAATACATTAAACATTAAAAAAACTTCCCAATACAGGGCTTCCTTCAGATGGCTTGGTGGTCAGATAACTCCACACACTCCAACATTTGTCCAATGAAAATACAGTGGTACCTCGGGTTAAGAACTTAATTCATTCCAGCGGTCCGTTCTTAACCTGAAACTGTTCTTAACCTAAGGTATCACTTTAGCTAATGGGGCCTCTTGCTGTTGCCGTGCGATTTCTGTTTTCATCCTGAAGCAAAGTTCTTAACCCGAGGTACTACTTCTGGTTTAGCAGAGTCTGTAACCTGAAGCGTCTGTAACCTGAAGCGTCTGTAACCCGAGGTACCATTGTAAGGATGTCCTAAGGAAAGGTGAGGCATTCCTGGATTAAATCAGAAACCAGAACTGCTTCAGTAAATCAGGGACTGTCTCTAGAAAATAGCAACATTTGGAGAGTTTGGGAACCTCCTTAAGACCAGAGGGCATTTTCCCATCTAGGCAACCTTCTGTGCGGCAGAAGGGACCAGGGGCAAATGTGGTCAAAAGCAACATATGCAGATTTTACCCCTGTACTTTCTACCTCCTAGACACATTCACACACTATTCTCTATTCCTTATCCTGGCAAGCAAGTGGCTAAGTATCAGTGTTCAAAGGCACATTCCAGCCAGGCCACAACACTCACAGAGGAAGGAAATAAACTTTCGAGAAATTGGAGGACACATTTCAGCACATCACTGTGATGGAGTACTTAGGGAATTTTGTGGTAGTCATTCTCTGTTACTCATCCCTTAAATGTAAATAGCAAGTGTCTGCCCCTCTGAAGGAAGACACAACAGAAACTGGCATGAAGTCCAAACCAAGTTTAGATTTTATATTATGTTATCACTGTCAACAACGAAAATTCTCCTCAGTTCTACTGCAGTCACACACACACACCCCATTTTACTTGCTCAAGCTTTGAACCTTCAACTTATATCAAAGGGGTTTTAAGGGTCATTTCATTAACCAGATCCTGGTTATCAAATCATTATGATTCTATGATACTATGTTTATTTTTAGAGGCTCATTCAGGAATTTCCACCACCCCCCAACCCACCATCCACCCCACCATTTACAATCTGCTTCTCTGTGCTCCTTGGCTTGTGGGTTGTTGCTTTTTTCAAAAATAAAGAATAAAGCTAGGTGCCTTTCAAATCTGCCTAGGAAACTGCTTTGTTATTATTTTGCTCAGGCACACCAAGTTCAGCACTTGGAACCTTTGCAGCTATTTTGCTACCTCGGATGAATATGTTTTCTGCATAGAAATGAAGAAGAGATGAAGTCAAGTCATGAAATTGTTTTGTTTCTCTCCCCCCCCCGCCCCATTCCCAGCACAGAAGCCTGCACACTGCTCTATGCAGCTACATAACCAAAAGTCACTCTCGGTATGTCAACAGAATACTGCCTTTGCCATCAAGTATCCGAAACATCAACACATGGAGGAGATTCGAAGAGTCTCCAGAAAATTCAAAGACTTTGTAACAAGGTTAAGAGGGGAAACAGATAATATTTATGTGGACTATACAATTCCTCCATATTTTTTGTGACCACATCCACACGGTACATTTAAAACAGTATCATAACACATTAAAGAGCCCAATCTGCCCCCAAAGAACCCTGGAAACCATAGTTTGTTAATGGCGATGAGAGTGGTCAGAAGGCTCCCATTGCCCTCACAGAGCTACAATTCTCAAAGTTCCCTGGGAAGAGGGACTGATTGTTAAACCATGCCATTAAACCATGGCTAAGTGGTGTAAGAGTGCTTGAAATGCATGATGCAGCTGCGACCTGTGTGTGTGTGTGTGTGTGTGTGTGTGTGTAATTTTTATTTTAAAAAACTCTTTGAAAGAACAAATGGGACCCCCATCCACACAGGATGTAGGTTTGAGAGACCAAAGAAAGCTGAACACTTTTTCAACTGCATGCTTCGACACTCCACTTTTTAAAAAATGTGGAATTCAGACCAGTTCTCCAGTCAGTCAGTTGTACCTGGCACAAGACCCAAAGGACAGCTAAAACAACCGTCTGCCACCTGATAAGTCCCTGAATCCAGGAAGCCAGCTGGTCGTTGCCTTTGACACCAATATATGCTATGGTGTTCTCCTTTCATTTCATTATTTCATTTCATTTTTACTTTAAATGACCTATGTTTCAAGAAAGTCTTTCTTCGGGTAAGTTAAACTTAAAAAAAAAAACACCAAAAACCAAAAAACCTGTGTTAAAGCAAGATTTAAAGTAACCCTCTTGTTAGGCTGTCCCAAAGCAGTGGATGGAATCACCCATCGATTTCGGTTCCCTTCATTTCTCATTTTTTTCCAATCCTAAATTTGGTTGTCCACATTTCTGCAACAATTTGCACATGTTCGGGGGGGGGCACTCATGAAAAATCTGTTGTTTTAGTTGGTTTTGTTGTTGTTTTGCAAGTTTCTTCTAATAATTAAATGTCTCAAATTGAAAAGTTAAAAGCTTGATGAGAAACTCTGACACGTCGATAGGCATACTGCGTTCTCCTTCTGTAGAGTTTGCTGGGGTGTTTTGTTGGGATTGCAGGTTGACATTTCTGTAATGAACTTATTATGTTATAATGCACTCTTGTATATCATTTTCATTAAAAGATTCGTTTTTCTGCACTTTCCCTTAATATATCCATTTTTAAACATTCTTTGGCGTTTGAAATTTGCACCGCAAATTTCAGAGGATGGCTGTGTTCTCTCATTGTTCCAGAAGGTAGATTCCGCTTTAAATGTGAATTGAGCCACATTTCTCTCCCATCCTCACCCTAAGTAGACACATTGCAGCCTGAAGAGAAAGAGAAGATGCTAACCCTCCCCATCCAGCTTGTTTCTTTGTTCAGCAACAGTGCTGAGTTGAGCATGCTAGCTTAGGGGGCACTGGGCAAGCACAATGCATATGGTTCTATACTCCAACTGCCTAACAGTAGAGCTGGAATAGTCCATTATAGTTGCAAAGTGGTAGTACAACTACAAAGTACACACATTTCACCCTAGCCAGCCCAGCCCCACCTCCTGTTTCTGAGCACCTCTTCTTCCTTCACACTTTGTTTCCTCCAGCCCTTCTCCTCAAGGACTCAGGGGAACATGCATAGCGTTCAAGTTTATCATCTCAACAGCTGCCTCAGGCAGCAGATGCTGACAGCTGGGGAGCAGGCAGTATTGTGTGTGCCACGTGGCTTTCCCTGAGCCTGCTAAACTAGCCTCCTGGCCTCAGGGATAGTGGAGGATGCTACCACATTGACGGTGTCAAAGTTAGATTTAATTGCCGGCCTGGTTGACTTTTGTACGCAGCATGGGATAAAGCTCCATTTTGTCCTTTGCCTCAGGCAGCAAAATGTCTTGGACCAGCTCTGCATTTCTACAAGATTCCTGCAAAGCTTCAACTGCCACATTCACACCCCTTTTCCCATCACAGAACTACAATTTCCAGAGCGGTTTAACAATCAATCTCTTCTCCCAGGGAACTCAGGGAATTGTAGCTCTGTGAGTGTGAATGTTGTTGTTGTTTAGTCATTTAGTCGTGTCCGACTCTTCATGACTCCATGGACCAGAGCACGCCAGGCACTCCTGTTTTCCACTGCCTCCTGCAGTTTGGTCAGACTCATGCTGGTAGCTTTGAGAACACTGTCCAACCATCTTGTCCTTTGTCATCCCCTTCTCCTTGTGCCCTCCATCTTTCCCAACGCACAGCTCCCAGAATTCACTGGAACTGTGGTATCCTAGTGGTATCCTAGTTCTTCAAATGTATGGGGTGAATGTGGCCAGTATCATGTATCACAGGGTTTCCCGAACTTGGGTCTCCAGGTTTCTGGACTACAACTCCCATCACCCCTGACCACTGCTAGCTAGGGATAATGGAAGTTGTAGTCCTACAACCGATCCAACTTTGGGAAACCCTGATTTAATCACATTCCCTCTACGCACAACAACACTGTTTGCCACAGGTTTATTCATCGATTTTGTTGAAGTCCCAATTCCGGTTTTTAAGTATAGTGTGTGGGGTTTTTTAACAATAACAAAAAAAAATCATATGTTGGGTTTGCCTACATTAAATATCCCTCTAAAATACGCTAAAGCATAGCTGTCAATGTTTCCATTTTTAAAAGGGAAATTCCCTTATTCCGAATAGGATTCCCCGCAAGAAAAGGGAAAAGTTGACACCTATACGCTAAAGTATCCCTATAAAATGCAAGTGAGTAGGAAATGTTTAACTTTTTTAAAAAAATAATAATTGCAAGCTGCCATGGGAGTGTGAGGTGTAAGTCCTTCAGAAAGAAGTGGGGCAATTTCTAATATGCATATAGTTACAAGATTATATATATATATATATATATATATATATATATATATATATATATATATATATATATATGCTTTCGTAGATTTTCACGGGTACAGGAATGCAGGTTTTGGTGTCTTCGGGTGTCTTCCCGTGTAAGAGTTGGGGTGTCTAGGCGACGTTTCGACGAGGTCTCACTCGTCATCTTCAGGCTGGTGCTTTCGGCTTCTTGTTACTGGAACAGAGCAGGATCTCAGTGTTTGAGTTCCTATAAATACTGTTGAGGGGGTGTGGTGTATAGCCTCCAACGTTCTGGGCAGAGAGGAAGTTCCCAGGTTAGTGTGTCTTTTCTTCTTTTGTTCATTAATTACTTGAGGGATATCTTGAGTGATTTCTTGAGTGATATTCTGAGTACCACTTAGGAGGGTCATTAGGTGTGGATTAGTTGCTAAAGCTTTCGTGTCTTGACCTCTTGACCTTGTGAAGAGTTTTTTCTGAGAAGATGGCTGTACTGCACTTAGTTGTGCTCTGGCTTGGCTTCGTGTATAGGGGCGAGCTGTG
The DNA here is from genome assembly GCF_964188305.1 of Podarcis bocagei. Taxonomy (NCBI): domain Eukaryota; kingdom Metazoa; phylum Chordata; class Lepidosauria; order Squamata; family Lacertidae; genus Podarcis; species Podarcis bocagei. The sequence continues at coordinate 71,833,645 of NC_138129.1, forward strand.
GTTTTGTGCCCTGTGCCAGCCAGATCTGTGTAGGGATTGCAGGGGGGTGCAGCATCCGGAGGTGCCACTATGGTTTGGCTACTGGATGGTGTCTGTAATTTATCTGTGGAGAGGGTCTGGGTTTGGGTCTGGTGTGGTTGATTGGAGATGGCGTTCTGTGTGCCTCTGGTTCTGGTGTCGGTTTTTGTGGGGAGGGCTATTTTCCAGATGTCTGGCAGGCGGGACGTATCGTCACGCTTGTTCATGTTGTGAGGGTGTTTCTCTATCTCGATGGCTTCCATGATTATTCTCTTGTGGTGGTGTTCCATGTTAAAGAGCAATTTGGAATCTGAAAAATTAATTTCGTGTCCTGTTTCTTTCATGTGTTGGTAAAGAGAGGAAGTTTTTTCTTCTTTTTTGACGGCATTCTTGTGTTCTGCGATACGTGCATTTATTCGTCTGTTTGTTTGTCCAATGTACGTGGCTGGGCAGACTTTGCAGGGTATTTCATAGACCCCTTGGTTTTCTAACTGGATTTTATCTTTGGGGTTTCTGAGGATATTGGCTATTTTTTGGTTGGTGCAAAAGGCTGTTTTGATATTGTGTTTATGGAGGATTTTGCTAATTTTATCTGTAGTGCCCTTGATATAAGGAAGGAGGGCCATGCCATTGTTTTCTTCTGTGTCTTGCTTTTTGGGGGGTGTTTCTTTTTGGATTAGCTTCGTAACCCTGGTTTGCTGGTATCCGTTGGCGATTAACACATTTGAAAGATTCTGTAACTCAGTTGTCAAGTGGTCTTTGTCAGCCAGGCGTTTGGTTCTGGAGATGAGAGTCTTGGCTACGGAGTTTATTTGTGCAGGGTGGTGGTGTGATTGTGCATGTAAGTAGCGGTTGGTGTGTGTTTTTTTCCGGTAGATAGTGTGTCCTAGGGAGCCATCAGGTTTTTTGTAGATTAGGACGTCAAGGAAGGGAAGTTGGTTGTTGGCTTCTATTTCCATAGTGAATTGTATTTTGGGGTGTAGGCTGTTGAGATGTGTGAGGAAGCTATCTAGTTTTTTCTTCCCGTGTGGCCAAATTACAAAGGTGTCGTCAACATACCTGAGCCAAAGTTTGGGTTTGTGTTCTGACTTGTCTAAAGCATTGGTTTCAAAGTGTTCCATGTACAGATTTGCGATGACCGGTGAGAGGGGTGATCCCATAGGTGCTCCTTCTATCTGTTTGTATCTTTGTCCATTGTGGATGAAGTACGTGTTGGTTAGGCAGTGGTTGGTCAGGTCCAGGATGTATTCGGGGGGATTGTATTTGTTTTGAATGGCTGTCAAGGCTTCATTAATGGGCACTTGTGTGAAGAGAGATACAACATCGAAGCTCACAAGTAGGTCGTCGGGATGTAGGTTTTGCTTCTTTATTGTTTCTATGAACTGGAAGGAGTTTGTAACGTGTGAAGCGTGGCTGCAAAGTCTGCCCAGCCACGTACATTGGACAAACAAACAGACGAATAAATGCACGTATCGCAGAACACAAGAATGCCGTCAAAAAAGAAGAAAAAACTTCCTCTCTTTACCAACACATGAAAGAAACAGGACACGAAATTAATTTTTCAGATTCCAAATTGCTCTTTAACATGGAACACCACCACAAGAGAATAATCATGGAAGCCATCGAGATAGAGAAACACCCTCACAACATGAACAAGCGTGACGATACGTCCCGCCTGCCAGACATCTGGAAAATAGCCCTCCCCACAAAAACCGACACCAGAACCAGAGGCACACAGAACGCCATCTCCAATCAACCACACCAGACCCAAACCCAGACCCTCTCCACAGATAAATTACAGACACCATCCAGTAGCCAAACCATAGTGGCACCTCCGGATGCTGCACCCCCCTGCAATCCCTACACAGATCTGGCTGGCACAGGGCACAAAACCACAGCTCGCCCCTATACACGAAGCCAAGCCAGAGCACAACTAAGTGCAGTACAGCCATCTTCTCAGAAAAAACTCTTCACAAGGTCAAGAGGTCAAGACACGAAAGCTTTAGCAACTAATCCACACCTAATGACCCTCCTAAGTGGTACTCAGAATATCACTCAAGAAATCACTCAAGAAATCCCTCAAGTAATTAATGAACAAAAGAAGAAAAGACACACTAACCTGGGAACTTCCTCTCTGCCCAGAACGTTGGAGGCTATACACCACACCCCCTCAACAGTATTTATAGGAACTCAAACACTGAGATCCTGCTCTGTTCCAGTAACAAGAAGCCGAAAGCACCAGCCTGAAGATGACGAGTGAGACCTCGTCGAAACGTCGCCTAGACACCCCAACTCTTACACGGGAAGACACCCGAAGACACCAAAACCTGCATATATATATATATATATATATATATATATATATATATATATATATATATGGTGGGGTGAAATATGACAAAGCCCCAGTGAACTTGGTCTGAGGGCAGAATTGCTGTCTGAGCTTTTAGCAGACTTCCTCATTCTGAGTGAACCTACAGTACTGCCAAGCTTTCGGAAGAGCAATTTGATTGTGTTTTCTGGTTTCCTTATTTATTTTATTAAAAAGGATACTATTTTGACTCCTACTGCTCTGCTAGAGCATCACTTTGCTTCTAAATTGCTTTTGGGCAATCAGAGGCAGCTTTCTCAAGGCAGTTGCCTCACACTAAACACAGCCCATTGGTGCCTCTTCTAATTAAGACCATTAATAGCTGTACTACCCAACATTTACAGGAATATGAGCAAAACCCTCCTGACGTTATACCATCACAGTCTAAAGGTGCACGGCTACTTTTCAGACAGACTGTCTACAAGTACTATCCTGTGGTAAGTGAAGCTGCAAATACATTTGTCTGCGGGCCCTAAATAAGTAATGTTCTCCTTTTCTTTTCTTTTCTTTTGTTGTCTTTTCTTTTCTTTCCTTTCCTTTCCTTTCCTTTCCTTTCCTTTCCTTTCCTTTCCTTTCCTTTCCTTTCCTTTCCTTTCCTTTCCTTTCCTTTTCTTTTCCCCCGAAACGGCATATTTTTGCATAGAATTGCCGTTGTTATAGAGCTCGAAGTTGGCAAAAAGGCAGGCCCAGGCAGGGATCCATGCATTGTGCTGCTGTCTGTGTGCCATGTATAGATGATGTGAAATATCATCTGAGAAAATCCAGTAAATGGAGTCAATTATGGGATTAACATTTTTCAAGTATTCATAGGCGAGCAGGATGTCATTTCAAGACAAGTAATTATACGTCAAAAGGGCTGGTTCGTGCAGAAGTGGTTTATCTTTGTGTAATGGGGGAAGAGGTGTCATCTATTAAAAATAGAAATTGGCTGTTGTTGTAAGTGTGTGTGTGTGTGTGTGTGTGTGTGTGTGTGTGTGTACTAGCACGTGCACACAATTACAGAAACCTAGGATCTCTTTATAATTTATTGTATGGCAGCTGAGAGTTGTAATGTGTTGCGCTTATACTGGGGACACCCAAGTACAAATACCTGGCTGGCCACGAAGCTCACTGGGTATCCTTGAGCAGACCAGGATCGCTAACCTGCCCTACCTTACAGGATTGTTGTAAGAATAAAATTGGGGGAAAGAGAAACCAAGCAGGCCACCTCAAGTTCCTCAAAGGAATGTAAATAATGTACAGTATGACTAAGAATTTCATTTTACTTGGGGCCTATTGACACCTGTATAAAAAAGAAAGCTAGCCTAGCCATTTTTCTGTTTCAAAAAATTATTGTTGTTATTGTTAAAAAAAGACTTTTAAAACAATGTCCAAGGGGTGATCAGAGTTCATCCTTTTCATATCTACTTGGTTGCTGTTTTACTATAACCCCAAGATCTACTAACCAGAGTCAGGGGCAAAAGATGGACAGAATTAAAGAGCAGGGTTCCTCTAAGCACGTTCTAATCCTAGGAATTCGTTTTCAGGGTCAGAATTGAACTGAACTTCTGCTTAGTTTTGTCCATTTCAGCATCTTAATTTAGGTGGGGGGGAAAGGCCTTTTGAGGTAGCAACTGAAGAGTCAGAAATCCTAACTTCAGATATACCAGTAGTTTCCAAGCCCTGAGTTTCTTTTAAAAAGAAACATTGAATCTCAGTTCCATATACAGCTACAGAAGCATGCCTCCTCAGTCAGAGGAGAGAGAAATCTTTTCAGTTGCCTTCCCATTGAAGCAGAATGCTTCCTCGTAACCACAATAAAAAAAGAGCGGGGAAAGGAGACAACCCCACTGATGAAACAAATGTATATTAAATTGTACTTTGCTGGAAATGTTAGTTCTTTCTTCCTGAAAAAAAATATATAATTATATTGATATTGATTTATAGGCTTCCCACAGGCTGGAGTAAAGCTTTTAAAATGCCTGCCTTCTTTTGCCCCCTCAGAGGCCTTTGTGAACCTCCATGCTGGCTATCAATTGCTTACTTTGCAGCTCTTAACACAAAAGGCGGTACCCGGGGATGTTTCAAAATCAGAACAATTGCACATGGTGTATAGTTTAGCCTCCATCTGGTGATGGTGACGAGGAAGACAGAATTGCTAGTGTCCTCAACTTTAGTCTCATCTAGGAAGACTGAGGAAAACCTCTGTCTGAGGCCAGACAGGGACAGACCCTCCAAGTGTCCCTATTTTCCAGGGACAGTCCCAGATTTACAGAAACCATCCTGGTTTCAGATTTGATCCTGGAATATCCAGCTTTAGGACATCTCTATTTTCGTCAGAGAAATGTTGGACGGTATAGAATAGGGTGTTCCTATCAGGTGCTCTGGGTTGCATCCCCCATGGGGAGGTGCACTGCATGATGTCGCACGATAGGAGGAGATCTGGGGCCGTCACACCCTCTAGGTAGCCCAATGGGGCTTAGTTGCAGCTGTGGGAGGGCCTGTCCAGCTGTGGAAAATTGGGGGTGGGGCTCTGACCCCACGGCTTTGCATAGATGGCACACCTGGTTCCTATTTTCATTGAAGAAATGTTGGAAGACTGTGCAGGAATGATCCCTTATTACCCCAAAACATCAGAAAGGGGGCTTCGTTTTTCAATGAACTAATATCCACCCTTCCAAGAACATTGGCCAACTTATATCATGTCCAAAACCCTCAACAGCCCATCAGTACTAGAAGGCAGCCCTACTCCCCCCCCCACTGATTACTTCTGAGACATCCTTGCAATTTCTGTATTTTCTGGAAGGACCAAAGCTTTCACAAAACAATAGAAAGTAGTCAATGGATCCAGAGTAGGCTTGCCATATTTCAAAAAGTGAAAATCTGGACACAAAAAATTGTTGAACTTTTTTGGCCAAAGTTATGAGCTATTTTTAATGAAATTTACCAAAATCTACACTTCCAACATGGGCTGCAATGCACCTGGATTTTCCCAGACATTTCAGCGATTTCCACTCAGCCGCTGTTTACCAGGGAAATTTCAGACATATGGCATCCCTAATCTAGAGGCAATTCATAATCCATCCTATCCTGGATGTTACTTATAAATTGATGTCTAAATATTTTTCTTCATAACAATGCAAATGATTATGGAAAGAATGAAAGACTGAAACGGAGTATTGCACACCCTCTATCAGGTGTACCTTAAAGGATTATACTTTATAGGATTACATTTATAGGAGTCAGACAGTGATGTATCAGGTCCCAAGAGACTTGACCCCCCCATGTGAATCACTGATTTCCTACTTTCTGGCTTGTATCCAACATAGGGCTGTCACACTGAAGATGGAGCAAGCTTGTTTCCTCCTGATCTGGAGGTTAGGACTTAAAACAATGGCTTCAAGTTACAAGAAATATTTCTGCTTGCACAACAGGACTTTCTCTCCCTCTTCTCCCCTCACGTGCCCCAATCTGTTCTGTGGTTTCCTCTAACTCTCTGGAAAATATTTTTTTTGTGGGGTGTGGTATTGCAGGGCATATTCAGTGCTATAGAATCACGGAGTTGGAAGCACCCCAGGAGTCATCTACTCCAACTCTCTGCAGTGCAGGAATTTCAGCTAAAGCATCCTTGACAGGTGGCCATCCAACCTCTGCTTACAAACCTCCAAGGAAGGAGAGTCCACCACCTCCCTAGGGAGTCTCTTCCACTCTTACCATCAGAAAGTTCTCCATCATGTTTAGTTGGAATCTCCTTTGTTACTTAGTGCTACATTGGATGCCATCCTTTGTGTCCCCGTGGCAGTAACCAGAGGAAGAATTACCTGCACTCAGACCAGAGACACCAAAACCTTCTCTGATCAGAAACCTCTTCAGGCCCTAGGCTTTATTTTGGTGAACCCTCTTATTCAGCATCAGAAACCTAGCATCAGTTGAGGGCGCAAACACCCTGCGTCAACACAAACGTCTGTGCTGATTTCTCCCATCCTTCCCCCTGCGACGCTGAAACCGTTCGTGAAATGCCACACATTCACTTTTGCTGCAAGTGTTTCCTCCTGTATTTGCCAGACACTTTTCGCCCGCCAGATGGGTTTTCCCCAAGCTCCCACGCTACTAGTAAAACTGCAGCATTTTTTTGTTAATTTATCACTGTATTGAAGTCTAATAAATGGACCATACGTAGCTAGGAGGACAGAATGGAGGAGCGACTCCCATACATCCTGCACATCATGCTAAGCAAAAGCTGTGTTGTGTTAACTGTCAGCTTGAGAAATAGCTGACATTTGTTATTTTAATTAATAGTTTAGTTTGCTGAAATAAGCTTCTATGGGAAGCTATGGCTTATATTAAATCTTCGTTACAGCATTATTTTCCACAGACTAGGAGGCAAAAAACTCATTTTCAAACAACTGCTTCACCCAGCAAGGTCACCACCAACAGATTGAATGCACACGTCAAGGAGACATCTGCTTCCGAGACATCGATACATGTGAAAATGTTCTTCATTTTTTTAAAAAAAGAAAAGGTACACTTTCCAGTGGAATATTTCATTATTTAGTCCTTAAAGCTGCAACCTTTACAGAGCAATTGTTTGCATTTCTGCTCAGAAGTCAGTCCCACAGAATGCAATGAAACTTACTCCCAGGTTAAATTATATAGTTCTACAGCCCTACAGTCTGCTTTTTGAATAATTCCGTATGAGCAGTTTAATAAACAAAGCGAAAACACCAGCACTTAATAAAAAATGCAATTCTGAAAGCTACTGGATGTGTTTGCACGATAGTGTTGCTCTAATGCACTGTATAGGAGACTAACTTGGAAGGAGGAAAATAAAGAAAATGAGATGTAGGTGGATTCAGCTGACGAGAGCAAAAAAAGAAAAAGTTACGGCTTGATAGACAAGGAAGAGGAGGAGTCATGATTGGAGGGTGGGTTTTTTTTTTACCAATGTTTAGCAGTAGGTTCTGGCAGAGTTGTAGATAAGCCCCTCCTGGGATCTACAAATTATGTCTGGACATGATATCTACACCTTTTTACTAGCTAGCTATGAAGTCTAGTCCCAGCATGATATTGCAACATAATTATATGAAATCTCAGTAAATATATTTCCTGATTTAAGTTAATGTAACTCAGGCTACATATTCACACACACACACACACACACACACACACACACACACACACACTTTTAACCTGAAATTTATTCAAGACCTTTAGATAGGACCTTTTCGCTTTCAGTTTTTGAAACTGGTTTCCCATTAGCTTACATATGTACAAATATACAAAGAATTTGGCATAGCTATCTATCTATTTTTCTATCTAATTGGGCATTGGGCATGAATGTTAATTGGATAAGTTTACTTCTCAGGTGCAATTTTCTTCTAAGAGGTCTCACTGAAAATTATCTGCCCAAAGGTTTGGAAAACCTAAACTAGGTTTAATCCATTTTAAATCAGAATTTATGATAGACATAATTTTTTGTCATGTACAGTCCTTCATTTATGGCCCTCAGAATGGTTATTTGTTTCTTCTTCCAACAACCTCCATGACAAATGACCTGATCCAATTATGCTATCACATGCAGTTGTGACTTTGCTCCTAATGCCTAGAAAAAAGATCCATATTATGCCACAGACAAAATTTACATGGATTGTCAGTCTGTTAACACTTACACAAGCCCCCAAAATTGTATTTTCTAAAAATAATAAAAACGAAATCTGCGGCATTCCATTAATAAAACTTCCAACTGTTTCCCAACTGCATGCTTTGATTCTAAGACTGCAACCTTAGGTGTTGTTACTTTTGCAGCAAGCTCCAGTGAACTCAATTAGTACTTACTTCTGAGAAAGCATACATGGATTCAACCTATTAAACACACCAAACAGGTGTTTAACAAAGACTCTTTTTCATCAGGCTGAAATGCAACCTTTGGTGGTATACACACCAAAATTGTACAATTACTTATGTCCTTGGCTCAGGAGTTGCCTAACTTCATACTCTCCAACATTTCTCTGATGAAAATAGGGATGTCCTAAGGAAAAGCAGGACATTCCAGGATCAAATCAGAAACCGGGACGGCTTCTGCAAATCCAGGACTGTCCGTGGAAAAGAGGGACACTTGGAGGGTCTGGTGTATGCAGCTTTTACTTTTTAACTGGCAATTCAAGCAGCCTTACTAAGAACTTTTACCACTTTAAGCTGTCAGATTGGAGTAGCAACCCCATCACAGCTGAAATAAATAAAAACATGCATGCCCTGTTTTGATGCATTGGATCCAGAAGAGTTCCACCGTGGCACACACTTGTTAGGGGACATACATGTTTCAGTCAGGCAAATACGTGAGTCACATTGCCATAGGATTTGCAAAAATTTGTGAGCAAATGGTTGAGAATTGCCAGCCTGCCTTGTAATAGAGAGCTGGCCCAGCCTTTTGTAATTTCCCTGCTCCAAACATGCATAGCTGAGCGATGGTGGTGACAGGTCTGGTTTTCTTTTTGCAATAGTCAGCTTTTATCGTCCTGCCTCAGGCTTGAAGCTGCTTTAGCAGAATCTCATCGTTGCTGAGCTTGAGGCCCTAACCTGCTAGCGCTTCCTTAATCCTTTATTTGCTAATGGTCTGGTGCCACCTCTCTGTCTTACTTGACATGGCTCGTCAGGTAACCTGCTGTTATCACCACCATATGTAAAAAAAAATGTGACTTGTTTTATTTAAGCTGTGTTTAGCCCTTCACTGGCTTCCTAGGACAGTCTTCCTTCAAAGGTTTGCATACCGGCATACATGTATTTATTGCTTTGTTAGGGGGTAAAATGTGCCATGTTTTTCTTTTCCTTTGGGGGCGAGGGGGGGAGCCTGAGCCACTAAACCTCTGCAAAATGAAAAATAAGAGAAGCAATAGCCATTCTCTTGCTATCATTCAGCATTGGGAATTGAAGAACCTGGCTAAAACAGTTGTAAATCCTGATGTGATTTCAAAAACATGAAGGCTAACTTTGCAGTTTGCCAATGGGGAGATGGAATTGTGAAAACCGAAAAATTCATCTTGCACAAAAGTAGTTGCCGAAGATCCAGTTTTGCTACCTCAATAACAATTCATTTTTTGCAGAATATCATCATAACAGGGCTTCTGGGTTTCTGTTGGCCTTAAACTATCCTGATCTCTTTTTTTATTTTACTTAGCCTTTTTTTTTTAAGCTCAGCTTTGATGGTGCACAGTGGATATTTCTCAATTGGATATACTTAAAAGTCCCAGAGGCAGATGAATAATGGCTATTTTTTTCCTGGGGAATTTTGCATTCCTAGAATGTTGTGAAGAGCGCTTGTTCTAAAGATGCACGTCAAGACTTTTCCTAGGGATTCTCAAGCTCTGTGTATTCTTCATCCTGCAGTGTGATGCCATCCTCAACTCTGCATCATTAACATCGAATGGACAATCCTCCCCTCTTCCTTTGCCCCGGCACAAAGTTTTTGAAGAGCTGCTCAGGAGAAATCGAGTAAAACATTATCTGTGCTGCAAAACAACATCTCCTCAGACTGGAATCAGCCTTCAGGTTCACAAGTCTTAAGATAACATATGTAATGATATAGAATAAACCCACATAGTATAAAGCCAAAGCTTCCTTAAGGGTGGGATGGATTTCAAATGTTGAATTTACTCATATTGAGGGACTTGCTCAGCCACACAAACAAGCTATGTAGTAGCTTTGGGGAGCTATATACTGTGTTAAGAGTTTCAGTGAAGCTCAGTATGACCTAAGAGTTTCATCCCAACATCCGCTGCAAAGCTGCAGGGAGTGTGACTCTTGAATCAGTCCATGGAGCTACTTGGGCTTGAGAAATGTCTTGGGACTAGCCCTGCTTGTGTTCAGTATCCACAGTCCATGTTTTTGGCGACATTGTGGGCATGCTCCCTTGGATTTCTTCAGTTTATATTTGCCCATCAGGGACAGGATGAAACAGGGTATCACCAGGGATTTTTTTCCAGCCAAAACTCACTGGAAATCAGTTCCGGCATCTCTCAGGTGGACACCATTGCTATTTTAAGAGAGCATGGGAGGTGAGTTCCGGCACCTCTTTTTCTAGAAAAATAGCACTGGATAATAATTTGGGGTCAAAATTAAATTGTTTTGGTATGTCCAATCTTTCAGTTTTGTGAAAAATTCAGTACACTTTCTTTATATTTCTGTATTGTATTTGGAACATTTACTCTGTATATTTCTGTGGCGTACTGGGAATATTTACAGCAAAGCTTGTTTATCCTACATAGAGTGGTATTTATTTATTGGATTTCTTACCAACCTTTCACCATAAGGCCCCAGGGTGGGTTACAAGCAACAATATAGAAATACAATAGTATAATCAGGTCTTTTTAAGAAAGAAAAATTGCAAAACCTCAGTGTAGGCAGCAGCTGTCATATTCTTTCTAACAATGAATGGAGCTGGCTTACAGGATGTGCTCAGCAAAAACAGAATCACAGCACAGTTGTGAAGCTGTATGTGAACAGTTTGACAATGCTTAGGTGTTCCCGGGCTTCTTTGAGTGATTGGGCTAGGGCTCTCTTACATTTTGGCCAGAAGGCATGTAAACTGAGCCTTGGATGTTGAGCACCTTGAAAAGTAGGAAAGATATGATTTGAAAGATAGTAACAGCTCCATCTTCATTTTTAACATACCCATTGCAAGAAATGGCATTAAAATGGGGTGCATTACATCAATGGCACAGGCCCATAGCTGGAAATGGGGCCAGGAGCAATAATATCTAAACATTTTTAAAGACCTGACCTACCTTCAGCACAACAACCATCTGGGAACCCATCCTAATTTTTCTTACCACATATTTGAATGGTGGCGACACACTTCAGGTCCAACTGCAACTTAGTAGTGGATTCTGACCCACCAGTTGAAGACCATTTGGAAGGATGAAGAAGACACGACGGAGAACATTTTAAAAGCTGGTGGAAAGGGCTTACTGGAATTGAATGTCAGGAGTCCAGGTTCCCAGCTTGATAACACAGTAAGTGTAGGTAATTAAAAAGTAGGGTTTATGGCAAAAACAAAGCTTCCGGCATCATCACTCAAGATGACCCTTCTGAAGATTCCTTCCGGTGTTGACAGAAGATATTGAATTTACGACCCTTGTGTCGCTTGTTTTGCTTCCTACCTAGCATAAGCTTGCCAGATTTTTTTCAATGAATCTGGGGACACTTTTCAACTTCAATTGATTTTGTATGGGGACTGATTTGTAAATCCGGGAACTGTCCCCAGGAAACAGGGACGTCTGGTAACCTTAATCTAGCAGCCCTCCCATTCACCGACTCTTCAGACTTAGTGGGTCAGCTCCAGCCTCTTCCTGTTCTGAGAGGTTGTCTCTGAGTCTGTTTGTGCTTTTTGAGAGCTTTGGCTGTGTTCCAGCCTTCTCTCAGCTACTGCCTTATCAGCTTGCTGTTCAAGGTCATGAAGAGCCAAAGTCTGTGGCTGTCATCTCTCTCCTGCCTGAGTAAAATCTAAGCTTCTCTGTTCCTGGCTGCTTTCTGCAGTTGGCTGCAAATCTTTGCTTGGAGCTGGCTCATTCCCGACATTAAAAGTCAACAGTTGTAAAAGACGCACGTGAGATTCCTAGTGTCACTTTCCTTAAGGCCTTAAAGCACAGTTTCGTCCCTTAGCCTCATCCCTTTTCATGCGGCATGGTTGCCATGGCCACCCCATTATAATTTGATATAATTCTCCTCTAAGCCTTGTTGAAATGTGAGAAGGGGAGAACCCTACAGCCCTTCAATTCCCTCATAGAGCTGATACAGCTCTAGTCATCTGGAAGCATTATGGTCCAGTTGTTTTCTCATTATCAAGCTGTCTGGGACTATGTGTGTACCAGATTTCTGTGGCGAAAGGACCGTAATGATTTTGATAGCTCCCAAGTATAAAGGCAATGTGTGGGCGCTGGAGTTTCCTTTTAGACTCTTGCCTGGATGGTGCCTACATTATTCAAATGGATCTCTACATTATTCCAAAGAGTCACACATAGAATTTCTATATGCACATATGGGGTTCTCTGGGGCACTTTCTAGGGTCACCTGTACCTTGAGAAAAACCGAGCCAGAGGGGTTTTATGGCCCTTAAGAGTATTTATGGCAGAGACGAATGCAGCCTGTGGGAGATGAGCAATTCCGCCCCTATGGAATTGCTTTCCAGTCCTACAGGAAAGGGACTTTTGGATCCTGGCCTCAGATAGTAATACGTACTCTTACAGAATCTTTCCATTCATGAGTCTTTGCTGAGTCATGAACGCACACACACACACACACACACACACACACACACACACACACACTATATTAATTTCTGTGCAGTACCTAACAGTATTGTAGTCCTAAACTTTCTTATTTGGGGATGGCTTTGTTGCGCTATGGAGGACATCTCTCAACAAGTCTCCAGGCTCCTTTCCATTTGTGGAAACTCTTGAATTATATCCTGGGGATTCAGTGACATTAGATTTTAGGTTTCCATGTAAAGACTGAGGCAATAAAATGAGTCCTGAGAAATTTATATATTTCTGGTAATTAGCAGTTGTGATACTTGTTCACCATACCCTGTAATTGCATTTTTAGCTTATTATCCACTTTACAATAAAAAACAAAAGCTACATCCATCCTAATTTTTATAAAATATGCAGTTCATTAAATGTAGAACAGTCATCTCTGAAACATACCTAAAATTTAACAAAGTGGTGATTAGCATAGAATTCAAAGGCATAATGTGCAGCTACTAGATAGCATTCCGATTAAATGCAGCACACTGCGCTGGAATGGTTAACCTCATAAATCCCTGGGAGTAAATGCTGTTCTCTCATTTTTATTTCCAGTTCCATTATCAATAATATAATTTTGCTTTGTTTACATATTCCTCACAAGTCACCTGGGTTTGCTTTCTTTCCATTTCATCTCTCTCTCTCTCTCTCTCTCTCTCTCTCTCTCTCACACACACACACACACACACACACACACACACACATTCTTTCTGAAGAAGAAAAAACATATATCTGAGATCTTTTGTGACTGAGAACTATTAGGACAAACCCTAACAGTGATATTAAATATAGAGAAGTTGTTAAAAATGTGCTAACACGGTGAAATCCCAAAAACTAAGGTGTGTGAGATGCATATAAAATTACTTTACACATGTCCTTCAAAACAAGTTTAATACATAGTCAGGTCACATTATTGCACATCAAATTCTCGGGGCCTCTAGCTGCCAGTAGCAATTATCTGTAAAAGAACATGTTTTCCCTAGTGACTAGCTATCAGGGTTTTTTGAGTATACCTAAGCATAGCCTTGAGCAAAACTCCTACGGGGAATACAGTATTGGGAAATACAGTATTGCATTTGGATGAAATATCAGGGTTTCGGTGCAATATGTCTAGATACGTTTGTACATCTATTTCAACACGCCGATGTGTTTATCTGTTGACTTTAATTGCATGATATGGCTGCATATAAATGTAAATATTTCTCCTGCATATCTACCAAACTTTTACGATGAGGTTTGGTAGGGTTTTTTTGTTTTTTTGTTTTACTTTGCAGCTTATTTTCCAAAATAATGTATATCCGTGGCGCATTTTACTAAGCTGCTGAAGTCTGTGCTCACGTTATTGCAATAACTGGATCCATTTTATGTTAAAAGTTTTGAAACATTTGACTTAAGAGACTAAACAACGGTTGTGTTGTGTCGCGTGGGAGGTTGAAACCCTCAGTGGCGTAGCGTGGGGGTGCAGGGGGGGCCGGCCGCACTGGGCACAACATCTGGGGGTTAGGGTTAGGGGGCGCAAATCCACAGGTTAGGGCGCGCAAATCCATGGGTTAGGGGGCGCAAATTACTTGCCTTGCCCTGAGTGCTGACAACCCACGCTACGCCACTGGAAACCCTTAATTAATTCACTTCTGCCCACTTATTTTTATCCTCTTGCGATGGCCTGCTGAGGGCCTGAAGGGCCCTGCTCTTGTCTCCTTCCAACTGGCTTGGGGCGGAGCTTGACAGGCTTCACAAGGACTGCAGCTGCTTTTAAGTTGTTTTCCATTTTTATCTGTGTTGTTTTAAATGAGACCATCTTGGCTGTGAGCCCTGGAAGACCTGCACCCTGCCTTGCTGGCCCTTTCCCATCTGGCCTGGGAGAGTGGAGTGCTGACTGACTCCAGCTACAAAAGCTGAAGCTGTTGAACAGATTATTGGGCTGGAGTATTGTTTATGGGTTGTTGAGAGAGCTTGTTGCTGTTACTGATATTATTGTTGTATCTTTAGTTTTAGATCTTATGATTTATGGGGAAATTGTTTCCCTTTGGCTGTGTACTTTTTGATGTGTTTTATTTATTGTTTATGACTTCTGTTATGTTTGTAATTATGTAAAGCTTGCCATGTTGTAAGCCGCCTTGAGCATAGTTTTGACTATGGAAAGAAGGCATACAAATAAAATGAGGATATGAAAGTGTGATATATTGTACCCAGCGCCCATAGTCAGCAGTCTAGAAATCCACTGACAAGGACTCCATCATGCATCACTTGAAAACCAAACTTCTAGAGCTCTCGCCATTGCCAAAATCCTCCCTCTATAAGCATTACTCATACATCACAGTTTTACTACAAGATGCAAAATGCCTTTAAATGTAATGGTGATTTTTTTTATTTTTTATTTTTGGAGGGGAGGGTGGGAGAGAGACAGGAAGGTTCTGGCAAAGTGGAAGTGTAACTGCTACTGATATAGGGTTATATTGGCAAGTGGCTACATTGTGCAGGTGAAATAAATAGCCAAGGATTTCAGGGTAAGAGAAGTATTGCTAATGAGGGGTCTGTTCAATTGTATCCAATCTATTCTACCCCCAACTAAAATAATACCTTTGACAATACCCACAGAGGTAACATCCTGCTTCTTTTTGGCTTGTGTTGGGTTTTTTTCTTTTTGTTTTAAAGCAAATGCAACAACAAATCAATTTAAAATTGCAAGGCAGGAAGAGAAGGATACGTACATTTTAAGCTTTTTGTTTCATTAGATTAAAAGGAAACAATGTGACATCTTCTTGGTTTTTGGCAAGGAATCTTAACAAGAACCGTGAACATGGAAAAATTTCCGTGGACTGCTAAACAGGTTAAAATTTCCTGAGAGCAATCAAAAGCATTAATTTATTTTTTTTACAAATGTTCCTTTTCTTCTTCTTCAGAAAGAATGGAGGGATGGGGGCAAAGCGAACCAAGCAGAGGATATGCCAGCTCTGGGTTTCCTACACTGAGCAGTGAATTACATTAGAGACCCCTGCAAACCCCCTCCAACTCTTAAAAATCTATGGTGGGTGGGTGGGAGGGCTGTGTGTGTGTGTGTAATAGTAGTAGTAGTAGTAGTAGTAAATTCTCAGTGTCCTGAATGCTCCCCCCCCCCACCCTGCCCTCCTTCCTGGATTTTTGCAAATATATGCCATTTATCTGATTGAATTCCTGTCTCATCTTTCTACATATTACAGCTAATTAGTACCCCCCGTTGAGCAACAGTCCACTGATAGAAAAAAGCAGTTAGATAAGATCTACATTAACAAATGTAGTTCATTTAATATCATTTGTGGTGCTGCATTATTAATAATACATAATTACCCTGGGCAGCCTAGAAGAGGGAGAGGGGAGGAAAAACTATTCTTTAATTTCTTGGCCTTTGCAAAGGAGAGGTATATTTGACAGAATAAAGGACTGCCTCACTACAGGTAGCCATCCATCAAAAAGCTTTATGTGTCAAACTATTTTATTAACTTTTTGCATTGAAAGGAAACTTGTGTTCCTTCCTTTTCTTTTCTATTTAAGCTCCTTTTCTTTCCAGCACCACAACATCTGGATTAAGGGCCATTCATCTCAGCCACAGGGGGCTGGGCGTTTTGAACATAAGCATCTTTTATGGTGATCAGTTTGATGCATTGCAATATGTGGAATGTGGGGCGAACGCTTTTCTTGCTACAAGTACATGGATTACGAAGCTGCTGCTCAGATCCACCTGTGATCTGAGTACTTGCGATGATGAAAAAGCTCCCGTGCCTTGCTTCGTACAGTATTTGGTACATATAAACTGAAGCTCAGTCCAGAGGTGCTGTGGACAAGCAGCTCCCATGACTGGGAGTTGGGGAAATACTCTGATCTTGATACGGCTGTGCTCCCCTTGAAAGGAGCAGGTACATAATTTGGGGCTGCTCCTCGTGCCATTGTTGACGCAGGATACCCAAGTGGCCAGGAGTGCCTCTGCCCAGCTTTGACTAGTATGCTAAATACAACCTTCCCTGGATAGGGATAGCTTGGCTTAGTCAGCTGTGCTTTGGTAATGTCCAAGCTGCATTGCTATAGAATGATTTACATGGCACTGCTCCTTAAGACGGTCAGGAAATTGCAACTATTGCAAAGTGGCAGCCAGAGCACTGGTAGTAGTGTTAGGATTTTTATCTATCTGACCTGCTCCAGCGAGTGGTAAGGTAAAGGGACCCCTGACCAGTAGGTCCAGTCGTGACCAACTCTGGGGTTGTGGCGCTCACCTCGCTTTATTGACTGAGGGAGCCGGCGTACAGCTTCCGGGTCATGTGGCCAGCATGACTAAGCCGCTTCTGGCGAACCAGAGCAGCACACAGAAACACCGTTTACCTTCCCGCTGGAGCGGTACCCATTTATCTACTTGCACTTTGACGTGCTTTTGAACTGCTAGGTTGGCAGGAGCAGGGACCGAGCAATGGGAGCTCACCCCGTCGCGGGGATTCGAACCGTCGACCTTCTGATCGGCGAGTCCTAGGCTCCATGGTTTAACCCACAGTGCCACCCGCATCCCTTCCAGCGAGTGGTACTGTTCTACTATGTTTTGTGTACATCATGTGAGTGTCTGAGAGAGCGTGAGACAGGAAGTCTGAGTACTGTTGGAAGTTGGTTTCACTTCTGAAAGTCTGTGCTGTGCTGTTCTGTACTGGTACTCAAAGAGCACAGACATGCTGATGGAGTCTTTGTATATATAGACTGTAAATAAAGTAGTTTTAGTGCTACTGATTGAGTCCATCTTCTGCTATGATATGCCAGAAGATGACCGTGCTCCTCTCAGGAGAGAGGGGTCGCTTATCACCGGTCTCTCTGGACTGAGGGAGATTTACAGCCAGGGAGGACCACTGGAGAGACACCCTGATGACTTGGGAAGTTGGTGGCCTTCCCGGGCATGTTTCCAACATGTAGTGACAGGCCACGCACATATAACTCCCATCTTAAAACAACTTCACTGTTGCCACTTGCTCTCCAGGCCCAGTTCAAGGCATTGAATGACCTGGGACCCAAATATCCAAGAAAATGCCTTCTCACATACCAATCTGCACATACTTTAAGATCAGAGGATAAACCCCAGCTGGTGAAGTGAGTAGCACCAGGGGCTATGGAAGGGCCTTTTAGGTGACAGCTCCACATCTGTGTAACATTCACCCCCACAGAAGTGCATTGAACTACGTCACTGTTTTCTTTTATGTAACAAGTGAAGATGTACCTCTTTCAGCTGGAAGCAAATTTAGCAGGGTATTTTAATGTGATTGTGTTTATGTGCTTGGGAAGATGTGGGGGTTTGATTAATCGTGTGTTGACATTATCCGCAGGATCACTTGTGGTTGGTTCCTGCTGCTGTGTTTTAAAATTGCATGTGTTGTTGTAGATGTTTCGCTCTTGACTTGCATAATTTCTCTTCTCACCAGTCGCCTTGAGACTTTTGTATAAGGCAATTAAGGAGTGAAATAAATAAAGACCACCAAATAAACATTCCTGCTAGACGTGTATAGGTGGAAATCCAAGATGGAGACCATGAGGTAAAATGAAGAAACAAAAGGAAAAGATTTGCTTTTTTTTCTTTCTTTCTTCAAAAAAAGAAAGAAAGAAAAGAAAAACCAAGTGAAGGACAAACTGTTTCAACAACAAAGAGCAAATGAACAGTTTCAAAAAAAAATTAAAAAAATGACTTTATGACAAACAAAAGAAGACACAAAAGTGTGATGGGAATGAAAACTCCGCGATTTTCAGCCGGGATAATAGCTAGGGTTCAAAAGAAAAGAGGTGAACTCTTCTCTCGGAAGCAGTGAGACAGTTGATTCCATATGCATTGAATATATTAGCCTGGTAGAATACATGAAAGAAAAGCCGAGATCAATTAGAGTTCAACAAAATATGATCCACTGCAGATGAGGTGGTGTATGAATTACTCCTTGCAACAGCTACTGGCAGGGCTCGTGTCAATGAGGTTGCACTGATGTAGCAGAGAGGATTTGGCCTTAGAGTTGTTAAATATTATAGGTCACTTTGAAAGGCCACAGCTCCACAGGCAGCATATTTTTTAGAAAGATTGCTAGGATTTCTTTTTTAAACAACAACACCGAAAGAAGCAAAACAAAAAACCAGGATGACCTAATCCCCAAGGCTGCAACTAAGTCAGGTCAAGGGAGTAGACTTGGATGGGCCAAAGCTGATGGCAGAGTAGGGCTAGGCCTCTGGAGGATTTACTCTGTGGGTGCAAAATTTAAATAATTCTACCAGCGCTGGTCGCAGGGTCACCTTCAGTCGCTTTCATCACTTCTATTACAAGGTACAGACCAGAAGCAGGGCAGAAAAAGCCTCTCAGTTTTGTTTCTTTGAACATTGTTTTTATTCAGGGTATGTTACAAGCAATATGTGTAATTTATTTTTATTTTTTAAAAGAAAGTGTGTTCTTTGAGAGCCAGTGTGGTGTAGTGCTTAAGAATGGTAGACTCGTAATCTGGGGAACCGGGTTCACGTCTCCGCTCCTCCACATGCAGCTGCTGGGTAACCTTGGGCCAGTCACACTTCTTTGAAGTCTCTCAGCCCCACTCACCTCACAGAGTGTTTGTTGTGGGGGAGGAAGGGAAAGGAGATTGTTAGCCGCTTTGAGACTTCGGGTAGTGATAAAGCGGGATATCAAATCCAAACTCCTCCTCCTCCTCCTCCTCCTCCTCCTCCTCCTCTTCTTCTTCTTCTTCTTCTTCTTCTTCTTCTTCTTCTTCTTCACATAGAGAATTGCCAGAGGATGAGTTCATTTAGCATCTACTGACTATGTAACTGATGAGAGAGTTTCAACATCAATTGCACAAAAGCATTTTGGAGAGATGGGAAGAAGAGTAAGGGCAACAGTATGTCCGGAGTAGGTTTAGCTAACTTTATCCATATTCAAGTGTGTTTCCTCCACAGTCCGCAAATGAGGAAAAAAGGAGAAAAGTATATTCATAGGGACAGTTTGCAAGGTATTATCTGGTGATGAGAAGCTTCATGGCTGAATGTGGCACTCAATGCTCTCTATCTGGCTCTTCACAGGCCACACTACCCAACCCTACTCTGCACTCTTGAGTGTTTTTGCCTGGTTGGAATGAGTCTTTGAACTTGATAATGGATGGAATGATGTGAGTGCATGTAGAACTCTCTGGGTGGAACCCAGTTTGCATTTGCTGTTGCAAATATGCAGAGAGTAGGAATTTACAATGGATAATGCTGTCCAGCCTTACAATAGCTGAGTTTTTACTTCCCCTTTGATTTTATTGTAAACGTACTTTGTTCTTTCTTTGTTATATCTGATGGTGTTTTCTTTTTTAAAAAAGAAATACATTATATTCTGATTTTAAAAATAATGATGATGATGATATGGTATAGTTTAAATGCCCTAGAGAACTATTGTGTCTCTGTAACTGTGTGTGTTGAATATGTGTGACTGTGATCTCTTTGCAACAGGAAAAAAAATTACTAAGTAAAAGAATCTTCATCTAATAAAAATATTTCATTCAGCAAAGCATAACACGCAGTATTAAAACTAATATTACTGACATTTCATATATCTCGGCAGAGACTAGGGAACAGGCTTTGTTTGAACTTCGCTGCCCTTTTATTAGATTTTTTCCCCCAGAATTAATTTATTTCCTTGTATTTCTCATTATGTTTTTATTGCATTTGATGAACAATAGTGGAGCCTAATTTAACACCTGTAAATTCCCAAGGACACTAATGAAAGATTGCAGACACTATTGGGTAAGTGTCTAATTCACATCTGAGAGGTTGTGAGTTCAAATCCTATTAGAGTTGTATGTATTAATGTTTCTATTAACTTCTTTCCCCCATCAGTATGGTTTTAGATTTAATCAATTCTTTTCAAATATTTCTAAAATTAAAAGATACATCCACAGGAGGAATAAATGCTGCAATAATAGATGTCTCGGAAATATCCACAGATTGACTGAGTAAACGGTTCCAACCACAGAATCTGCTATTCTAGGTGGAGTGTCATTTTAAAAAATTGACTTCTTGGAACTTGTTTAAGGCCATATTTAAATAGGATGTTGGGTACATGAAAATAACTTCTCTGTGCCAGCTTTACTACAGTAGTTGCCCTGTGTCAATCACCATGGACAAGGAATTCAATTGCAAATGGTAGAACACACAAAAAGCTGCCTATCTTTTCATCTAGCCCACTTACAGTCTACTCTGAGGCCCCATGCTATATATTTAAAGCAGCATTGTGCCACTTTAAACAAGCATGGTTTCCCCCACAAGAAACCTGGGAACTGTAGTTCGTTAAGGGTGCTGACTGTTCAAAGTGATATGGCACTGCTTTAAATGTGCAGATAATGCCTGATAGACAGCAGCCCTCCAGGCTTTCAGAGAGAAAAAGCTCTTTCCCATCACCTGATCCTGTTCTTCTTCTTTTTTAGTGGATATCCCAGAGATAGTACCTGGGTTTTTCTATGCATACAATGTGTGCTCTACCACAGGGCGGAGCAGCCCCTTCACCAAATGAACTATATAGTGTAGAGCAAATCCATGCAAGGCTGCAGTACAGATTAAGCATCCTTTAACATGATGCAGGCTGCCAGGGCACCTGCGTGGAAAAAACTTTAGTTTAATGCACTAATTTAAACTGGGAATAAGATGAGTGGTTCACTTTAAACAGTCATCACCCTTAACTGATCAGAGGAGCAGCTTCCTGCCCAACTTTTTTTCTTACAGACATGATTGACGTGTGACCCTAATGACCAGTAAGGAATGGTGACCATATAAGAGCGCAATTCAGCCTCCCTATGGGGCTAAAAATGCTGCCTGTTTTTGAACAGTGTGCTTTGCCTCATTAGTCAAACAACTACCTCATCCATCAAAGGATTCATTTTTTAAAAAAAAAAATAGCAATTGCAATGCCTGTCTTGAAATCATAAGCATAGACTCAGATTCTCTCTGGACTATTTTTGTTTACCACTCTGTCTGTTCATAAGAGCATGAGGAGAGACCTGTTGGATTAGAACAATGCTCCATTTAGTTCAGCTCCCCAGGGTACCACATTGACCTACCAGATACCTCCATGAAACCCAGAAGAAGGGTATGAGGGCAACAGTCCTCTTTCTGTTGTTTGCCCTTTGCAACTAGGATTCCTAGGCACACTGAAGGAGTGGAGAACCTCCAGTCTGAGCCCACTAGGCCTCCCCATTTGGCTCACCAGGCCGCTTTGGTCAAGCCATGGAGAGGATAACAATCTGTCTCTGAACCTAGAAGTAGCATACAGCCATCATGACGAGCAGACTTTGATAGTCTTCTCCTCCATCATTCTGTCTGATCTCCTTTTATAGTCATGGGCTGCCACATGGCATGGCCGCAAATTCCATCAAGTCAAGTGTGCATTGATCAAGCGGTGTCCTCGCTCTTCCATTTTGTACGTTCCCCAGGCAAGCAAAAGCTTGCTTTTGTGAGCATTGGAGACTTCAGTACCTTCCAGGGGTTAAATCACATGGAGAGGATCCTTGTGTTTAAAGGGGTAACAGTGGGGAAGGGGGCGCAATGCTACCATGCAGGTCCCAATGCCCACATGGATGTGCATAGGGAGAAAGGCTGAGTGTGTAAACCTCCACCAAAGCTGGAACTCAACACAATTGGGATTCTAAGTTCCATGGAACCTGCCTCACCCTACACCAGCATAGGAACATAAGATGAGCCTACTAGCTCAGTCCAGTAGCCCATCTAATCCAACATCCTGTTTTCACAGTGGCCGCCCAGATGCTTGGTGGAAACTCTCAAGTAGAACCTAAGCACCTCTGGTGGTTTCCAGTAAGTGATATTATAGAAGCACGGAGGCAGAGCATAGCCATCATGACTAGTAGCCATTCATACCCTAGAAGCATGGTGTGTAATGTTGCGCTGTCCTATCCACTTGAGGACAAGACAAGGAAGCCGTGAGGCCTCAAAGACAACAACACAGCCCCACTGACTGTCACACAATCAATCTCTGAAAAGGCTTTCTTTCAGTGGAGCTAAATAAATGCTCATAATACCATTAACCGTAGTGCTAAGCACAGCAACCATCATCAATCAGAAGTAGTTTCATGGGCCACTCTTTTCATAATTGACATTTTTCTCCTCTGGAAAGCAACCAACAGCAGGCTAAGCTTGGGACTTGAAAGGCTATAGACACAATTCCCCAGGTAGCTGCAGTCCCCCATTCAAAGAGGCTGGAAGATGGCGTGGAAAGTACAGTCCTCCCCATTCAGTTCAAAGAGGGATCAGAGCTTCCCAGTCTATCATGGCCTATCACAACTATTTGCAACCTTGGGCAACTCGATAGATCCAGGCAGCAGCTGCCACATGAGATTTTGTGCTCAGAAAGATTGACTGACAAACAAAGCTTTGTTCTCTTACTTTTTTGGCAACAGAGGGGGCAGGGGAAGTTTTCAGGGTCACGGTCTTTGTATTTTCTGTGTGCTCTTAAAAAAAAAAAAAAACCTGACCTGGAGACTGAAAGAAGTAAGAAAGAACTTTATGTTGCTGATCGCACAGTCGAAGACTAAAAGGTGAAAAAGCTGTATGTCAAAATTCTACAGGGCGAAGCCACACAACACACACAGACTCAAGGTGACCAATGATTTCATTCGGCCCAAAGTTTCAAGCGACTGTTTTGGTGCATGTTGGACCACATTATCATAGAAGGTGTTTGGAGGTTACAGCTACTTACATACATTTCTGCAAAGTGGCCAAAGGGCTGCCCTTTCTCTTTCCAGTTTCAAGCTGCTTGGAGCAACTAGAAACCTTGGCACTTCCTGCTGTGCTCACTGAAAAGCGTGTAATGATGTGCCGCCCTATCCTGCCAGGAGTGCCAACTTGGCCCTGCAACCGTGGGTGCCTAGGACCATGGGTGCCATGCAGCGTGCATGGCCCTGGCACACAAAAACTGGCACAATATTCCCCATGAAGGGTGCCTGGCCCCTTCATGGGGAATATTGTGGGTGCTCAGGGCCCCAGGAAGTTGGCACCTATGTATCCTGCATAACAGCACCAGGCGGCAGGGTGGGAGATAGCCGATTCCTTGTATCTGTGGCGGCAGCCATATTTTCTGCCATAAGATTATCCAAGAAGGGACAACACACTGTTACATATCAATGCTTCCAGGATATTTTAGATATGATTTTCACTATGTGTCGCACTTTCTAGCTGCTCCAAGCAGCTGAAACTATAAAAAACGGAAGGGGGGAAGGGCCTTGTAAATACTATATCTATCTGTCTAATTCCACTGAAACCATGTGACTATTTTAGGATTTTTCCTTTCAAATGCTACATGAAAACAGGATGGAATGCACTTGCAAGAGAGACAGGACCATTCATTGTCCTTAAGACACACACACACATCCTGGTGAATACAGAATGGGAGAAAGATGTGATTTATGCATAAGGTAACAATACGCGTCACTTTTCTACCAATATGCAATGCAGAACACTGAGCCTGAAAGGGATTCATTTGCAAACAGGTTGCTCTCTTGTTCTGGTTTTTCAATGGTTTTCCCTGAGTATTTTAATCCAGGATTTTTCAATAAATGGGAATTAGTATTAGCAGGGGAGTGGAACAAAGTCACCACACAAGGCTCAATATATGTATGGGGGAAAGTATGTGACTTTGTAGCACTTAAATTCTGGATCCATTAGGAGTTTAGATATTAAACTTTTAGGGTTTTTTATTATTTTGGTTTTTTTAATTGGTCGGTTTAAAAAAGAAAAGCTGTCTTAAGTTAGTTTACTAGAAAACCCTCTTTGGAAGCCAGTACAGACTTCCAAAGAGTAAATGAATGACCGCATAATACACATTGCCTTCAGCAATGTGTAATTGGAGCATTGGGCTGTGATCCTTAGTGCAGGAGCAGAAGGACTACAAGCACACAGGAGTACTACTGCTACATTTGCCAGTGAAATGACCTTCATACTGTCTTAGGTGCCTATGTATGTTCTGTGAGCACTAAACACTTAGTGCTAGGTGACAGCAACTTCATCGAAGAGAATGGCAATCCAAGATGGGGTTAGGGTTTGGTGTGGTTTTTTGTATTTGTTTTTTGCAAAATGCACTTCTAGATCCCATACCATCTTCTGAAGAACAGAGAATAATGTGGCTCCTCTTCTAGTCCCAAAACATTTGCAGTATTATGGTGCTGGAGGAGACTCTTGAGAGTCCCATGGACTGCAAGAAGATCAAACCTATCCATTCTGAAGGAAATCAGCCCTGAGTGCTCACTGGAAGGACAGATCCTGAAGCTGAGGCTCCAATACTTTGGCCATCTCATGAGAAGAGAAGACTCCCTGGAAAAGACCCTGATGTTGGGAAAGATTGACGGCACAAGGAGAAGGGGACAGCAGAGGACGAGATGGTTGGACAGTGTTCTCGAAGCTACCAGCATGAGTTTGACTAGTGGAAGACAGGAGTGCCTGGCGTGCTCTGGTCCATGGGGTCACGAAGAGTTGGACACGACTAAATGACTAAACAACAACAACCAAACATTTAAAACACAATCTCCCTCAAGGAATCTGGAGAACGGCAGTTTAGCCCCTCACAGAACTAGAAATCCCAGCACCCATAGCAAACTACAGCTCCCATGATTATTTGGTGGGTTAGTCATGTGCTTTAAATGTATGGTGCACGCAGCCTTAGACATGTATATAAACCTGTGTGGATATGCCTTTATTAAAGTCAGAATTATCTGATTGATTAGTGTAGTGAGGGGGTTCCTGGAGTGATTCGTTGCCCCCTCTCCCTTGTCTCAAATGTTCGGCTGACCTTTTGGGGGCCAGGGCAGGGAACCCATGGAAATCAGGGACATCGTTTCCAACCCAAGCGGTCTCTTTGTATGCACAGTGATGTTTCTCCACAGTTCGCCATTGTGGGCTCTAAGTGTGCATAACATGGGCCAGAGAGATACAGACAGAAAGTCTTCCTAGGCTAGATATGAGCTCTCTGTTTGGGCTTCACATACAGTGGTGTGCTATAATTGGGTGCTGATGTAGGTGGAGCAGGATGGCTTTGAAAGAAAGAACTCGACAACAGTGGATTAACTGCGGGAAATCTTTTTGCACCTGGTCTACAACTGGTGTAAACTTGCATTGTTGACAGAAGAATAGCTGTGATCTGGGGAAGTTTAGGATGTGACGTATGTTTTCCCTTTAAAGCTATACGGGACTCCCCATTTGGGCTGTCCCACTGGCATCCATTTTGTGCTGGTGGCATACTGGATATTTTAATAGTGTCGAAGAGCTTCCACTATACCCTATGGCTCCTCAGCTGGTGATCTCAAGTATAGGATTGGGCTCTTATACACTGAACTATTTATGTGTAATGGGTTTTTTTGGGAGGGGGATATTTTAAATTTCTGTGGATCAATTCTTTCAACTTATGTATTTCATCTTCTTAACAATATGAGATTGAATGCATCACAATAATTTTGTGTGTTGGTTTTAAATGTATCAGGTCAGATAATTCAGCTCCTGCATTTCATGTTTAATTCATTTTACTAAGAAGGAATGTTATTAGCAGAGGCATTTATGAAAATAAATCGGATTGTTGGATTATTTGCAGATAATTCAAAAAGATATTTTCTAGTATAGATAAAATAGCAGTATTTTACAATATTGTAATTCAAACAAGCAGCGAAGGCTATTTAACTTTTTAGCAACGAAAGCAATGCTTGCTGTTAAATAAACTGAAGCTACATTTTGATGTTCAGTTATATCTTTCTGTTAGAACTTTAGTTCAGGAACAAAATGTGCTGGTAACGTTCCATCCTAAATGTAGGCCAAAACTAACTTGTTGTTTGATTGCTTTGCTCCCCAGGCGTCCTTACCACTCAGTTTGAATATTTCTGCTATACACCAGAAATAAAGGTGATAGATTACATCGGTAGTAGGAATGTATCTCAGCTTAGCTTGAAATCTACATCTTCAATCGGACAATAGTGGAAGGGAAACAAGAATGTGACAGGGACTGAGATAACCCAGTGGAAATGGGATGGACAATGTGGGCAACTGGAACTTTGAGAAGAAGAGTGAGCCACATTTGATTGGCTTTTTCTCAGTATTTGAATATATGGTGAGGAAAAACCTGATAAAGTTCACACTACACCTGTTTTGAGAGATCTCCACTGGCTGCCTATTTACTTCTAAGCCCAGTTTAAAGTGCTAAAGTAGTAATGGGACACGTTCACTGAATACAACCCCTGAATCAGGTCATTGCTGAGGAAGAGTGGGAGGAATGAGGTACTAGCAATCTTGCCGCCCCGTCTCCCTTCCCCACCCACCTCTTGGTAAACAGCAGTGACACAGCTGACGGGAGGTCAACGGAGTGCCACCAATCTACCACTCCAGCCACTGTCAGATACAAAGTATGTAGAAGTATTCACTGTTGCTGTAATGTGAACAATGGGTTAAATTGCACAGTGCTTGGTCTCATGTCTTGAGGAGCACATCCCCCACACTGGGATGTTCTGAGAATGGGGTGCCAGGTGCCAGCAGGTTACCATAGCAACACCGGCGAGGTCGAGGGTGTGGCTGGCACCCTCTCATTGCTTCAGGAAATACACCTGCATGTAGAGATGGGTATAATAGTCTCTAGTGCATTGCTTCCCTTATGTCTGCGTCCTGTCCTGTTTGCTGTCAGGGTTTGATTCTGCATCTGTGAGAGTCAGGGCAAGAGGTTGTGGGTTTTACACAGTAGCATTAGCTAGTATGGTGAACAGTGTAAGGCGGATCTCTTTGTATGTATTAATCTTTACATCAAAGACCAGAAGTACTGTGTATAGCAGATAGCCGTGCTCAGCTTTGTCTTGCGTCGGGAGACAATAAACACTTTGTTACTTTGAACTGTATGGGAGAGGAGTTTTCCCCTTAACCAAGAAGTCTGGCAGAAGCTGTTCTGCTGGGAGCAGGAAGTATCTGCAGATTCTGCTAGGGCTCCTCAAACTCTGCTGATCCATCACACTGACTTCCACAAGTCACCAACGTTCTCTGTACTCCTCTGTACTCTGTTTTTTCCCCAGCTGAAACTTGCTAGAACTCAAGTGGGCGCCATTGCCAATATAAGAGAACAAGGGAGGCACTCATGGAATTTTCTACTTCTAGAAAAATAGCACGGAAATTACTTCACTTTTTCGAACATAAGCGGCTGCCAGCCACAGGTTAGGCAGCCTTCCTGTCTTCCCATGCTTACAGGAAGGCCCAGCTAAGGATGTCATGTGGTTTTTAAGACGCACGGGCTCCTGGGGAGGCCATGCAATACAGAAAATCACCTGAAAGATGATCTATAGACACCCACAAACTCCCCTGGCAACTTCAAAAGGTAAGCAAGCAAGCGCAACAAAATCCCTACATCCCACCCACGAATATTTCACCAATGTCCCCTCCCCCTATAATTTTCAAATACAATTTAATTTTTCATCAATTGGTGGAAAATGGTAGCGGGGAGGCAGGCTCAGAAGAAATTTTCAGCACAGCACTAATTAAATGTGTTTCATGGATGCACCCCGGAGAAGTCACACTTACAGCTAAACTTTTTTGTCTTTGCCTTTCTGGGGGTGTGTGGGTGGAAATGAGGTGGGGAGGTGATTCAACCTACTTTTACTTATACTGCTGGAGGAAGTTAATATATTTTTAGACATTGTTGTCTACTCAATGCCAGGAGACACATATTTTATTCCTTCCCACCACGGCAATACCTTTGCAACGCTGAAATATTATTTCCAGAATGACTGACTTTGTGACATATTGCTTTTTTTAAGTGACATTATCATCATCATATAGTACCCATTGGGCAGCTGATATGAAAATAGAAGGATACCTAGAGAAGGCACAGGGAGCTATGCAATCACATCCCTCCAACAATCAACATCAATTTCCCATTTTAATAGTGCTATCATTCAGCCGAGCTATGGCATGCAAAATCACTATATATTTCACAAACTTCTAGAGTCAATGACAGCCAGGGTTTCAATGTCATTCATAAAGAAAGTGCATGAAACAAATGCAAATCGTATTGCATCATTTCTCCCCAATTTGCTAATGTACTTGGATATCAAAGACGATGCAAAGATATGACTTACTGGTAGAATAGAATAAAACAGTTTGAAGCTATGGAAATCTGAGAGAGAAAAGAGGAGATATATATATATATATATATTGTTTTCAATGGTGTTTTAGAAACTTGACTTTCAACCCGGATAGGTTCACCACTTTCATCAAAGCTCTACAGTAATTCTTGCCACTGGAAAATGGTTTGTTGTTTCCAAAATCTGTCAGCTATATGCCAACACAGATAAACACAGGCGGAGACAGAGGCATGCAGAATGAAGTTGAATAGTTTTATAGCAATTTCATCAAAACACAGATAGCTAAAGTGGTTAGAGAACAAACAACCCCCTTCCAAACAGAGAAGGAGAAAGCAAACATGGGGACCTCCAGGCTGTGAGTCTAATTAGGCCTGCCTAGCATCTGAATTTGGTTTGTGAGGCCTGTAAGTCACCCAGAGTCTTATGACATCAGGCACAGAGATCTGTCCTTTCTGATCTAAACAGTAAGTGCTAAGATCAGAGATAAGGGACCTCTTATCTCCAACCTTAGCACCAAGTGTCACAGTACTAAGATCAGAGGTTCATTTATATCTGAACTTAGCAATTGGGTGCTTAGCCACTAAAGTTGGCGATAAGCCTCTGCCTGCTCTTTGACAGTAAACTGTCAAAAGAGAAGGCAGCAGATCTCTGATCTTGGCCCCGTGGGATCACGGATTAGGTTAGAAGCCTCTGTCTGCTCTCCTGGTTTGAATTTTGAGCTACCTGGTGTGATATGGCTTCAGTGCTCATCTGGTGAGCATGCTTACTCATGTGTCAAAATGGCCCGTGGAGGATAGACAAATTCTGAACCCAATTCTTGTTATATTGCCCTTTATTTGTAGTGGTAAGTTGGTTGTCCTCAAACAAATTGTTTGTTTGTTTGTTTGTTGTCTTTCACATACATATATTCCTCAAGGTGATTTACAGACATATTATGAAAAGATTATATATACCCACAGAGAGAGTTCAAAGACGCCTCAAAATTCATTGTGAAATAATAAAGCAGAGACCTTTTCACCCAGCTGAAATTGTTCCTATAATGTACAAAAAGAAAATATCACTGTTAACATCACAATCCCATGCTTCATTGTGACCTAAGTGCAGGATAGCAGCAGAACCGTTTATGGTAGCAGGTGCCTGTTTAACTAAATTGCTTAAAATACCTGTTACCATTAGGGATGGTGGAGAAATTCAATCAGTCCTCATTTAAAGGTGATCCTACCTAATTCATGCTTTCAAATGTGACTCAAAGATAAGATGTGAATCCAAGCACAAACTTTTATTTTATTTTTTTGAAATTTGCACTTCTCTGAATTTTGCAATGCAATTCTCCAGCAAAGAAGGGTAAAGGGACCCCTGACCATTAGGTCCAGTCGTGACCGACTCTGGGGTTGCGGCGCTCATCTGGTTTATTGGCTGAGGGGGCCGGCGTACAGCTTCCGGGTCATGTGGCCAGCATGACTACGCCGCTTCTGGCGAACCAGAGCAGCACACAGAAACGCCGTTTACCTTCCCACCGGAGCGGTACCTATTTATCTACTTGCACTTTGACATGCTTTCGAACTGCTAGGTTGGCAGGAGCAGGGACCGAGCAATGGGAGCTCACCCCATCATGGGGATTCGAACCACCGACCTTCTGTTCGGCAAGTCCTAGGCTCAGTGGTTTAACCCACAGTGCCACCTGCGTCCCTCCACCAGCAAAGTAATGTTACCCAAAAAAAATGCATATACCGTATTTTTCGCCCTATAGGACGCACCATCCCATAAGGTGCACCTAGTTTTTTTTGGGGGGGGGAGAAAGGGGGAAAATTTATTTCCCCCCCAGGCGCGGGGCTGGGGCGGGGGAAGCCCGAGCTTCCCCCGACCCCAGCCCCCATAACAGGCAACTCTCCGCAAGCCGCGGGAGCCCAGCTCCGGGCTCCCGCGCCCTGCGGAGAGCTGCGCGAAGCCTGGAGAGCGAGAGGGGTCGGTGCGCACTGACCCCTCTCACTCTCCAGGCTTCAGCAAAAGCCTGCATTCGCCCCATAGGACGCACACACATTTCCCCTTCATTTTTGGAGGGGAAAAAGTGCGTCCTATGGGGCGAAAAATACAGTAATTGGGTAAAGTGAAATGCATGTATTTGTGAAACATTAAAAACATTTTAAAACATTTTATTGTATCTGCATTATATTTGCCTACAATGTTAGGGGAAATAGTTTGGCATACAAACTATTATTAGGAGTATGGATTTTCATGAGGACTTAAAAAAAATATCAGAAATGAAGTGGAGAACTAAATTGAAGATTGGAAAAATGAGATACTGAAAGAAACCAAAATGGACAGATTTACCCAACCCTACAATACCATCTGCTGTATCTAGGTAAAGCTCTAATGGCAACAGAAGAGCTATCATCTTGATGGTTAATAGAGAATGTCATATAATAAAGAAAGTTGATTCGGAAAAAGCTCCTTGGTTTCCTACGGATGCTATGCTTTCACAACATTTTCTTCTGCTTCCTCACTCTAGGGAACTGTAAACTTACAGAAATTGACACCATGCCATTTTAACAAAGAGTTAAGATGAGACCATTTGTAACACCAGGCTGCCAGGTTCACGTTATCAAACACCCAATGCACTGATAAAAAATGCACTGATAAAAAAGATAGTTTGCTAATCATTGAGATGTGATATCATTGTGGTTTATTAGATCCTCCTATACATGTGTTTCATACTTCACTCAGGAGCTCAGCAATTTGAACCGCCAAGCCCAAAGCTGAATGTAGCCAGCTTCAGGACAGCAATTGGTCCACAAACAACTCGGGAACTGACTTCCAGCTAAAGCTGAACGTTGTGATCTGGCATGGATTTTAGGAGGCATTTTAGGGAATTGCTTTTAGCCTGCATAGCAATATACTCACCCTCCATTAATGTCTCTAATCCTTTATATCAACCCCATCAATGCATCCTGAGGCAATTAATGCCATAAGTTAATTATGCATTGCAATACACACACACACACACACACACACATTTTTTTTAAAAACCCAACCATTTCTTTAGTGTGCCCTGTACCTAAAGCAAATGTATATCATTGTTTAAACATGTATTCCAAAGTTCTGAGATGAGAAGGAGGACAGGGAGCATCATTTTTTCCCCTGTTCAGCCTCTGCACACCATTTATAATTAGAATTTAGAAGATAACCTTCCTGTCCCAAGGCTTCTGGAAGTTAACAGTGTATTGTAAAAAGAATAGATAATCTCACTTTGCAACATGGGAGTTCATGCTGATCCAAAGAATCAGGCTGTTAAGGCAGGTTACCTTGGTGAGAGAGAGAGAGAAGCTGATTTTGCTGTGTGACCATTGGAAATGGAGGAGAAATTCAGTGTCTTTGAACCCACATAATTCACATTTTCTAAAGCAGTATGCGAACCCAAATATAGCCAATCTTTGAAATGTGCGCTTCCCCAAATTTTGCAGTATAGTTCTCCAGCCAAGTAAGGTGAAAAGAAATGCATATACAGTCATACCTCGGGATGAATATGCTTCAGGTTAGGCAAATTCGGGTTGCGCTCCGAGGCGACCCAGAAGTAACAGAGTGTGTTACTTCTGGGTTTCGTCATGCACGCATGCACAGACCGTCAAAATGACGTCATGCGCATGCAAAGAAGCGCCGAAACGTGACCCGCACATGCGCAGACGTGCGGACACGGGTTACGTTCGCTTTGGGATGTGAACAGGGCTCTGGCACGGATCCCATTCTCATCCCGAGGTACCACTGTACTAAGGTAAACTTACATTGAGACCCCATCTGTACCCTATTCCCTAAGGTGCAAATGCCTAGACAACTCACAGCATATTGGGTTCTGGGATCAAATAAGGCGACAACTTCGTTGGTTGTGAAAGGTTTGGCAATAGGCATTGAGGTAAGTGATGGCGCATATCACTCCCGTCCGTCCACTGGGGGTGTTTCTAAGGGTGAAGCCAGAAGGCAGGGGGATGTCCTATGACCTTGGGGGGCATCCCCCAAGCGGTCTCCATTGGAGGAGAGGTATGGCCACTATGAGGGACAAGTCAAATGGGCCTGCCACTCGCCCGGTGGTGACTTCCTTTCCAATCTTCTCCCTGGCCACCTCAGGAAACTTCCTAACAGATTTTTGGTTCGGGGGATCATTTGGATTTGGGCATACGGATACTGGGATCCGAAAATCCCTCCCCAATGAATTTTGCAGGCTCTTTGTCAGGGTATATATCAAGTAGTTTCTTGAGGGGACCTAACCTAGTGAGAGAAGGGGCAAGCGTAAGACCAAACTTCCAAACCAGATGCCAGAAGACTTGAGGCAATCCAGCCAAAGTTAAGCACAAACAACAGAATTTTTGCTTGTTTACTCAGAAGTAAGTCATACTGAGCTCAGCAGGATTTACTCTTTGGTAAGTGTGCATACAATCTAAACCCCACTGATTTGAGCTGAAAAGTACCTTCAGCATGTGCCTATTTTTAGTTTATAATAAACAAATAATGCCATTTTTCTCTTCATGAAATGTAGGTGGATATTGCAATGAAATGTGGTTTTTAATGGGCCCTAGGGAGAAATTCCCCTCACACTCAAGTTGGTATCAAATTTTTTCCATTTATCTACCTACCCCTTGACTGACAAGAAATAAGAAACTTAAAGCACAATCCTGTATGTGTGTGTGCTCTGAAATAAGTCTCACTGTGCATAAGCCATTTACACCCAGGAAACTGTGAACAGGATTGCAGCTGAACTGGAAAGAATAGTCTTGAGTGACCGGATGGAAACTCTGACAGTTTATTCCCCCTTTTTCTTGTAGAGGATTATTATTTTTAATAATAATAATTTTAAAAAAGCTAAGCAAACATAAAGATCACAGGGATAGAATTGCATCCTTTATACATCCAAAACCCCGCATATCAAAGATAAGTGTACAAAGTTAAGATGCTTCCACTTTACAAGCATGGTAGCATAATATGTCCGGAAGCGGTCCTCTAACATAGAAATGCTCTGAACATGCATGCTTTTCATTTCCTTTTGTAAATCGGGACTCCCTGCCTGGCTAGCTCCTGCAAATAATATCCGTTCCCCAGCACCTGACAAAATATCCAGAAAGAAAGTCAGCAACAGTAGCGCTTGCCATTGCTAAAGCAGAGATGCTGGGATGTATTCCTTGGACGGAGAAAAGAATGCTGAAAGACTAACAGTCAGACACAAAGGTCAGGGAGATGACAGGGGAAATGGGACCGTGCAGGCTCTTCCCATCTCTCTGTTCCATCACTCTGAATCCAGATGTCATGAACATGCTGTATATAAATCTAAGCTGAGCTTGGGGGGGGGGTGTAACCCCTAACAGTTATCAGCTCCTTTGAGAAGGAGGTCTCTCCTGACAATGACGGAAAGCTGAAGGAGATACTACGGCTGATTCAGATGTGGTCGTACGACAACCTCTGAACTGGGTGATATTGAACACAGGAATACGAGGAGAAATATCTGAGACAGAGGAAGAACATCCATATTAGTCCACAGAAGGATCCTGCAGAATCTTTATCTGATAGTGACAGCTGGTGATAATTGTACCAGGACAACTTCTCTGGCTAAAGTAGAAAAGGCTTTCCAGCTCTTTTCTGAAAGGTGTTAGGAGGAAACCGGCTTACCAGTAGATAAAGATCTGAAGGGTGAGGAATAGTGGGAATGTTAAGGAATTGGAGTGGAGACTGTGGGTAGGACAGGGGTCTGCAACCCGCGGCTCCGGAGCCGCATGTGGCTCTTTTACACCTTTGCCGTGGCTCCGGGGCGGATACTAGCAAGGGGAGGAGGCGCATTGTGCGCCCCGAGACTCCCCACTGTGGCGGGCGCTGTACTGGCTATGACGTCGCATGGGGGCGGTGCATGCATTAGTCACGCACCGTCCCGACGTCACCTTCCCGCCCGCTGTCAGATCGCGGCTCCGGAGATATATTTGTTTTAAATGTCGCAATGGTTTTGCGGCTCCCAGTTTTTTTTTCCTTCGGAAACAGGTCCAAGTGGCTCTTTTTGTCTTAAAGGTTGCAGACCCCTGGGGTAGGACAAAAGGAAGTTGTGGGTGAGAGATGCACACAGGGGAGATGGATGGAAGAGTTCTTAGCAAAGAACTGAGACCATCTATGTGAGGACCCACCCTCAGTCCATGTGAGGGGTGTCCAGCACAAGGGGGTGCCATAGCTCTTTTCAGGAATCTCCTGGCCACACATCAAGCTGGAAGGGAGTAGGAAGGAGCTGGCACAGGGACCTCTTGGGACCTGCAGTAAGTCTAGGGCCTGCAAACTATTTAATTCCCTTAAACAAGTTTTTCAGTGTTCAGAGAGTTCTAAGAGGTGTCTTATCTGATAGCCTGACCAGCAGCAAATTACTCAGACAACTTCATTCCCCCAGCAAGTGTATGAAGAACAGGCATTGAAAGAAGTATCATGGGACATTGTCATTGGCATCCGCCAGTCTCAAGAGACAATGGAGTGTGCCTCCACGAGTGAAGTCAAACAA
Organism: Podarcis bocagei; assembly: GCF_964188305.1. NCBI lineage: Eukaryota > Metazoa > Chordata > Lepidosauria > Squamata > Lacertidae > Podarcis > Podarcis bocagei. Next base: position 71,868,949 of record NC_138129.1, read on the forward strand.
CTGCATTAGTAGCACTGAAGTGACCTCTCCAGGACACAATATATGGAGGTCCCAAGCTGCCCAGACAACAAGTCCCCACCCCCTCAGTCTTGATGATGTGGTCCAAAAGAAAGCAAAGCAAAATGTTTTGCTTCTGGATGCAGGAGTTGCCAGAAGGAGAAATACAAGGCACCATCCAACCATCTTAGGGACTGCACTCTGGAATGGTGTAGGGTTTACTCCCTAGCCTTTTCTTCACCCAAATATATCCCACAAGGCAGCAGAGGTTTAGGATCAGAATTTTCATTTTCCAGCTGGATGAGTCCTATATTCTGCACGTGCAGAAATGCCTTCTTGACCATTGGGGTGTAGATTCTGTCACACGCTGACAACTTCTAGAAGCCACAAGTGAGAATTGAGTGCAGGGTGGGGACCAAAGGTGGACAAAGTACCCCAGAAGGAGCACATGTCCCCCACCAGAGATACTACCCCTCTCCTAGCAACCTAAAGACATAAAAATAAGCTGCGTTAGATCAGGGATCCAGGTTAGATCAGGGTGATTCTAGCTTAGAATCACCGAAACCCAGCGGCAGCCACTCTCCCAAAAAAATCTCCCAGCTGTACTGGGAGATACCAGGAGTTGAACCTGAGTGTCTGCATGCCAAACACATGCTCTGTCTTGAGTCATGACCCATCTCAAAGTGAAACTCATTCAAGTTTAGAACACATAAACAGAACTCTGTGTACATTCTTATCCATGTTGGTTTTTGTAGCTGCAGCACAGGTGGGTGAAAGACAGTTGAAGCCTTCTATGTGAGGATGCCCAATAATGTTCTCAAGGCTGTAAAGAGTGCTTAGTGGTGATGGTGGGGAGTTTGACTCTCCTTTATCTGCCTTTGCAAGGGACCATTTTGATTTATTCCCTCTCTGTGTAGGTGTCGTTTTTAAATTGCATTCTCCTTCATAAAACAAAACCCATGCATAAATTTCACAGGCAGCCCTAAAACAACGTATCAGCTAAAGCTAGGAAATGAGCTTCAAAATAATTTCCAACAGCAAAATGGCCCAAATAGAAATGCTACCACCTATATATATATATCTGTTATGGGTGGGCTTAGTGTCTTTCAGCCAGTTTCAGCATATTCAAAGGAGAGCGAGCCTCAAGATCCCCACACTGGCAGCACTTTGCAATAAGCACCACATATTTCAGCCTCCTGCTGTGCAGTCGCACTGGCTATGCAAGTCCTTTAAATGGTAGTGCTTCAAAACAATTTTGAGCACTTTCATTTAAAATGCTGGAAGGAAACATTTGTATTAGGGAGGCCAGCTCTTCTGCAAACAGCTACCCTCCAGGATCCAAGCCCCCGGTTCCCCCCATCCTCACAGAGCTGGTGCTCCGAAAATGTCCTTGGGAGGAATCTTAAATGCTGATTCCAGTAGTGTTGTGGCAAGTTCAGAAGTCCCAGGTCCTTTGTGATAGTTACAGCCATGCCCTTTCACAGCCACACCCAATTCTAAGATTATACAGCCTTCTAAATTTATCCAAAACAGTCAGTGGAGATCTCCATTTGTTGTCTTTCACTGGATCGACTAATTTCATGTACATGTAAAGGGACACGGGTGGCGCTGTGGTCTAAACCACAGAGCCTAGGGCTTGCCGATCAGAAGGTTGGCAGTTCGAATCCCCGTGATGGGGTGAGCTCCCGTTGCTCGGTCCCTGCTCCTGCCCACCTAGCAGTTCATAAGCACATCAATGTGCAAGTAGATAAATAGGTACTGCTCCGGTGGGAAGGTAAACGGTGTTTCTGTGCGCTGCTCTGGTTTGCCAGAAGCAGCTTTGTTATGCTGGCCACATGACCCGGAAGCTGTCCGCAGACAAACGCCGGCTCCCTCGGCCTGTAGAGTGAGATGAGCGCACAACCCCAGAGTCGTCCGTGATGAGGTACCCTAATGGTCAGGGGTACCTTTACCTTTACCTTTTACATGCAAAAATGATTTGGCGTGTTCCAATATTTTCTTTAGGAGTGCCTTAAATTTTTTGTTTCATTGTTCGTAACAGACCTTATTTTTTTTTTTTTAATAATAATTTTTATTACGTTTTTTTTCCAAATTACAGATAGAAAAGAAAGAACATAGACAGTAGAAAGAAAGAAAAAACAGAAAATCTCAACCATTTCAACAACTTATTTCCAATTTCTATCGGACTTCCCCACATCTCCCACATAATGCATTCTTGACAATAAAATTATCAGCAAATTATAACCTTGTTTCATGTGTTTCTTTTTACTTACAATTGCAGTTTAAGTTTAAATCTCTTGTTTTCCATTTACTTTTAAAATATAACATATTGTCATTTTTACCCATTTAAACCTTGGTTCTTTCATAAAAATTATCCAATTTCTTATATAAACCATTTTTGTTGCTGGGGCTGATATTCCAAATCATACGGCGTCTTAAGATTCATATAACTTATAATACTTTTGCAAATAGTCCTTAAATTTACACCAATCCTCCTCCATTGCTTCTTCTCCCAAATCTCGGATCCTTGCAGTCATCTCGGCTAGTTCCATGTAGTTCATCAGTTGCGTCTGCCAGTCCTCCAGTGTGGGCAAATCTTGAGTCTTCCAATGCTTGGCGATAAGAATCCTTGCTGCAGTAGTAGCATACATAAAAAGAGTTCTATCCTTCTTTAACACCTTCTGGCCGACAATGCCCAAGAGGAATGCCTCTGGTTTCTTAGGGAAAGTGTACTTAAACACCTTTTTTAACTCGTTGTATATCATTTCCCAGAAGGCCTTCACTCTTGGACAGGTCCACCAGAGGTGAAAGAATGTCCCTTCAGCCTCCTTACATTTCCAGCATTTATTATCGGACAAATGGTAGATCTTAGCAAGCTTGACTGGGGTCATGTACCACCTGTATACCATTTTCATAATGTTTTCTTTCAAGGCATTACATGCCGTAAACTTCATACCGGTGGTCCATAACCTTTCCCAGTCCTCAGACATGATGTTATAACCAATGTCCTGAGCCCATTTTATCATGGCTGATTTAACTGTCTCGTCCTGGGTGTTCCATTTCAGCAGCAAGTTATACATTCTCGATAATAGCTTGGTCTTTGGTTCTAACAATTCTGTCTCAAGTTTCGATTTTTCCACCTGGAATCCTGTTTTTTTATCTAGCTTAAAGACCTCATTAATTTGGGCATAGTGAAACCAATCTTGCACTTTACCCTTTAACCTTTCAAAGCTCTGCAACCTCCAGTTATCTCCAATGTTTTCTATTATTTCCCAATATTTCGGCCAGCCGGCCTCCATATTGGGTTTTTTCCGAGCCTTGGCCTCTATTGGTGATACCCACCTCGGAGTTTTGCTTTCTAATAAGTCTTTGTATTTTTTCCAGACCATAAATATTGCTTTCCTGACAATATGGTTTTTAAACATTCCATATGTTTTTGCCTTGTCATACCACAAATACGCATGCCAACCTAACGAGTTATTAAAACCTTCCAGATCTAGGACATCAGTGTTTTCCAACAAGATCCAATCTTTCATCCAGCAGAAGGCTGCAGCTTCGTAATATATCCTTAAGTCCGGCAGGGCAAATCCCCCTCTCTCCTTTGCATCAGTTAGTATTTTAAACTTTATTCGGGGCTTTTTGCCCTGCCAGACAAATTTAGAGATATCCTTCTGCCACTTTCCAAAACATTCCACTCTGTCCACAATCTGCAAGGCCTGAAACAAAAACAACATCTTTGGCAAAACGTTCATTTTTATAGCTGCAATTCGGCCTAACAAGGATAACTTCAGTCTTGACCAAATTTCTAGATCTTTTTTAACTTCTGACCAGCATTTCTCATAATTATCTTTAAATAAATTCAGGTTCTTGGAAGAGAGATTGACCCCCAGGTATTTCACTTTTTTAACAATATTTAGTTCTGTTTCCTTCTGAAACTCTTCTGTTTCAGTAACTGTCAAATTTTTCCCTAACACCTTTGTTTTCTGTTTGTTCAACTTAAAACCCGCCACCCGACCAAATTTCTGTATCAGTTCCAGAACTCTTTTTGTACTAGATTCTGGCTCCTGTAATGTTAAAACCAAGTCATCTGCAAATGCTTTCAGTTTATATTGTTTCACTCCGACCCGTATTCCTTGTACCTGCCGATCCTTCCTTATCATGTTCAGCAAAACCTCCAGGACTGAAATAAACAATAAAGGGGACAGGGGGCACCCCTGACGTGTTCCTTTTTCAATCTGAAGTTCTTCTGTCACCACATTGTTCACTATCAACTTAGCTTTTTGTTCGGAATAGATTGCTTCTATTCCGTTCTCAAACCCCCTTCCCACTCCCATCCCTTCCAAGTTTCTCTTCATAGATTTCCAAGAGATATTGTCAAAGGCTTTCTCCGCGTCAATAAAAATTAACACTGCTTTAGTGTTGATATTTGTTTGTAAAAGTTCCAGAATATCAATAATGTTCCTGGTGTTATCAAACAAATGTCTACCAGGGAGGAAGCCTGCTTGGTCCTTATGAATTACTTCATTTAAAACCTTTTTAAATCTATTTGCCAAAATGTCTGCAAATATTTTGTAATCCACGTTTAGGAGTGAGATGGGACGGTAATTCTTGAGTTGAGTCTTTTCAGTTTCCACTTTAGGTATCAGAGTGATGAATGCTTCTTTCCACGTATCTGGTGCCCTCCCTCCCCCCATAATCTGGTTGCAAACCTCCATTAATGGTTGTGTCAAGTAGTCCTTTAACATCCTGTAGTACTTGGAGGTAAGTCCATCAGGGCCTGGGGATTTGCCTAACTGCATGTTCTGTATGGCAACCTCAATTTCCTGTTGTGTTATTTTACAATTCAAGATTGATCTCTTCTCTTGAGATAATTCTGGTAGGCCATTATCTTTCAGGAATTGTTCTATCTCAGTCACTTCCTCAGGCCCTTGGGTGTACAGTTTTTTGAAATATTTCTGGAAACACTTTCTAATTTCTCCTGGTTTCTGAATATTTTTTCCTTCAACTTCTAGATTGGTAACATAGTTTAATTTTTGTCTCTTTTTCAACTGCCAAGCTAGCAGCTTCCCACATTTATTCGCAGATTCAAAAGATCTTTGGTTCATTTGTTTAATTTTCCATTCCACTTCTTGGTTGATCAATTTCATATATTGTGACTGGTGAAATTTAATTTCTCTTAAAGTCTCTTTTGATTTTGGATTCAGTCTTAATTTTTTCTCTCCGACTCTTATCTTCTCTAGTATCTTATCCTTTTTCCCATTCCAAAGTTTTTTCTTGATCGTATTTTGTTGTATCAGAAACCCTCTCATAACAGCTTTACTTGCGTCCCAGATTATTCTTTTTTCCACCGAGGTGTTGAGATTAATTTCAAAGTAGTCCTTTAAAGTTTTTTGGGCCTTCTTTACAATCTCTTGATCTCTTAGCAGGTTGTCATTCATTTTCCATCTGAAGGAGTCGGCAGTAGTAAATCTCATTTCCATTTTCATAGCGTTGTGGTCGGAGCATGTCTTTGGGCAGATTTCTACTCTTGTGGTCTTAGGTGCCAGACCTCTAGTTGTCCAAATTTGGTCGATTCTTGTCCATGACAGATGGGCCTCAGAAAAGAAAGTTCCTTCTTTACCTAGGGGGTTTCTCGTCCTCCATAGATCAATCAAATCCATATTGTCAGTTAGTTCGAAAAAAGTCTTTGGTAGTCTTCCATCTTTAGTCAGGTTCTGGTTCTGTGACTTATCCATATAGGTAGAGACCACCCCATTCATGTCTCCCATCATAATGATGTTAGAATAGTCCAGATAGTCCAGTAATGTCTCATGAAGCTTCTTGTAGAATTCTGATTTCCCCTCATTTGGTGCGTAAATTCCTAATATCAAAACTTTTTCTCCTTGGATTTGTATTTCAATTGCCAGGATTCTTCCTTGTTCATCTTTAAACAAAAATTTTGGTGATAAATTCTCTTTTGCATAGATCACCACTCCTCTCTTTTTAACTCTGTCTGATGAGATAAATTCTTGGCCTAGTCTTTTGTTTATTAACACTTTCCTGTGAAGCCTGGTCACGTGGGTTTCTTGCAGACAAATTATATCCAAATGTTCCTTCTTCAAAATATGAAAAATCCTTTTGCGTTTTTCCGGGGAATTTGCGCCATTAATATTCCAACTATACAGCTGTAGAGACATCCTGTATCGATCTGTTGTTGCTCTTTATGGGGTGTCTTCTTTCTTGTCTAAATCCGAGGGTGCTGGCACTTTCCCAGACTCAGGTGGAGGCCAGGGACCTGCTATTCCCTTCTGCAGGTCTTCTCCGTGATCGTGCAGAAACTTCTGGCTATCCTCTTTCGTTTTGATTTTAATCTTCTTTCCTTTGTAGTTGAATGATAGGCCTTGTGGAAACTCCCACCTGTAGGGTATTCCGTTGCTTCTCAAAAGTCCAGCTAGGTCAGTATAGTTTGATCTGAGATCCAGTAGTTGTTTAGGAATATCCTTGTAAATTTGAGCTCTTCTGTCCTGGATCTCAAGTGCTTTATTGAAATGTAGGTCAAGTAGTTTGTCTCTCTCTTGCTTGGTCCTTAAGATGATCAAACAATCTCTAGGCCTGTCCTTCCTGGCAACTCTTCCCAGTCTGAATGCAGTTGTTATTTTAAAATCTGAATCTTCTTTTATACCCCAGAATTTAGAAAATTCTGCTGTCAAAAAGCCAGTCAAGTCCTCTTTCTCAATCTCTGGGATAGAGCGTAATCTCAAATTATTTTCCCTGTTTCTCAGTTCCACCATAGACAGGTAGGCCTGCTGGTCGCTGACGTGTTTGTAAAGCGGCCTTACTTCTCCTTTCAATTCATCCGCTTTCTGAATTGCTTGGCCTGCTTTTTCATTCGCAGCCTCGGCCAATTTCCGATTTTCAGATGTAGCGTCCTTTAAACTCCCAATATCTTGTGAATGCTTAGCCACCTGTTCAGAAAGTTTAGTAATTGAAGATGTAGCTAAATCAATTTTTGCAGTTTGATCATCAACCTTTTTGTTCAAAATTGCAAATTGTTGTAGCATTTCCTCTAAAAGAGTTCCAGATCCCCCTGCTGCCATATCCTCAGTTGTTGGCTGTTCAGCTTCCTTAGATGGAGCTGTTGTTGAAGGTACAGCTCCCTGTAAAACAGCAGGGACTGAAGATCTGCGAGCCTGAGAAATCAGAGTTGTTTGTACTAATTGGCCTTTTCCTGCTTTCGACGCAGCTCTTGTTTTCGGTGGGCCACTCATTCCACACCTGCCTTTGGATTCAAGGTCAAACTGTCAAATGTTCCATGAGAAAGACAGGCCTCAAAGTAAATAACCAAGCCACAGAGAGTCAAAACAAAGTTGGTTCTCAGGAATTTGTAAATCCCAAACTCCACTAGAGGGAGTGTTGTTGCAGTTCAGGAAAGAAGGAAGAAAGTTCAGTCACCATTAAAGTTCCTGCAGTTAAGTAAATTAACAATAGTCCTCAAAGAAAACTTTTTTCCACTGGCAAAGCCCTTTCAATATTGTCCCAATAGTTTATCTGAAGATGCAAGATACAGTTATTTAATTGTATCCACCAATGATGCCTCTATGTATCCATTTCAACTTTGTATATGTATCCGCAAAGGAGCCTTTTACCCCCTGCAAGCCCGGGACTGGGGTTTTTAAAGTTTTTAAAGTTTTAAAAGTCCAGTAAAAGAGAGGATCCTCAAGTAAAATCAACACAGTAGCAAATAGAAAAATAAAAGCTTGCCTTTCCCTTCAGTTACAAACTCCACCAGACGCATGAAACTTCCCGTCTTAAAATCCCTTTCTATTGCTTCCAGCTTGTCAGTTCCTTTGCCTTTGATCTCTAAGCACTACCGGGAGACGGACTTCCTTTTTCTCGTCTCCCGCTTTCAGCCAAATTTTTACTTTGTAGTCCTGAAATTAATACTCTTCCTACTCACGAGTAGATGATTTAGAATCCAATTCTTAAGGAAGAAAGGTCGGCGCTCATCAGCAACAGCCGCGCGGCTTCACTCCCGCAGAAAGAGCGATGAATCCACAGCACCGCTTCCCCTCCGCGCTTCCGGACCCCCTTACGGGGACCCTTCTTCGTTTTGGGGGCCGCTCTAGGTGCCCGCCGGATCCCACGGCCACGAGCTCGCTCTGCTCGTGGTTTATCTTAATGGGTCGTCGCTTTGCCGCAGCGAACGTCCCTTTCCTGCGGAGCCCCTCTTCGCAGCGCAAAGAGGACCGCCATTACTTAATTCGCGCCGCCTCCGGAACCGTAACAGACCTTATAACACTATTCTCTTGAAACTGAAGCACCTAATGTTTTCATTGTTCCCAGATACTTGGCTTTGGAGCATACAGAACTGTTTCTCAGTATTCTTCCCGCATGCCTTCTCCAGAATGTCCCTCAGAGCCAATCCTCAGCGGCTGACTCACTTCCTTTCACTCTGATTGGCTCCAGTCAGCACAAAGGGTGAGAAGACTTCTTCTCTGTGGCCAAAAAGCTTGCCATTCATGCTGATTGGGCAGCTCTAGAACACTGGAGAAGAGGACCCGTCTGCAGAAATAGCAATGGCTGTTGGATTACTCTTCCCAACATCCCAGCATGTCATCATGCTAGCTGAGGTTGATGGGACTTGTAGTTCAAAATGTCTGGAAGACACCAAGTAGGGGAAGGGTGCTCTAGTCCATCTTCCGCAAAGTTCTTTAAATATATCAAAAAAGATCAAAGTGCCTTTAAATTTACAAAGAGCCATCGCAGCCTGGTCCTATGCATGTTCACCCTGTATTCAATGTGCAAATAAATGTGGATAGGGTAATTAACTTACCTTGTCTGATCTAGAGGGAACACACCCCAAGTCAGGTGATGGGGCTAGCAACCGAAGTCTGCATTGATTTCTGCCTTCCTGCCAGTTCCTTTGCCTGTATTTTCATTTCAAGCCCTGAGTTCACAGAAAATTTTCAGAGAGAAAATCCAACTTTTCCAGAACATTTTTCCCGGGCTGATTGTCACTCCCTGGCACCAATTATAAGTAAGTGCTTCAGATCAGAACAAGACCAGAGCACTCAGCAGAAGAATCGGCACTCCATTCTTAAGCAATCATGCAGGCTCATTGCAACAGAGCAAAGGTGAGACTTGTACAGCCCCAGCAGACAAATGAAGGCATAAGCCTGTATTTTTCAATAAAGACCAGTGAGCCTTGCTAAGCAGAATTCAAATCACAGATAAACACTTTCTGTACTGCTCTGTATAGTGCAGAAGCTATCGTTTATAGGACAGCAACCTCTCCACCCTACTTGCATTCCTATATGCACAAAAGCCAATAGGTTAGTTGGTTGTTTCAGCATTCTCTATACTTTTTGCTGCTTGCAGAGAGAGTCTAGGACAGCCAGCACCTTTATAAAATAATGCTTCTATTATTTATATAAGGGGTCCTTTCTTTTACTATGAGTCACCCACTCAAACCCTGGCTAGAGTTTTGTTAGTTTGCCATGAGCAGAGGATCCCGCCACCATCCGTATGGCGCTCGGGTGGCGCTGGCGACAAACCACTACGTACAACACATGTGCAATGTTCTACGCATGCGCTGTACGTAGCGCCGCCGGACATGCACCCTACATAGCAATGTCACACATGCATCGTACATAGTGGTGCAACGCGTGCGCAGTCTGTGGTTTGCCCTGCCCCGGGTGTTGGTTAGCCTTCGTTCACCCCTGCTTGGAGGGTTTGCAAATAGTTGGGCCTGAACCATTTAGGGCTTTGTAAAGCACTATGTGGGATGCGGGTGGCACTGTGTGTTAAACCACAGAGCCTAGGACTTGCCGATCAGAAGGTCAGCGGTTTGAATCTCCATGACGGGGTGAGCTCCAGTTGTTCTGTCCCTGCTCCTGCCAACCTAGGAGTTTGAAAGCACGTCAAAGTGCAAGTAGATAAATAGGTACCTCTCCAGCAGAAAGGTAAACGGTGTTTCTGTGTGCTGCTCTGGTTCGCCAGAAGCATCTTAGTCATGCTGGCCACATGACCCGGAAGCTGTACGCCGGCTCCCTTGGCCGATAAAGCGAGATGAGCGCCGCAACCCCAGAGTCGGCCACGACTGGACCTAATGGTCAGGGGTCCCCTTTACCCCTTTACCTTAAAGCACTATCAGCACCTCGACTCCAGCCTTGTAGCACACAGACAGGTAGTGCAGGGATTTTAGGAAGAGGTTGCATGATCCCCTCTCCCCTGCCCCAGTTAATAATGTGGCAGCCGCATTCTGCACTAGCTGTAGTTTCTGGACTGTTTTCAAGGGCAGGCTCATGCAAGAACCCAACTACAGAAAATAAAGAATGACAGTGTTCTTTGGATACCAAAAAAATATCCTTAATAGTTATAGCTGGAGTTGCCACCTGAAACAGAACCTCTGACTTTTCAAGAGCAGCTCAGATATGGTTTCCCCCGTCACCATTGTGATTGGCTAAGCTGTACCTGAGCATCTGTCAGCTGCATTCTGCAGAAATCTGAAAGAAACAGAAGCCTTTCAGTGGCTAATATATGGCAACCCTATCCACAGTTATGAGCGATGAATGGTACATAGCTCAAAAGGGTCCTTTCACCTGGTCCTCTGTATTAGGGGGCTAAGCTCAATAGAATAGAGGTGGGGGGAAACAAAGGGAATGAAATGACTTTGTCCAAGTGCAGGATCTGACTCTTTGCCTCCGCGATCGTCTCAGTCACATTCCTTAATGGAAGCATTCCTAGGAGACAGCACTGTCCCACTTGCAAAATGCATTATTAAATAACTACTTTGATCTGCTTTACAATTCACTATGCTCAAAAATACCCTAAAACATTCATATTGTTTGACTAAAATTTCCATTAATGCAAACTAAAATTCTGCAGCAGTAATTACAGTGAGTCTTTTCTCCTGCCTTTAATTCATATCCAACACCTCACAAATATACAAAGCTACAGAACAACCCTACTCTCCCCCAAAAAACAATTTCAGCAATTTTTCCTTTATTCTTAATAATTCATAGTGCTAATATTTACTCTATTACCTGTAGAGCATAAATATTCATGGCATACCACAGCAAACCAGAGAGTACATTTCTGGATAAAATAACAGCAGGGAACTTTCGACCTTGGCCTTGAGGGGAAATGCTGTCATTATGATTAATGAGAGAAATGACAAAAATCTCATAATTACAATTAAGAACAGGATTATTTCCAACACATCATTCGCCAGTTTTGAAAAAAATGAATCACACTCTTGAGGAAAGTTTATATGGGGCTGGGGGTGGGGGACAGGAGTGGAATAAGTTGAATTGCATCACAAATTTATTTGTTTGCTTATTCTACTTTTAGAGCAGAGAGCTAAACAATCACAATAATGGATTTACATACTGTGGTCTTGGCTGAGAGATCCACATCCACAACAGTGAACTTCAGCGCCCATGCACAGTGTGCAAAGAGCTTGGCTGCTTAACAAGTGGCCAGGATTTTCTTTTTTGTTTTGCTCCCTAGGCATGTGATCAGTTGTGGGGTCTCCTGTACAGAACAATCCTAATTGCAATATCACAGTCCTAATTGTCAAGAATCTTGTCCAAGAAACAGCCAAGGGGCACAGTGAGCTCCATTCTAGAAAGTAGCCCATGGAACATCACTTTTTGAAAAGGGGTCACACAAATTACAAATAATAATAATAATAATAATAATAATAATAATAATAATAATAATAATAATTATACCCCACACATCTGGCTGTGTTTGTCCAGCAACTCTGGGCGGCTCCCAACTGAATATTAAAAACACAATACAGCATTAAACATTAAAAGCTTCCCTAAACAGGGCTGCCTTCAGATGTCTTCTAAAAGTCTGGTAGGGTGGGCACCAATACCAAGAAGGCCCTCTGCCTGGTTCCCTGCAACCTCACTTCTCGCAGTGAGGGAACCGCCAGAAGGCCCTTGGAGCTGAATGATGGGGCTGGAGACACTCCTTCAGGTATAGAGGACCGATGCCATTTAGGGCTTTAAAACCCTTTGAATTATGCCTGGAAATGTGCTGAAAGTCAACTATCTACAGAGCGGTTATCATCTCTTTGGGGCAACGAGGTGGACAGCATGATGAAAGACAGAATTCTCAGGCGTGAAGAAGAACAAGCCTCAGTAAAGGAGAATCAGCATGGCTTCTCCAGTCTCACTAACAGAGGCCTACAGGATTTGGCTGATGAACACTTCCACCCAATCCAGCCCTCCAGCTCAGCGCAAAGGGGCCGTAGGTGCCTCTGCTATTCCTTAGTGTGCTTACAATTGTAGCCTAAGACTATTGAATTGTGTCCTCAAAGTACGCTGGAACTGCAAACAGTTGTGGTGCTACCCATTTGTTTCATTTGTTATTTAGGAAGTATTCTTCTTGAACATTGTTGAAAGGCATATGAGGTACAAATAGAAAAAATGTTTTTTTATTTTTTAAAAATAGAGTGGAATGCTTTCACAGAAGCTCCTCTGCCAAGCAGCTGCTGCTATTATTATTATTATTATTATTATTATTATTATTATTATTATTATTATTATTATTATTATTTCTCTCTTCTTTCTCTCATACCTTGGGCAATTACCAGGAGGCAAAATGGTATCCCTTATTCTAAAAAAAGACACTGAAAAATAGAAACAATTGAAGTTTTATATTCTATTGCCCCAGAGTTCCCTTGCGTGATCACATAATAGATTTTCTCCTCCCCCTTCTCTTCCCACCTTTTATGTTTTCTTCTTTTTCTGTATTGTTCTTTATCATCATTTTTTAAAGATTAGTTTGGTTTTTATTATATGAAATGTTGAAAACATTATGTGTGTGTGTTTTCTTTTGTATGGGTAGCAGGAATATTCCAGGGTTGATGTAATGGTGGGACTGGGACAGAGAAGAAAAGAAGGTTCTCCAAAAGTTGTTTACAGGTATAATATATTTTAGTAGTTTATCTAAACTGGTCCATGTTACACTCCCCACTCCACAGCTCTTAAAGCACAGTATGTCTGTAGAGTATTTAGGAATAAGTTCATAAGCTGTGGAGTATTTAGGAATAAGTTCATCTAAAGTTCTGTTTTCTTTTCCTTTCCTTTTGCTACTCAGTTTTGAGCAGCTGTCACTGACAATCCTACAGCAAATGTCGTGCATAAAGTGTCAGGGTGTGTGCGTGTGTCTTATGCATACAACACCAGCTCCAAAATATTATAACATCACTACAACACAGTTGCATGAGCTCAAAAATATATTTGGAAACAAAATAAGTTTGGAAGGCAGTGATGCCTGTTTCGAGTTCCACTACAGTGAAGCTAAGCTTTATTAATTGGAAGCAAACATGGAATGTCTGTAACTCTGTCTTACAGGAAGAAGCTTCATGAATTTTCATGCATTTTGCAACTGAAATAAATTAATGTGTGAAAGATGTCATACGGTCACTTTTAATCTGGTCCACTACATACTGAAGTGTCTACCTGAAATGACTTCTAGGAATGTTTTTCTTTCTTCCTGAATCCACAACCACAAATCAAGACATGATGAATGAATTAGGCTTGTGCCAGATAGCTGGGATGTTTTGTGGAGGCTCAATAAAAAGACTATATTTTTATGTTCAGAACCTAACATAGTGGGAATTGGAACAGATTGGCAGGTGACAATTCTTCTGTTAATTAGAGAAGAGATGCTTTGTCTGATACAAAAGCAGGAAATCAACTCAAGATGCCTCAGAATTAATTGCAAGCAGGTAGAAAATGAGGTTCTCAAATTGCCACAAAGAGAGAGAGAGGGTGTTGACTAGACAGAACTCAAGAGACCAAAGTCGATTAGAAAGGATTTCTTTTAAAGACAACAGCAGAAGGCCAGTGAACACATTGCAACTTATAAAAGACATGAACATAATGATCTGAAAGAGAAATCAACAGCACATTACACTTGAATGACTTGGATGACTTGAATGGGCAAGGAAAAAGTGTGCCAACAATGACTATATGGAAAATATATTGGAATATGAATATTGCAACTATTTATTTATTTATTTATTTATACCCCACCCCACCCATCTGGCTGGGTTTCCCTGGCCACTTTGCGCTGCTTCCAACAAAATATTAAAATACAATAGTCCTTCAGTTGTCTCCTAAAAGTCTGGTAGTTGTTTTTTCCTTTGACATCTAGTGGGAGGGCGTTCCACAGGGTGGGTGCCACTACTGAGAAGGCCCTCTGCCTGGTTCCCTGTAACTTCGCTTCTTGCAGTGAGGGAACCACCAGAAGGCCCTTGGCGCTGGACCTCAGTGTCTGGGCAGAACGATGGGGATGGAGACGCTCCTTCAGGTAAACAAGTACAGCTTAATGTACAAACTTTACTCAGAGAAACAATATGCAACTTAACTGTTACAAACAATTATGACATGCAAAGCTAATGATATGTTTATTAATCAACTCTATTATTTGGCCCGTAAAACTTCCACTAGTCCAAACCAAAATCTTTATTATGTTTCAGCTACAAAGGACCTTATCCTAAATATTAAGAGGAAAGAAAGAATATGTAGGCAGGGATTCAAAGGAAACTGTTTTGGTGTGTTCAAGGATCAGCTGAGAGCTGAATGCAGTAGGAGAGAAGGGTTCAAAGGAAGAAACTGCTTCTTCTCAAAAGGAGAAGACCAAACAGCAAACTGGGCTCCAAAGCAATAAAAAATATTCAAAAAACATGGAGCTAAGGGAAAGAGGACAATGAGGTGTAGGATACTTCTTTTTGATCCTCCATGACACCTCAAATTTTCTGAATTCTGATTTGTTTTTTTTCTCTCAGTTGTGTATTGGTCATGGAACAAACTCCTGTAGTGACAGTTTTCTATTTTTTTAGGGGCTGACCTGATCCCAAGGGAGACTCACAAGCACTGCAAGCCACGTGGAGTCAGGGCCGTAGCTAGGGAATGGTGAGGTGGGCCCCCACCAGGGGCGAAGGGGGCGGTGCAAAACTGGCTTAAAATATGTCCACAAGGTAAAGGTAAAGGGACCCCTCACCATTAGGTCCAGTCGTGGCCGACTGTGGGGTTGCGGCGCTCATCTCGTTTTATTGGCCGAGGGAGCTGGCGTACAACTTCCGGGTCATGTGGCCAGCATGACTAAGCCGCTTCTGACAAACCAGAGCATGGAAAGGCCATTTACCTTCCCGCCAGAGCCGTACCTATTTATCTACTTGCACTTTGACGCACTTTTGAACTGCTAGGTTGGCAGGAGCAGGGACCGAGCAACGGGAGCTCACCCCGTCGCGGGGATTTGAACCGCTGACCTTCTGATTGGCAAGTCCTAGGCTCTGTGGTTTAACCCACAGTGCCACCCACGTCCTCCAAAATATGTCCATAAATATGTCTATAAATAAAAATATTGAATATTGCCTCATAAGAAAAGGTTTTGAATAGAGGGTTAATTGAATGGGGGGAGGTTGGAGGAGAGGCGGAAAGAAGAGCTAAATTGTCCATGGCTAGGGGGCGCAATCTGGATGGTTCTGACAGATCACCTAGCTATTGCCGTATGCGGAGTAACGAATTTTGTACATTGGTGCATTGTCTTAGCTCGACCAAGCCCCTTTCCGCATTTCTGCTTCTCACATCCTCCAGAGAAAAGAAACATTTGTACCCTCAGGACAGCCATTTGTGCTTATTTCTGTCATTGAGCCAGAGTCTCTTGGCCAAAGTTTTCTTCCATTCCATTCCATAAAGCGTGTTCTCATTAAAAGAGAGCACGTGTTGTGGTGGGGGCCAGCCAAGCCACCCCTCTGTTGCCAGGCAGGTTGGGATGGTTGGTCTCTGGCAGGGATTGGTAGTTTGAGTTTCTGGGGTAATTTTGATGTTGCTAATTTGGGGGAGGGAACAGAGGTTTTTTAAGCAGTGCACGCAGCGTTCAGCTTTCTCTTTCGCTGCGTGCACTGGATCACCCGACCGCTCTCCCTTATTTTAGGTCTTGTGCGTTGACCTTGCTATCCCTGTCATGGGGTCGTCTGCCATTGGGGCAGGGGCCCGGTAGGAATTTTGTCCATTTGGCTGATTGGCTGGTGCCATTTGGTTTTTTGCCTACTGTGTAGCAAATCATCACAACTTGTAAGGTTTTAGTTAGGCATTGGTTAAAAATTGGTTGGAGGAGGGGTAGGGATTGGCTGTGTCTGCCCCTCCAATGCTGCTGCTCCAAGGGAATTCTGTTAAAGGAATTCAGGGGCTTGCCATGCTTTCGTCCAAATCCCTGGCATCGGGTTTGGGCTGCGTAAGCTCCTGGGAGCATGCGGGGAGAAGGTGAGGCCCTGTGGCGCAGCTCCAGTTTCTCCCCAATATTGTTTCCCCTTCACTGACTTTCACTGGAATCCAGAAGTCAGTTCTGTCCCCAGGTGGGGGGACAGATAGTCCTAACCAATGCCTAACCAACCACTCACATCCATGTATGTTAATAAAGTTGTGGCCAAAATTATGCCAAAAACCTTAAACAAAAATTCTGTGTGACATGTGTGTTATTGGGGGGGGGGTGTCTTGGGGACCTTGACACACAATTTCTGTGTGTTCTCTTGTTCTCTTAGAATGGCAATAGCAACCACCTGAGATGTGCCAGAACTGAGTTACAGCTGCAAATAACAACAACCCTGAGTTCACCATCCATGCAGTTTCCCCCCTCCAAAAAAACCTGAGTTCTTTAACACCAGGTTGTAAAGGCTGAAGGGTTCCACAATAACACGAGTACTATGAGCAGGTAAAGCTCATATTACAAATGCATTATTGGCGAATCCTCATTGACATATGTAATACAGCCCAAATTTAACACTGCTATGATTAAGCCTTCCTGTTATACTTCTGCTGGATCAAGGAAACTCACGGGACGTAAAAGGCCAGTGCTTTGATTACCACACAATTTATTTAATCAAGAGATTGCAATGAGAACACAACAGATTATTAGATGTGAGTGAGGACAGCTTTCATTGCTTCCCATGGAAGCATTTAATTATTTTTGTTGCACTTGATTATGTGGCATGGAGTGGGGAAGAATCAGATCACTTTTTGCATGCTTAAGACCTATGGGTCAAGTTTTCAGGCAGAAAGACAAATGGTTGTGACCTTTTCTTCCCATTTGTGACTCAACGTATTATTGTGGTGCTGATGTGCTATTTAATATTAAGCAACATAACATATTTATAATGAGCTGCAACATAATTGTGACCTGCACAAATCAGATATATATTTTAATGAATTGCTTCTTGGGTCTAGTAATGGACTCAGGGCTATTAAATATCATTTTCTCCACGTTTAACAAAATGTAAAATAAGAGGAAAAGCATTATATATAATTAAGGCTCAGTGCATTTTGCTTATTCCACAGGGTTCCTGCACTGGGTCCTGGACGTCTAGATACATGCTGAAATGTGAACTAGAATTTCAAACAGTGAAAAGCCGCTGGACTTGGAAAAACTGGGTTCAACACACATTTCCATTATGGGATCAAGAAGTATTATTGGGCAAGTCAACAATTGTTTTCACGGCTTGACAGCTACAGCATCAGGTGGTGATCTGTCAGTGTGAATAAGGCCTCACAGACTCCTTTCTTACAACCAGCTTCAACTCTCCCAGCATTAATGAGTCAGATAGCAGCCCTACAGCTCCCATCCATAAACTGGGTATTACGATAACCACAAACACCCTCCAACATCTTGAGTCCCCAAACTGGGATCCCCATGCTCCTGTGACCCACACAAGATTATGGAGCCCAAAAGACACACTTTTTCAGGGCTATGCTGGCACAGCACCCCAAAATGTGCATTTGGGGGCATTGCACAAAATCACGCCCCCCCCAAAAAACCCCACTTTTTTGGGGGGGCGAAATCTCAGTGCGAAATTGCACAAGATCATGGCACATAAAATGGTCGCCGTGCTCTCGAGCAAGAAAAATGGGATGTTCCTTTTTTGTGGGACATTTGCGGGGTATGACCACATAGAGTTGTTATAAGGATAAAAGGGAGGTTACTCCACACTAGACTTTTTGTCCGGAATCAACACCCTTCGCTCTCTAATTTATATCTCATAATCCAGACATCAACCCTATCTTGTCACATCCCCACGTTTTCCCCATTGTCACCCTATTCTCCCCCCCAAGTACTGATTTATCATGATTTTAAAATGTTCCACAACAATTGCAGCACGTCTTCCAGATATGAACTGACTGCAGTACTGTTAACTCATGTGGTGTAGC
Organism: Podarcis bocagei; assembly: GCF_964188305.1. Lineage (NCBI taxonomy): Eukaryota > Metazoa > Chordata > Lepidosauria > Squamata > Lacertidae > Podarcis > Podarcis bocagei. The sequence goes on from NC_138129.1 coordinate 71,887,152, forward strand.
TTACGCAGTAGTTACCTGGCATTTACGCGTTCCCTGTCTGCCTGCCTTTCCATCAGTTTCACTCTGCAGCACCTTTTATTCTTGTCAATTTCAGTCTGAGAATGATTCGACCCGTTCAAAATCAACGAAGTCCATGAATCTAATGTGTCTGCTCTGATTGCGATTTAGTTGGATACCACTTAATGTTTTGTTGAGTGTGTGTCTTTAGATAAGTGCCTATTTCTTTAAAATCGTTTTTCCTTTCCAAATAAACATGCCTAATGAAAGGCATTAACAATTAACATTTATAAGGATGCATTCAAAAATCTGCAAATCAAATAATAAAATATATGATGAAATGGCTCCTTGTATTAAAAACCACTCAGCTTTGCCACACGGGTAATATCTGTGTATTCCTGTTCCGATTCAGCTTAAATTTTCCCCAGTCAAAAATGAGAGATAGCGTTATCACTGCACTACTGTGTTTTACTAATAGCCATGAACTTGTATATTGTCATCTTCCCTGTCTTCTTCCCTCCACTGATAGTTATCATGCTTTTTCGAGAAGTATCTTGCTCCAGCGAATAAATTATCAGCTAGTGTCCTATCCCAAGACTCCTTTTTATACTATTTCCTCAAGAGCATTTAACACTACATTCTGTGATGTGTACTTTAGAACACATCCTGTTATTTCAGTAACAACTTTAAACAGGACTTTTTTTCAGCCAGAACTCACTGGAACTCAGCTCCAGAACCTCCCAGGTTGGCACCATTACCATTATAAGAGAACTTGGTGAGTCCCGGTACCTCTTTCTCTAGAAAAATAGCACTGACTTTTAAAAATATATGTTTTAAAAATATTTTTCCAAAATTCTTATATGATATTGCAGTGTCACAATAGTGTAAAAATCTGCTGGGTTGGATGCTATGAGCAGAGTTCTGTTCATGGAACTCTCTCAGAGGCAGAAGTGATTTTTGGAGACTGCGGGGGGAAAGGGGGAACCTTCTGCAAAATGAAGGAGCCTTCAAATTCACAGAGCAACAAGTCTGAGTCCAAAGCAATACCCTTAATATGGCACCTCTACCTTTTCGATTTATTTATTTATGATTTGAACATGACATTTCCAAACTTGATCACAGACACAAATGCTTGACAAAATAGCAAAGTATCAATAAACAAACCATGCAATGTAACTTTAGCCTAGCTTATTTTGGATAGGGACTAAAACATCACACCTTCCCTTTAAAAGTGTGTGTGTGTGTGTGTGTGTGTGTGTTGCCATCTCATGGAAATTCCCAGATGTCAAAAAAGGTTATTTATGTATGCGGCCCGTGTTTTGTTAGCCCAAAAATGGAAAGCGAGCGAGGTCCCAACTAAAGAAGAATGGCATCTTAAGCTGATGGAATATACACAGCTTGTGGACTTAACATACAGAACAAGAGAACAAGAAGAACATACATTTAGAGAAGATTGGGAAATGTTTATTGAATATATGGGGAAAATTGTGTACACCTGAAAACATTGGCAGCATTAAGATAAATTCAACAGTGTAAATAAGTTTTGATGGATGTAATAATGGAATACTGAATGGTTTAGTTTATGTAAAATATGCAGGGATTTATGCAAAATGAACCATGGAAAGAGAAGAAGGGAAATTGTTGATATTTTAAGGAAGTTTAAATGAGTATTTTAAATTGTAAAATAGAAAAATTAATAAAAATTATGTGTGTGTGGGCACGCGCTTGCGTGCGTGCGTGTGTAGCTTGTTGCTCATTAATTTCAATGATTTCATAGTTCTGTATTCAGTCTCTAATCAACCACCAATCAATCATCAAATAAGCCTCAAATAATTATCAAATAATCCCTTCTCTTTTCAATCCACTCTACATGCTTGTAATCCAGTTTTCACCTAAGCAGTACTCAGTGCTGTTTTTCTAGAAAAAGAGCTGTCAGAATTCACCGTGACCGCCTCCCTTGTTCTCTTATACTGGCCCACCGGAGAGGTGCTGAAACTGAGTTCCGGTGATTTTGGACTGGGGGGGGAGCCCTTGCAGTATGCAATAGGATGCAATACTAAGCATATGAAGTCAGGAGTCAGGTCCATTGAGTTCAATGGGATTCACTCCATCGCAGGAGTGCTTAGAATTGCAGCCTTGTAAAACAAAAGAATATCATTCTTAACCAGTTGGTGGGGATGTCCTGCAGAAACTTATTAAAACAAGTAGGATTTGACTTCCCCCTATTAAATTCCTTAACCTTTCCATCACAAACACGCACACAGAGAAGAAAAGTATAATTGAAACAGGACAGTTCACATCTGAAAGCAGCCGGCTTCTGGCAAGCTGATGTTTGAACCTACTCAACGGATAGATAATATTTTAATTGCTTATGGTTTCCCATGTACCTTTAAGGGATTTCATATTCTATCCAATATCGTTTTTACATAAGGACTGGCTTTTTTTGGATTAGAGAAATACCTGCGACATGATTCAGTCGTACAGAAATGCTCCCCCCCCCTTTGTAATTAATATTGCCTGACACTCTGCTCTTCACACTTTCACTTACCTGCTCTCCTTTCCCAATCCCCGCATAATCCATTCCTTACATATGTCATCGCACCTTCACACACCTGACTCAATTATCCTTAGTTATAATTTGTTCTCCTCATGCTTGTATGTATCTGCTTGATATAATAGTACTTGAGTCACTTTTAATGTTGTAAGTGCTAAGAAAGTGGAAAGCTTAAGAGTATTTAATTAATTCTGTATTATTCAATCATTTTTTACTAATATGGTTTCCTCTGTATGGCACTTGTGTAGAGGGTAAACAAGGAATATATATATATATATATATATATATATATATATATATATATATATAGTTGTTGTTTTGCTGAAAAACCCTTTTTGTGGATTTAGACATTCTGTTCAGTGCCCTTGTGTCTCCTACTTGCAACTTCAGGGGTAATCCCATCCAACTGGGGATCACACAATGAACTGAAATGACGTCATCACGCTAAAAAACCAACCAAATTTGCCTGCGTGACAGCATTGCTGAGGGCAGGTAAGGACAGTGCTTCCACCCCCACCCCACCCCACCCCCAAAAAATAAGTGCCAGTACTCACCATGAAGTTGTTACAGTAAGTGCCACACTTTTTAACAACAACAGAAAGGAGGTGCAGTTACTGCGTACCCTTGCGTACCCCCTTGGGGGGGGAAGGCACTGATAAAGGGCAATGTAAATGAATAAGCAAGCATTATTTTTTGCAAAATGGTTTCTAAATTACCCCAGGGAGGGGGGGAGTCATGTTTCAGCACCACGACTGAACGTGCCTGGGTGGGGGAAAAACCTGTGAAGAGATTTTGCTCAGTTCTAATATGTTCCCATTTAATCTCTAGGCAATCGGATAAACAAAATTAAAGGAAGGCAGCATTCTGTACTTCAGTGGTGTATACGAAAAGGGCATTGTGAAAAGCCCTTGGAAAATCCTCCAAATACAAGATGGTCAGAAGAGGCTTAATCCCCTTGATTTTTTTGTGTGTCAGTCCCCTTAGGTACTGTTTTAAGAAGTGCACATGAGGACCACAATTTAGCTAGCATTGGGATAGTCAGCGTGTGGAGGGCTCTGGATTTCATTTGTCATTCTCTCCACCCCACCCCATCCTTCTGAGCACTGAATCCCTTATGCATTTCACTAAAGCATGTATATGTCCCTCCTATATATGGGCCTGAGGTCCACATTCCCTCAGGGACAACCTTACAAAGGAAAGCAGAGGATTTCTGGCGATAGCTCTATAATCCATACCAATTTACCCCCCAACAGGACGGTGTCTGATTTATCACTTGAAAGCAAGGACAAATTGTGCTCTGTATTTCAGGAGAGTCGATGCTCTCGGACCACCCCTTAGAAAGCATTTCCCATTATTCCCCCCACGCGTTGGGGGTACTTGGCGGCTGAATTAAAAGCAATTTAAACCAGCAGCCTGCCAGTATTGTCCCAGTTAACAAGGAGCCATCCTCCGAGGCCCTTATGAATAATAGCAGCAACACAAATGCAGAACATGCATTAGTTGAAAGGCCACCGTATGCTCGGTCTGGTTGCCTTTATCTGTGGTGCGCGTGATTTGCATTAGCCTGCCACAAGTCTACTGTGGTGGCTTCCACTCCAGGAAAGAGAAGACATGCACAGGAAGCAGGGTAGTTAAACATGAAAATACTAGCAGTAAATGTGGAGAATGTGCTGCGTGTGTGAAAACTGAAAACGCAAGGAGACTTTCTAGCTTGCAGGACGGCTGGATTTAACATCGCCCTATAGCACATGCCACATAAAGTGCAGTTCAAAGTGATGGTGAAGAACTCAGCTCCCAGAATTAGCTTCTCATTTGAAAGCCTCTCTATAATTGAATGGGCTAATTTGGTGTCACAAGCAGTTTACAGCCCAAGAAATGTGTATAATGCACATTATTTTGTAATATTATTTGCATTAAGTACATCATAAAGGAAGATTTACAGCATTGTACAAAGCTACAAAGTCATGGCATTTTAATGATCAACATTATGTGTTCCCTTCCATCCCAAAGGCTTATTGGAACAGTTTTTGAGATGGCAACTGGCCTTGAGCAACAGACACAGTTCTGGAACAAAACAACATGGAACTCATGTTTGCACGGGTAGAAAGTACATCATTTGCCCCAACTCTATGATTCCTTCCAAGCCCTGGTTCTCATCTGTGGACACTCAGCCATTCTCTGGGCTCACTACACTCCAAATAGCTCAGGCACTGGAACTCAGCTCCAGTGAGCAGATGGGCTTCCTTCCATTGCGCAGAAAATACTGCTGTGTTATAGGGTGAATTACTGCCTGCCCCCCTGTGTTGTTTCACTTCTATGCCCCCATCAGCAGCATCCTGTTTACTCATCTCGGCAAACAACATCTTGACCAACTGTCAGGATTGAGCCATGCAATGTTATTGGTACTTGAAGGATCTGTCCATCACCCTCAGCTCATCTTCAGGGTGATTGCAATGAGACCCTCACCTAGGTTTAAATAGGTGATCTACATTCTCCATGCAAAGTCTAACCCCCATGTTATTTGTTATGCCTTGCTGCAGATGGGTATGTATCTTTCCCTTTGCAGGTTGAAAAGCAAGTTATTTGGGGTGGAAAGTGGCTACAGGAGAAAGGGCAAGCAGCCCTTCCCAATCCCATTTCTTGGCTTAAAACTGCATCCTTCCAATACAGTTTTATTTTGAAACTAAAATGTTGGAAGGAAATTTGTACCAGTGGCGTAGAATGGGTTGCCAGTGCCCGGGGCCACATGGAAGGAAGGAGGGAGGGGAACAGATGGAGTACACATGTGCATTCAACTGACTAACAGGGTCCACATCACCCAGGAGATCACAGCCGCAAAGATAAGAAAAGAACACTCATTCCATTGTATGGAGGGGTCACGTCTGGGTTCACATGGAGAAGCCATTTTCAATGGAGCCAAGCAACAGAAACACACAGTTGTATTGAAGCTGCACTGGGTATTGAAATTCGCACCCCTAACCATTTCCCCCCCAGGGCAACTGCCCTGGTGGCATCCCCCAACCCTGTGCCACTGATTTGTATGCCAGTTGTACAATAGGAAAATAGGCGTAGGGTGAGATTTTCAGTGCCCATGTTATCTATGTCTACTCAGAAGACTTACTTTGCCCAATGGTGCCTACTTCCCAGTATATACATCTCGGATTCCAGCCTACAGCTACAATTCCATGTAACATGCTCTATGATAGCATAAATGGGGTTTGCTTAAATAAAACTGTACTCAGTGGACGGTGTTTTAAGTAATTTGCCCACTTGGCGAAAATGTATCAGGAGAAGAAAAGAACATTCGTAATCTTTAGTCCCCCTCCTAACTCTGAGAGAAACTGCTCTCCACAGGAATCTCTCCTTCACTCTAATTTGTGAAGTATACATACATTTTCTCCGCTCCGCAAATGGGGCTCTGCCTTTAGCCAACTGCCTTCCTTTGCAGATGTGCGGAACAACTTGTACATAAAACACAGACGCATCCATGCAGAACACCAGCCCGGGAGAGAAAAGTAGCTGCGCTCATAATCACAGCATACTTCAGACTCAAAACCTGTAATTCCATTGCAATATCAATGAAGGATCAGTGTATTAAATTTCTCTCTCAGTTCACTGTTGGGAATGCACGTTCCGGAGCCCATTTACCTTCATCATTCAGTAGGCACTGACACATCTAAGGATTGGGCCGTACATATTTTCTCCTTCTTCTGTGGGTCCTCACAGCACGGCAATGCCACAGTATATAACCCTGCAGAAACTCGACTTGGTTATTACACATGAGAGACGTCCCATTAAGCAAAGGATCTATACATATGCATAGAATTAAGGACATGCATAAGTGCTTGGCTAGGTCTGCTTCTAAATGGCTCCTCTCCTAGGGCAGAATTGCAAACGACCACGAGAGGGCACAGAAGTTGGCGAGATTAAATTTTAATGGCATAAATATTTCAAAGGCTTAGCCCCATCTCCATTAAAAGTCACACACATAATAGTTTTGGAGTTGTTGTTTTCCTGCATGGAATGGGAAGACAATGTTTCTATATTGGCTGAACAATCAAGCAGATATTCTGCAAGGCAAAAGACATGGCCAGATTTTTCTGCACTTCCTGCAGGAGTAGAGCCCAGACAGAACAAGAGTTCACCTTTCTCTTTACTGGATTTCCAGGCTATAACGTCAGCTCCAGTTTCTGAGGCATCATTAGATAAAAATGCCCTTAGGACAGTGGCAAGGTGCATTTTAGTCCAATGGCCTTTGCGAGGAATCTTTGGCAAGGGAGGGCTCTGTGCCCATGATGCGTGAGGCCAAAGGTGAAGGCAGGCAAAGCAATGGATGTGATTCTTGTTGTTGTTGTTGTTGTTGTTTAGTCGTTTAGTCGTGTCCGACTCTTCGTGACCCCATGGACCAGAGCACGCCAGGCACTTCTTTCTTCCACTGCCTCCCGCAGTTTGGTCAAACTCATGCTGGTAGCTTCGAGAACACTATCCAACCATCTCATCCTCTGTCGTCCCCTTCTCCTTGTGCCCTCCATCTTTCCCAACATCAGGGTCTTTTCCAGGGAGTCTTCTCTTCTCATGAGGTGGCCAAAGTACTGGAGCCTCAGCTTCATGATCTGTCCTTCCAGTTAGCACTCAGGGCTGATTTCCTTAAGAATTGATAAGTTTGATCTTGCAGTCCACGGGACTCTCAACAGTCTCCTCCAGCACCATAATTCAAAAGTATCAATTCTTCGGTGATCAGCCTTCTTTATGGTCCAGCTCTCACTTCCATACATCACTACTGGGAAAACCATAGCTTTTACTATATGGACCTTTGTAGGCAAGGTGATGTCTCTACCTTGGTATAGATGGTTACATTCCAGCCAGGCAAAAACGAGAGGCGGGGGAGTTAGCTCAAGGACGCATTTCAGCCAGAAAAAGCGCTTGAGGGAGGCATGAAGCAGAGCCAGTATGGGGCATGCCTTGGGGGAGAGGAATGTCCTAAGAAGAGGGGCAAGGACCAGAGAGCTGCAGTTGGCCCCCCAGCCTGAGGTTTCCCACCTCTGCCTTGGTACATTCTCATCCTGAGTGAGTCCACCTCCTGTTTGCCTCTGTCATCACTGCCCCTTCAGTTTCCCTCTTCCTCTGGGCCCAGTCTGTACCAGACACGGTTTTAGGGTAGTGTGATCGATTTGTGGTCCCCCTGCAGCGTGGTGCCCAGTGCAACCAATTTGGCCGCACTGGGCACTATGCTGAATGGGACACCACAACAACGATATGAGTGAGAGGTGGGAGGTGCCAAATTTTAGCGTTGCCCAGGATGCCGCTGGAATTAGAGAGCCCAAAGTCCCAGAATGCCTCTGTATTAAGTGTGTGTGTGTGTGTGTGTGTGTGTGTGTGTGTGTGTTTGACTGCTTTTGGTTCTGTTTTGTTGTTGGGGACAATTTGCTAAACTTTTTGTTGCTGCTTCGGGTGGGTGCCAGGTCTTCCTGCTGCTTTTTTCTCCCTTGGCTCTGTCCATATTTTGTCCATTCAGGGGCATGTGTTGGTAATCTTGCCTGTTTGGGGGAGAGGGGTTCCAAAAATTGCCAGTTTTTCATCTATGAAATGGGTATTTTGTGGTTCCTTAGATTTCCCCAGGCACTAACAGGATTGAGACCCCTGAACTATGATCATACATTGACAGATGTTTTACTGGCTGTTCCTGAAATCATTTGTAGATCCATTTTGCTTGCACATGGATAATATCCTAAAAGGATCTGGGTTTTTTTTTAAAAAAAAGCATACTAATTACTATTAACAATGAGGAAAATGTCTTTACAAGGAATGCTGACAAGTTTCAAAGCTTTGTTGTCCCGATCATATTAACCCATATTAGGTTAGAAGCGTTTGCTTCTCTCCTCAGGGGAATCAATTAACAGATAAACAAGCCCATAGACCGTGTAATAGCAATGCCAGCGGTGTTTCCAAGTATTACCTGGAGCAAGGTACGAATACAATAGAGCTTTTAGTCACAGGAGGAGAGAATTATAAATGAACCTCAACTTTCACGGTGCAAAAACTGTAAAGGAAACCCTGCTAAAGGGGGAAATGAAGGCTTTGAGGCAGCCAAGCAGCTGCCTTAAATATCACACATTCCCATTTGCAGCTATATAACATGAAGGATTTTTGGTTTGAGGCAGGTGATGAATCGCAAGTCCTTAGAAATTCGCTTTGTCTTTAAATACTTAGCTAGACCAGATAAAAACGCTAGTCTAGTGCGTTACAGAAACTGGATAGACAGACATTTTTTCTCCCTCTCTCACAACGAAGCTAGATGTTGGAAGATTCAGGAGAGACAAAAAAAGGACATCATCCGACTTTGAAATCTGATCCTGCAGGATGTAGTTATGGCCAGCAACTTGAATGACTTTTCAGGATAATTAGACAAATTCATGGAGGGAATGGCTGTCAGGGGCTACTAACCATCTTGGTTATGTTTGGCCTCCACTGTGGAACACAGTGCACCTCTACGTACCAGTTCCTAGAAATCACAAGTAGTTGCCCTCAGGACCTGCTTGTGAGCTTCCCATAGGCATCCAGTTGGCAACTGTGAGAACAGGATGTTGGACTGGGTAGGCCTTAACCAAGACTGGTCCACTTGACCATGAGGTCTGTTAGCTGCTCTGGCTTCCAGTTAGTTTCCAGGCTGGTCTTAACCTTTGAAGCCCAAAATTAGCCTAGCCCAATCTGATCCATATCCTCCTTCATCCAGCTTCTCTTGGTTCTGCCAACCTGAGAAGAGCTCCTGAACCTTGAGACCCTCTTCAGAAGATGAATTGGAGAAAGGTACACCCAGTGAGGCTGGATAACCATTAGGGAGAGGGGCTTTAGCAGCACCACAAGACAGTGGTACCTTGAGTTACAGACGCTTCAGGTTACAGACTCCACTAACCCAGAAATAGTACCTCGGGTTAAGAACTTTGCCTCAGGATGAGAACAGAAAACACGCGGCGGCGGCAGCAGGAGGTCCCATTAGCTAAAGTGGTACCTCAGGTTAAGAACAGTTTCAGGTTAAGAAAGGACCTCCAGAACGAATTAAGTTCTTAACCCGAGGTACCACTGTAATGGAAAAGCCTTCCCACAAAGGTTCATCTGGTTGCCATCCATGTGGTCTTTTCTAGCACAGTGCTGAAATTTTATCCTCCATATATCAGATCCCCCAAGTGTCCCAATTTAATTTGGACATCTCAAATTTACAGAAGCTGCCCTGGCTTCTGATCTCAATCCAGGATGCCCCGATTTTCCCAGAGGCTGCTCCAGGCCTCACAGAATCTGGAGACGTAGCAGGAGGCGAGAGACAACAAAGGTAAGAGAGGGGAGGAAAGGAGGGGTGAATAGGTGGACGAGGAAGGGGTCAGTGGCAGGGAGGCAGCGAATGACAGAGATGAGGGATGGTTGGTGGGTGCCCCAAATTCGTCTCTCAAAATATTGGAGGGTATGATACACACACACACACACACACACACACACTACCATTCTCTCTCAATTAACGAAAAACGAATTGCATCTGAACATTTTAGTGAAATCCCCATGGGATATACATTTTCATTCCTGTGCCTGTCATCCGTCTTAACTTTATAAAAAAATTCTGAATGTTAAATTGTTGCAACCCGTCCATCGTGGGCTGATAGAACAACAGGCTCAATTCCTTAGATCATGTGTTTAAGATTCCAAATTGTGGGTAGAAACAGAAACAAAACTGGATTGTGAATCAGAGGTGCCGCATGCAAAACTGCATCCGGTCCTGATGGAGCAAGTGAAAATGACTGTCTCGGTGCTGAGGCCAGATAAATGGTTGGCTGCATTAGATAACGATGTATATTGTGGAACGGTGAGGTGTTTAATTAGTCTATTAGCTAAAATCAACTACAAACCTCTTACCGGTTGTCAATCCCAATGCACACACATTTACGGTATGGTTTTCTAGTCTTAGGGATTGCTATTACATGCTTTATGAACTTCATAGCCTGTGCTAAAAGCAGATTTCTCTTCCCCCACCCCCCTTTAGAACAGCAGCAGTTATGCACACTTTCCTTCAGGGATTATTTCTTTATAAATTTTTAGTAGCTGGCTGCCTACGGTGAGGCTTTCCTAGTAAGAGAATATATGAACTGTATATTTTATGATTTTTTATTTCTAGTGACAGAACTACATTTCATGAGATGATTCACTTATATTTTATACAGGCTTCTTTATTAGATCTTCTTTGTTTCCTTCAGTTAATCCTTGCCTTATTGTGGCTTGCAATTAAAAATTTAAAGCTAATCAAAATACGTTCATTTTCCTCAAGTGTCTGTACGGGACCCCCTTCGATGTTGTTTCTAGGCACTCACTAGGTATTGTGGAAAACTGAAGAAAAGCCAAATGATTTGTTTCTCTCTCCAACCTCAGGTTTTGCTAAACTGCAGAGGAAAAGACTGGATTAATGTTCATTTCATGGATTCCGTCTTGTTCCTGGGTGGGTGGGAATATTCATTATGCCTCCGAACAATACCGCCTGGTTCATAACCATCTGAAGATGAAATACTTAGATCCGAGCTAATTTAGTCAGACTGAAGGTACTGTGACTCAAGAAGCGACTTTAATCCACCTTCTTCAGTGTGATTGTTCGGTGGATAATAAAGCTCACTCCAGGGCTACGTAGGAGAGAAGAGGCCTTTTCAAGCACTGTTAAACTGAAGAGAGGCTGTTCGTGCCGTGCTATACAACAGGAGATACTTTGCAGTATGTCAGGTGGAATGAGTGCCACAGTTTGAATACCACTGGGTTAGTGCAAACTTATTCCATTAAGTTTTTTTTAAAAATAAAAGTAAAAATTATATACCATTTATATGCCAAAATGTCTTCCATAGGGATGCAGGTGGTGCTGTGGTCTAAACCACTGAGCCTCTTGGGCTTGCCAATCAGGTGAGCTCCCGTTGGTCGGTCCCAGCTCCTGCCAACTTAGCAGTTCGAAAACACACCAGTGCAAGTAGATAAATAAGTACTGCTACAGCGGGAAGCTAAACGGCATTTCTGTTTCCGTCACGGTGTTCCGTTGCGCCAGAAGCGGTTTAGTCATTCTGGCCACATGACCTGGAAAGCTGTCTGTGGACAAACGGCAGCTCCCTCGGCCTGAATGTGAGATGTGCGCCGCAAGCCCATAGTTGCCTTTGACTGGACTTAACTGTTCAGGGGTCCTTTACTTTTACCTTTACCCACAACCTCCTCCACTGTGAGTGACAATGCAGGTCACTTTCAGAGCACATGGCTTCACAAACAGGATAATCTGTGCATCATGTACAGCTTTCTATCCTTCAGCAGAAGGGTACAGCCAGGGGACGGCCATTGCTGCCCTCTAGCATCTGCCGCCTGAGGCAGTTGCCTCATTTGCCGAATGGTAGGGCTAGCCTTCTGGACGCGGGTGGCGCTGTGGGTAAAACCTCAGCGCCTAGGACTTGCCGATCGCATGGTCGGCGGTTCGAATCCCCGCGGCGGGGTGCGCTCCCATCGTTCGGTCCCAGCGCCTGCCAACCTAGCAGTTCGAAAGCACCCTCGGGTGCAAGTAGATAAATAGGGACCGCTTACCAGTGGGAAGGTAAATGGCGTTCCGTGTGCTGCGCTGGCTCGCCAGATGCAGCGTGTCACGCTGGCCACGTGACCCGGAAGTGTCTGCGGACAGCGCTGGCTCCCAGCCTATAGAGTGAGATGAGCGCACAACCCTAGAGTCTGGCAAGACTGGCCCGTACGGGCAGGGGTACCTTTACCTTTACCTTTAGGGCTAGCCTTGGTTCCTACATGATAAATGTACATCCGAATGCACCGAGAAACAACAGCCCTTGGGAGTTCATTAGATTCTTTCTCCCAAGTTTTCTGCCTATCGGATGAGAGCATCAGTGCTACACTGGTGGTCACCACAGTGTTCTCTAGCAAATCTGCTCACCTTCCCCGGTGGATGGGGTTGCGGCACAGCATCCGGGCCTCCCAGTTACCCAGCAGGAGGGTGGAGGGCTGCCACCCGCGTCATGGGAGCTCCTGGCCATGTCACTCTCCTGGCTGTCCAATTGGTGTTGGCGGGGGCGTGGCCACAGACTGTTTAAACTGCAGTGCAGCCAGGGGGCGGCCTCCTTTTCGTCTCCTCACCAAAACTAGAAGAGGAGGGACATATGGCATGGCTTTGTAAGGTTAATGAGCAACAGCTTAAAAATTAGGAGATATATATATATATATATATATATATATATATATATATATATATATATATTTGCTTTCGTAGATTTTCACGGGTACAGGAATGCAGGTTTTGGTGTCTTCGGGTGTCTTCCCATGTAAGAGTTGGGGTGTCTAGGCGACGTTTCGACGAGGTCTCACTCGTCATCTTCAGGCTGGTGCTTTCGGCTTCTTGTTACTAGAACAGAGCAGGATCTCAGTGTTTGAGTTCCTATAAATACTGTTGAGGGGGTGTGGTGTATAGCCTCCAACGTTCTGGGCAGAGAGGGAGTTCCCAGGTTAGTGTGCCTTTTCTTCTTTTGTTCCTTAATTACTTGAGGGATATCTTGAGTGATTTCTAGAGTGATATTCTGAGTACCACTTAGGAGGGTCATTAGGTGTGGATTAGTTGCTAAAGCTTTCGTGTCTTGACCTCTTGAGCTTGTGAAAAGTTTTTCTGAGAAGATGGCTGTACTGCACTTAGTTGTGCTCTGGCTTGGCTTCGTGTATAGGGGCGAGCTGTGGTTTTGTGCCCTGTGCCAGCCAGATCTGTGTAGGGATTGCAGGGGGGTGCAGCATCCGGAGGTGCCACTATGGTTTGGCTACTGGATGGTGTCTGTACTTTATCTGTGGAGAGGGTCTGGGTTTGGGTCTGGTGTGGTTGATTGGAGATGGCGTTCTGTGTGTCTCTGGTTCTGGTGTCGGTTTTTGTGGGGAGGGCTAATTTCCAGATGTCTGGCAGGCGGGACGTGTCGTCACGCTTGTTCATGTTGTGAGGGTGTTTCTCTATCTCGATGGCTTCCATGATTATTCTCTTGTGGTTATGTTCCATGTTAAAGAGCAATTTGGAATCTGCAAAATTAATTTCGTTTCCTGTTTCTTTCATGTGTTGGTAAAGAGAGGAAGTTTTTTCTTCTTTTTTGACGGCATTCTTGTGTTCTGCGATACGTGCATTTATTCGTCTGTTTGTTTGTCCAATGTACGTGGCTGGGCAGACTTTGCAGGGTATTTCATAGACCCCTTGGTTTTCTAACTGGATTTTATCTTTGGGGTTTCTGAGGCTACTGGATGGTGTCTGTAATTTATCTGTGGAGAGGGTTCTGGTTCTGGTGTCGGTTTTTGTGGGGAGGGCTAATTTCCAGATGTCTGGCAGCCTTTTGCACCAACCAAAAAATAGCCAATATCCTCAGAAACCCCAAAGATAAAATCCAATTAGAAAACCAAGGGGTCTATGAAATACCCTGCAAAGTCTGCCCAGCCACGTACATTGGACAAACAAACAGACGAATAAATGCACGTATCGCAGAACACAAGAATGCCGTCAAAAAAGAAGAAAAAACTTCCTCTCTTTACCAACACATGAAAGAAACAGGACACGAAATTAATTTTGCAGATTCCAAATTGCTCTTTAACATGGAACATCACCACAAGAGAATAATCATGGAAGCCATCGAGATAGAGAAACACCCTCACAACATGAACAAGCGTGACGACACGTCCCGCCTGCCAGACATCTGGAAATTAGCCCTCCCCACAAAAACCGACACCAGAACCAGAGGCACACAGAACGCCATCTCCAATCAACCACACCAGACCCAAACCCAGACCCTCTCCACAGATAAATTACAGACACCATCCAGTAGCCAAACCATAGTGGCACCTCCGGATGCTGCACCCCCCTGCAATCCCTACACAGATCTGGCTGGCACAGGGCACAAAACCACAGCTCGCCCCTATACACGAAGCCAAGCCAGAGCACAACTAAGTGCAGTACAGCCATCTTCTCAGAAAAAACTCTTCACAAGCTCAAGAGGTCAAGACACGAAAGCTTTAGCAACTAATCCACACCTAATGACCCTCCTAAGTGGTACTCAGAATATCACTCAAGAAATCACTCAAGATATCCCTCAAGTAATTAATGAACAAAAGAAGAAAAGGCACACTAACCTGGAAACTTCCTCTCTGCCCAGAACGTTGGAGGCTATACACCACACCCCCTCAACAGTATTTATAGGAACTCAAACACTGAGATCCTGCTCTGTTCCAGTAACAAGAAGCCGAAAGCACCAGCCTGAAGATGACGAGTGAGACCTCGTCGAAACGTCGCCTAGACACCCCAACTCTTACACGGGAAGACACCCGAAGACACCAAAACCTCCATATATATATATATATATATATATATATATATATATATATATATATATATAAAAGTTTCTCGCACAAGCAAAATGATTGAGGGAGATGGTTCCCCCCCTAATGGAATTGTTTGTTCTGTGCCCAGGCTGCATAAACATATTTCTTCCTGAAGGACTTATTCGTTAGAATGAAATGGCTTCAATGGGTAGCATTAGCTTCCAAACAGATAATGGCAATTCACACAATAACAGGGACCAGATTTACGTAGAAATGCTTTTTTAAAAAAAATAAAAAAATGTGGCAGTAACAGAAACTTTTTGGAGGAGAGATCAAAAAGGACTTTGATTTGTTTGAAAGTTTGAAATGACCCACTTCCACTTTTCATAAAGTTAGTGCGCAGACTTCTGAGCACTTCATGTCCTAATCGAAAACGAAGGTCCTTCTGCCTCATGTGTCAATACCGTAAACATGTAAATCTGGAAAATATTTTCCAAGCAGGCAGCCATGTGTAAAATGTTCAGAACTTGCCATGAAAGAGTTACAGCTGCAAAAAAAACCTGCAAGCTTTACACTCTGTCATGAAGAGTCCAGATGTGAGAGATACAAGACAGTTTTTCATCTAGGATTGGCAGCTGGGCCAATCTTTGGGTAGGTCCCTTTTTTAAAGCACGCACACACACAGGGTTTTATCAAGTAACACGGCAATGATTATGTAATCGCAAAGCAACAGAACAGATGAGCATTGCGTTCCAAGCAATCTTTGGTTCATTACCACAGCCACAGCATTTCAAAGAGTCACGCATCCATTTCGGAGTCTGCAGTATTGCCCAGCCAGCCCAGATGCCCCTTTAATGGGACCACCAAAGTGAGAGGAGAGATAAACATTCGAAATCCAACCATCCTCTTTGGGTTGTTTCCTTTTCAGTCCCTCCCCGCCTCGACTTAGCAGCATAGGCAATAGTTACTAGATATTCAGGCTTCATTTAATTTTATCAGGAACCTCAACTTTCCGGACTTTCTCTGAATCCTTAAAAACACCACACACTGCTATGCTTGTGTTGCAGATATAAGGATCAAAATCCATGCCAAATGCAGATGGGTGTAATTGTAGGCTGGTGGGTCAGGTTTAAGGTGCTGATTTTGACCTATAAAGCCCTATGTGGCCTAAGACCCAAGTACCTATGGGATCGCCTCTCCTGGTATGCCCCACGGAGAACCTTAAGGTCCACAATTGACAACATTTTGGAGGTCCCAGGTAACAAGGTGGTTAGATTGGTCTCACAAGAGACTAGGGCCCTGCGGGACTTGACATCTTTCCGCAGGGCCTGCAAGACAGAGCTGTTCCACCTGGTCTTTGGTTTGGACTCAGTCTGACCCTTATGTTTCCCTCCCCTTATGGTTTTGATCTATGGACTACTATTAAAATGAGACTGCATTTTAAATTGTATTTTAACCCATATTTTAATAAATTGGTCCCCCCCCTTATGTTTTTATTGTAATTTTACTGGTGTTAGCCGCCCTGAGCCCAGCTCTGGCCGGGGAGGGCGGGGTATAAATATTATTGTTGTTGTTGTTGTTGTTGTTGTTGTTGTTGTTGTTGTTGTTGTTGTTAGATAGCTCAGTTGGTCAGAGAGGGGTGCTGATGATGCCAAGGTTGCAGGTTCAATCTTTCCATGGGACAACTGCATATTCCTGTATTGCAGGACATTGGGCTGCAAGATCTTCAAGGTCCCTTCCAACTCTATGATTCTATTGTTTGAAAGGCCGCTTAGAGATGGTGGCAAAGCCACAGAGGGTCTCCACCCATGATTTCCCTGTCTAAATTACCTCACCTCCCCCCAATGGGGTTTCAGACGTGAAGTTTTACAGTCTAATAATGCATGCAGAAAATGGAGTTTCACTTAGGAACATAGGAAGCCGACGTGCAAAGTCAAACCGTTAAATCTACTCCATACTTCCTACTGAGTAACAATACTCTCCAGACTGGGGGCATTTCTGCGTTACCTGGAGATGATCAGCATAGAAACTGGGCCATTCTGTATGCAGAGTAGATGCTGTATGGCCCTTCCCTGATTCCTCTAGCTTAAGCAAGTCTGACTGCATTGTAACCTGAAACACGGATATATAATGTCCCTGCAACAGTGCTGGCAAAGCTACCATGGGGAAGCAGAACATCTGCTGGACACAGAATTTGGGTTGGAATCCCTCCCCAGCCATGAAGCTCACTGATGGTTGGAGCTGATGGGAGTTGTGTTTCAGCAACATATGGAGGGTGACAAGTTTTCCATCCCTAAAGTCAATGGTATTTTAACCACCTAGATGGCAGTTTTGGTGTATAAATAGTCCCGGGATACACTGTGAAGTCACAGTAACAAGGTGGAAGCTCAGCACACCTGGGTCTGGACAGTGCCTGGACAGGAGACTGCCTAGGGGACCTATGCATAATAATAATAATAATAATAATAATAATAATAATAATAATAATAATAATAATAATTTATTTATACACTGCCCATCTGGCTGGGTTTCCCCAGCCACTCTGACTGCCTTAAAAACAGTAACAAGGTGGAAGCTCAGCACACCTGGGTCTGGACAGTGCCTGGACAGGAGACTGCCTGGAGGACCTATGCATAATAATAATAATACTTATTATTATAATTATTATTATTATTATTATTATTATTATTATTATTATTATTATTAATTTATACACTGCCAATCTGGCTGGGTTTCCCCAGCCACTCTGACTGCCTTAAAAACACGATAAAACATCAAACATTTAAAACTTCCCTAAACAGGGCTGCCTTCAGATGTCTTCTAAAAATCAGGTAGTTATTTATTTCCTTGACATCTGACAGGAGGGTGTTCCACAGGGCAGACGCCACTACTGAGAAGGCCCTCTGCCTGGTTCCCTGTAACCTCACTTCTCACAGTGAGGGAAATGCTCAAAGGCCCTTGACGCTGGACCTCAGTGCATGGCAGAAGAAAAGATATAAACAGAAATAAATGTTGCTCTTAAGATGTAGCTGGACCATCCCACCAATGCCAGCTGGTTTATCCATAGCTGCTCCACACTAGTCAAAATATACGTAAAGAACTGAGAGGAAGATCAGTCCAAGGACTGCCAGCCACCCATTTCATATCAACTGTGGAGCCCAGCACAAGTATTAGGTAAGGGGAACCATTGGCCCTGATCACAGAAGACTGAGAAAAGAGCAGGCTACCAGCATGCCCAGTTATAGAATATGACACTTTTCATGCTTGTTTGTGTGTGCAAAGGTATGAAACCTGCAGCTGTGTGATCTAAACACATGCCCATGGTGCCACAACCTGGAATGAGGACCTAGCTGTAGGATAGGGATGGCTGGTAGCAGTGGGAGAGAACACACCTTTCCTCCCATCAAGCACGACAGGCACGAGCCTAGTGAGGCAAGGTAAGAAACCCTGACTGAATGCTGTTAGATGTTAAGGAATTGTACGGTAGTGTTTAATTTGTTCTCATTGCAAGGGAAGGCTGCTCTGCCCTACCATACCTGAAGGAGCATCTCCACCTACATTGTTCACTGAGGCCCAGCTCTGAGGGCCTTCTGGTGGTTCCCTCACTGCGAGAAGTAAAGTTACAGGGAACCAGGCAGAGGGCCTTCTCGGCTGTGGCGCCCTCCCTGTGGAACGGCCTCCCATCAGATGTCAAGGAGATAAAGAACAACACAACTTTTGGAAGACCTCTGAAGGCAGCCCTGTATCAGGATGTTTTCAATGTTTGGTATTATGTTTTTAATGTTTTTATATGGGTTGGAAGCCGTCCATAGTGGCTTGGGCAACCCAGTCAAAATGGATGGGGCACTAAATAATAATAATAATAATAATAATAATAATAATAATAATAATAATAATAATAATACCGGCTACTGTTAACTCACAAAGCTGCTCTTAAAACCAGGCTGCTCACGGGGCACCTAGGATACCACCAAGCATATTCCGAGGAAGCCAGCAAAGTTAGTGATAAGTCTAAACTCCCCCCTTTTTTAAAAGAAATAAAAAATATATATCCCACCCTTTCTCCCAAAGGAGCCTGGGGCAGCACTTGTTCACAGCGGAGGTGTCTTTGAGCACGCTAATAGTTTCACATTCATTTCCAAGCAATTAAGTATTGTTCTTCACAGCGCAAGACTTTTGGAGTTCTCCCCTAATTACCCATAAAGCCCACCTCTGTGCCTTGAACTGTGTCAAATACATTTCTCTAAGAGCCGCACTGAACTATTGAGCTTTCCTTTTGTTCTGCAAACTCTTGGGATGCATTTAAAAGTAACGGCATAAAATGCTACAGTGAAACGATGAAACAATACGCTCTGATAAAAACAATCGAACAATGAAACCAAGAGATCTGGAAAGCGCTCAGGCCACTCCTAGCACTGTCACTGCAATATTCTAGCATGAGACAAAATATTTTCGAAATGAAATCTGCGTTTAAATGCCAATATCCTCTCCTGGCTTCTCACTTTATGACACTAACATAGGATCTCATTCACTGAGCCAATTGAAATTTTAATAAAAGAAAGCAGGAGTTTCTAATAAACTCCTGCAGAGAGCTGATAATACTAAACATCTTTAGCAGCATGGTGTTTTTTATTATTATTTTAGCTGTATATTAATATGCTAGTATTTGTAAACTCCCCAGGGTCACTAGATTTATTCCAAAAGGCTTCTCCACATTCCTCTGGTTTGAAAAGTTTGTGTGAAAGTGGAAAGGCGGGGGAGGAAATGCGTCGAATATGTCTCTCTCTCAAACATCTTTCTAGATGCTTTTTAAAATGGAGTGGCGGGGGTAAGAGATTAAGAAACCTTTTCAAGGGAAAAGAAGCACTGGGGTATATTGATTCCTCTCATTGCAACGGAAGCATTTTAATTGGAATGTTGGCAGCAGATGGATTTGTTATGGGGTGCGATCGGGATGGGCGTACATTCCTCTCCCACAAGCCTTTTGCCGAGAAGGCCAGACCCAAATGCCCAAGTTCTCCTGCCAAGTCAGGATATCCTGTTGTGTACATGAGTCCAATTTCATCAACTGAAAGGATCAGGTTTTAAATAGAGCTGTTGTAATTGCTACGCTAGCAGATAAAAGGCACATTTACATTGTTTCTGCCTGGAACTTTGCACACCAAGTCAAGCAAACCTGGATAGTTCAGTTGGTTAGAGCGTGGGGCAGGTTCCAGGTTCAGTCCCTAGCATGGAGACTCAGCTACATTAGTCAAGGAACAGCGTTCTGAATGCATTATAAACACGCAACACCAGAGGGTGCTGGAGAGCAAAAAAAAAAATCTGAGCAATTTTCCATAGCTTCCCCCCCTTTCATTTTTTTACATAGTTCTAGTGTGTTTTTCCCCTCTGTGTAGATCCACTCTGGGACAGCTGGATATTCCTGCATTTCAGGAGGTTGGACTAGATGATCCCCAGGGTCCCTTCCAATTCGATGATTCTGAAGGCAGCTATGTTTAGGGAAGTTTTTGATGTTTGAAGTTTTATTCTGTTTTTAGTCCTCTGTTGGGAGCCACCCAGAGTGGCTGGGGAAACCCAGTCAGATGGGCGGGGTAGAAATAATAAAATTATTATTATTATTATTATTATTATTATTATTATTATTATTATTCACAGAAAGCTGTGGTGGGAAGTTACTAGTCCTCAATAGTACCTGTGCTGGACAATTCACTGTTCCAAGCACCGTGACTATTGTAATAAAAATTGAATGGGCAAGTGTACGAGATCAGAGATGGGGAGCCTCAGACCCAGGGGCCAAATGTGGCCCTCCAATGCTCTCTATCTGACCCCTTGGGGTCCTCCCTACAGCACCACCCCTCTCTAGCCATGCCCCGTAGGATGGATATAGATTGATTGATTGATTGATTGATTGATTGGTTTGCAAATGTCTAATTAACAATCAACAAAGGTAAGCCACAAAAGCAGCCTTTGAAATATCAACAAAACATCAATAAATACGGAGTGGATTAAAAAAAGAGAATTGTCCAAGCAAAAAACAGTTTTCAAAAGGAATTTGAAGGAAGGGAGCAGTGGTTCTTGCTCAACTTCTGCTGGGAGAGCGTTGCACTGGGCTGAGCTTGCCTCACTAAAGGTTCTGCCCCTAGCAATAGTACCGTTGCTCCACCCCCTTTTGCCGCTGGCCCCACCCACCACCTGCAAGCCCATCCACCCTAAATGTTACGCAGGAGTGTGAATTTCAAAAGATGGCTGTGCTTCCATTTGTGGGCTGTTTTAGAAAGTTCAAATTAGGTAGGTTTGCCTTTAAATGCAGACAGAATCTAATTTCTCCTCCATCTCTAACTGCTTATGAATTGAGTTGCTTTGGTCAGATAAAAACATCCTGTTAATATATGTAAGAAGCTAGAACAAAACAGAAGATAGGGAAAGAAGAAGTGGGGAGGATATCGTTTGGGTTCTGCTTCAGGTGTCAAAGTGTCCTGGGCCAACACTGGATGCCTCCCCAATTTTGCCTGGGGAGAGATAATGTAGCGAGTCAGATGGTGAGTGTACTTGTTTTACATTTTTGATGCTGTTTTGGGTCTATTTTATTACTGTGATAGGAAATTGGCGGGGTGGGATTGACAATGAGCACATGGCACAATGTAAATCATCATTCTTTTCCAGTATCTCAAAAAGGTACCTATATGAGGATTTGGTAATATGCAGAATGTTAAGAAATTGATTGAACTGCAGATTGATTTGCTTAAAGACAAACGATTAATAAGCCCTCCCCAAATGTCTATCAATGTCATTGGATGCAGAATTATAAGACAGTGAGAGGTGTGGAATTTATGTAAAGAACTTTTCAGTTGGACCTATTACTTTCAATTTGGGAGTGTCAAATCAATTTGCACCACACACTTAAAAACACGTACGTAAAAATCTTGTATTGATTTCCATGGCTTTCGGTAATAAAAGCAATACTTCCAAATGCTGAAGAAATATGCATGCACAAGGATGCTTGCACACAGAGAGATTTCACCCTGTTTAATAAATACCACTGTTTTTGCAGCCTGCCATTGACAAAAGATAAACACTTCAATTTTGTAAGCTGCCAGAATCAGAGCTTTCATTCATTACAACTTTCACCAAATTAGCTACACCCTCAGATATCCTTTTTAAGCTGCATTTTAAGCAAGCGTTCCTCCTAGCCAGTCATGTGCCCTCGAAACACAGAGGGGATGGCATGGGCTTATGGCAACTTTACAGAACTTCGGCATCTTGATGTGCAAAGTTAAATCTATTCCGTCGGGGGAAGGTGAGGGGGGGGGAATCATCCCATAATAAGAAGCAGTTCATTGCAAAGTTGGAGAGAATGCAAATCTGGACCTTCGTTAATCGGTTTTGGAAGGGGGGAAACAGACATTTTCAGCCTATCTTAAGCATTTGGGGGGGGCGGATTTTGCATTTCTTTCCCATGATGCCCCCATAACGTCATGTTGCATTTCAACTGAAATGACAATGAAAATCATTTCCATTCCATACCGTTTCAGGGGTGGGGTGGGGGGAGAGGGGGGAGAACAGTCAATTTTTCACTTGGCAAGCTGAAGTCTAAAGTAATTAAGCACTGCTGTGTGGGTGGCAGCTTCCTGCTCTGAAGCCAGCCTGAGATAATTACCATATTAAAGTCAAAACATCATGCGCTGCGCTGATAGATAGATAGATGGATGGATGGATGGAGAGATTGGGCATCTATTAAATGATCCATTTTGTTATGCTTCCCAGGAAATTTTCCATTGATGCCAATTAAGAAATATCTATTCCAAGAGAGCATTGCTAAGTGACAAAACTTTTCCATGGTAAATTGAATTTATTATTTACTGAGCTGAAAATACTCAAAGCCGAGGTTGCCAACGGGGTGCCATGCAGATGTTGCCAAACTCCAGCTCCCATCAACCCCTGCAAGCATGGACAATGGTCGAGGAAGATGGGAGCTGTGGTCGGGCAACATGTAGAGGGCACCATGTTGGCTACTGCTGATTAAAGTTATTTGTTTACTTTAAAAAAAAACTGAGTTACATAGAAACGAGGCCATAAAACGACAATATCTGTTACTAGAAGTTTGCAAAATATCAATCTATGGGTTTCTGTTGAGCAAGTTTATTTAGAAAATTCAGGTCTGTAGATCAGCTACCAAGGCAATTCTCCCACAACCTCCTTACCTATGATGGAAAAGGGGGGAGCTGCAGACAAACTAAGCACCTTTTAAGCCTCAACAATTCACACACACAAAATGTATTGCAGGGAAGGCCCTCCCGAGCACATAACACACTCACACACTTGAACATAAACTTAATGAAATGTCCCTCAAAATATATCCTTAATTAAATGCCTCCAAGCCTCCATTTATCGCAAATGGACCACAACTAAGGTGGAAGAAATGATTAATATGTGCAATTTGGCAGGATGCATTGCAGTAAAGCTTCCACCACAATAAATGAAAAATCTGAACAAGGCTACATTGTAGCTGCCATTAACACGCATTAATGGGCCCATCAGTCGCTCCGACTTGACTGTTGGTAGCCAGACTTGCATTCCAAAATATTTGCAGTGAGAAGCAGAGGAGAAGCGGGGGGGCTTCTGATTTTGCCGTAAACCAATGTCATTGCCTGGGTAACTTCTCCTGGACTTGGAATTTGAGTTTCAGTCTTTTTCGTGCATCGGTTCCACACCGCAAAGATCTTGAAGTCAGCATCAGCCAGAGCAGGATTTCTGCCTAATTTAGCCATTGTGGAATTCCAGAACTAGAACACATTTTCTTATGTTGGAAGCATGTCTGGCTCTTCTTATTAAGAACATCATGCAAGGGAGGCTGAATTCTGGGGTGAAGGTTGTGTTTGATCTCATTTAGCTACTTTCATTGGGATTTACCTTGCACCACTTCTTATAGTGCACTGAGATGATAAAGGATGCAAAACTTAAACCACTGTCTCTGTAAAATTATGGGTGCAGGAGGAAAATTATTCTGTTGACAGAATGCAGCTTATAAAATATCCAGTTTATTCAAATATACAAAACACACACACAATGTTAAAGCTTCTCTAATTAGTTTCCCAGCAAGGAGGCTACGGAATCAATACATATCAGATTCAGATTTTCCTGCCCTCCAGAACATCACATGATGCAAAGCCCCAGTGAGTTCAACACTCATTTGAGGAAACTCTGAATTCATGCCACTCTCTCTAGGTAACTCTGATCAACAACTTAAGGCCTTATAGTTACAAAGTGGAACCTTAGAGACCAACTAAGTTTGTTCTGGGTATAAGCTTTCCTGTGCATGCACACTTCTGCAGATAACTGAAGATATCTAAAGAAGTGTGCATGCATACGAAAGCTTATACCCAGAACAAACTTAGTTGGTCTCTAAGGTGCTACTAGACAATTTTTTAATTTTTTTATTTATAGTTACAAAGATTTAAAATCATCATCATCATCATCAATATTCCAGGATCAGACCACTCTTCAGAAGAAGCTCAGTGACTACGGCTGTGTACACACTTTTCTAAATAAACTTTTTTTATAAATGACTTTTATAAATCAACAGATTTTGATTGATTGATTGACTGACTGATCTTTAAATATTATGATTGGCAAAAGCACCATACCATTCTTAGGGTACACAAGCTTTGAGAATTCAGGTTACTGTCTCTTTAAAACAACTTAACTAAACGAACCAAACTGTCACTAAGAAAGGGGGAAGACTGATGCCTTTTGTATGTTGTGATTACATTCCTGAACTATGTGGGTCTCCCCTAGCCTCACTTCCTCCTCAGCTTCACCCTCCTGCGTCATTCTTCACAAATCAGTGAGCCGCACACATTCTTTAAGCACGCTGCATGGCAATCTTTTCCCTGTCATCAAATGTCACCCAGAGTAACTCAATCATCCATCTCAATCAAATGCAATCTGTGAGGCACTGAATATCAAAGCACATCCATGTCTTTGTGCCCCATCAGAGATTCCCTCTTAACACAAGCACCACAATATTTATTATTCGCAGCCATCTTTGTACATACCCTTCATTTATTTATTTTTTGCTAGCGCAACCCTCAAAATTAAATATTAGGTGCTGCAACCAAGTAATGGTTTGCAGGTAAGTGCCGACTTTTCCAACCCTCCCATTAAAAGGTTTAAGAAGAGGATCTGTTGATTAAAACAAAGAAAGACCTGAGGCCAGTAGTGTAATCAAAGTGGAATGATAAGACTTGAGACCCTGGTGCAACACAGAGGTGGGCACAAAATGACCTAGAAAGTTCAAAGTTGCCTTGAGATAATCCATAGCAGTTCCTATAATGTGACTATATAATAGGTCCATGATAGATTCCTTAGAATGGGGAATAATAAATGAAAATGCACATAAGTGGATTAGTTTTTACCCATATGGTCAAGTATTGCCTGCAGTTTCAACGTGCTAGCTGGTCACTGACACTTGGCTAGGATATGGAAGATGGGTGAAATAACCCAAAGTTTCTAATTATGTGTTGATTGGGGGAGGAGACCTTATAGGGAACTGAAGACTTCAAATTAGAAACAGAAAGGTACGTCTCATATAACCAAAACAGGCTACTGTATACAGAAGAGAGCTATCCTTGCCCATCAGGAAAAATCATGTTTCGTTCTGACCTTCCAGCGCTTGGCAGAAGCCATTATGAAATGTATAGACAAGAACTGTCCAGTTAGAGCTGCCTCAATGGCAAGATGTGCAAAGAACATCGTTTAGCTTTGAACAGGTTACCCTAAAGGAAAGAGCACACAACTGAAACTGGGAAGAAGGACTTGGCATTTAAAAAAAAAATCCTACACTGGATTGTATGTACCAGTGATTGTATGTACCCATCCCTCTCATCTCCTGGGTTTGGGGGTTCAAATCTCCAAATCTCTGGAGCATATTTGGTGGGGTGGCGAGTGCACAAGGCCAGGAGAGGAAGGGAAGGTGCTATTGCACAAGCAGAAGTCATCCCATCCATGATTGTTTTTGGCATCTTGTCTGCACAACTTCCAATTCTTGTTTGATAAGGGGGAAAGTGTCAATTTTTTTCACGATAGCTAAAATCTGCTGAAACTGGCAGCCCCTGGGTACACACTCAGGAGACCTTTGGACTGTAAAAATTCCATAGGGACCATATTCAAAAAGTAAAAACCAAGACACCCCAAAAGTTGTTCAGCTTTTTGGGGGGGACAATGCCCAAAGTTGTTTGACTTGCCTAAGATCCAGGACAGCAAGCAACCCCAAGTGGATCAGATTACCTAGAAAATTTATAAAATGCTGAAAATAAAATCTGAAACCAGTGTGCTAGTCCAATTACATATAAAACATGACTAAAATACAAAAGCTGATTAAGACCATAAAGCCACCACTAAAAACAAAGATAAAACCAAGAAAACATATACTGTAAAACAAATGTAATCAAATATTGTGTCTGGGATAGGCTTGCTGAAACAGATTTTCTTTCCCCAGCAGGTGTCGAAAACAGTATCACGAAGATGTCTGCCTACTCTTAATGTGACTAATGTACCTCGGGTTAAGAAATAGTACCTCGGGTTAAGAACTTTACTTCATGATGAGAACAGAATTGCATGGCGGCAGCGGAGGCCCCATTAGCTAAAGTGGAACCTCAGGTGAAGAACTGTTTCAGGTTAAGAACGGACTGCCAGAACGAATTAAGTTCTTAACCCGAGGTACCACTGTATATATATGCCTTTAGATAGCTACATATCATCCAGGCAGACCCCTGAGACTGAACAAAAATAAAAGATCAGATAAATAAAGAGTGCAGAAAAAGCTGACCCAGACATTATCATAGAACTGTGGAGTTACAAGGAATCTCAAGAGTCATTTTGTCCAAAATGTGCTGCTGCCGTATATGAAAGGCGCACATGTGTCTGTCCCACTGCATGTGCACTGCAAAAACTTGGACAGTCACAGTTTCATATTTCCAGGTTTCTGGACAAAACAGATGTGAGCACGCACATGATAATGTCTAAGCAGTGCACTTTTTAATTGTACAGCAAATAACTGTGTGCACAGCAGCAGGCCCCCAGTGTGCTCTTGGCTCTGATCATAATTATCCCTGTGGCTCATTCACATTCAAAAGCGCAGGATGGCGGTCGGTGACACATTTATGCATGTACAAGGTCTCAGGTTCAATCCACAGCATCTCCAGCAAAAAGGATCCATTAGCAGGGATATGTGAAAGGCCACTGGTTTCAGAGCTTCTGCCAGTCAGAGCAAGCAATACTAGTCCTGTGCCTTTTCTCCTTGGAATGAGACAAATTTACATGGTCCTACAATCTGGAGGGGGGGCTCGGGTGGCGCTGTGGGTTAAACCATAGAGCCTAGGACTTGCTGATCAGAAGGTCGGTGGTTCGAATCCCCATGACGGGGTGAGCTCCCATTGCTCGGTCCCTGCTCCTGCCCACCTAGCAGTTCGAAAGCACATCCAAGTGCGAGTAGATAAATAGGTACCACTCCGGCGGGAAGGGAAATGGCGTTTCTGTACGCTGCTCTGGTTTGCCAGAAGCGGCTTAGTCATGCTGGCCACATGACCCGGAAGGTGTACGCTGCCTCCCTTGGCCTATAGAGCGAGATGAGCGCCGCAACCCCAGAGTCGGACACGACTGGACCTAATGGTCAGGGGTCCCTTTACCCTTTACGTTACAATCTGGAGGGATGCTCAAAGAGCAATGGAGCAAACCAAGTCTAGGGCTTGCTGCATAAGGGTATCTTTGAAATATCTCAGACCCCTTTCCAGTACCATTTGCCGCTTTCTTTGCCCTCATTGCCACCTCTCTCTCCTTCTTCTACCACCGCCACTACCCCAATCCTTTATTTGGTTCAAGAGAGAAGAACAGTGAAACGAAAAGCAGAGCACAGCTGTGTCTTTGCACAGTCCCACAACATCCCCTGGCTGCCCAAAGCAGTAACTGCAAGGGATTCTTATCCTTCCTGCCGTTAAGGGTGGGACGCCACAGCGTCCAAAAGGAGCAAGGGGGAAGGAGAAGTCAGGGCAAAGATCAGTTCCAGGGCAAGGCACAGTTCCTAGCAGGGTTACTGAAACTGTGCTCAGGAGATCCATACACCCTGCAAATTCTGTAATGCAGTTTTTAGTTTTATTATACTTTGGTAGAACAATAGAAGATGCTGTTTTAAATTTGCAATAAGCTTTCCACACAGATGTGTTCGGAATCCATAGCCATCCTTCCCACTGCTGCGATTGCCAGAGGCCAGCCAATCTTTCAAGAGGAAAATCTACTTACCGAACTCAAAGAGCTCTGCTGATTTCAAAATGGCAGTCTGCACACAGCCAGTTACTTAGAAACACGGGGTTTTTTTGTTCAGTTTGCCTAGTCATCATATCATTTGCGAGTGGAAAGAGGGTTGTAGATGATGCCTTTAAAAAAATCAGATTGAGTATTATTAATAATAATATAATTTCCCCGCATATGTAGAAACTGCTAAGCACCCAGGACATAAGCATAAGACTGAAACACCGCAGATAGATTTGGAATTAAATCTGAAACAAGCAGATTTGGTTTTCATTAAAACAGATGAAGCTGCAATAAAATAAACCATCACTTCAAATTTTATGCTGGAATTACTTTGCGGATTCATGTTTATTACAATTATCAATGAGCTCATCTAAATGCCTTCAAAAATGACAGTCTGAATTTTTAAGTATTTTACCTCCTTGCCTATCCTATAAAGGTGGCAGGCAGGCAGGCAGAGAAGCAGGATATAAAATCTTGCAGACATATTTAGAAGAAACCGATTCCTTGCATCTCAACACAAGGCCTAATGCCTGTATTCTTGAAGACACAGTGACATCTAAAGGGATTTTAAAATCTTCAAGCCTAGCATGCTGAATTCAAACTGACAAAGTCAAGGGCATGTCAATTTTTATTTTATTTTTAAAAAAACAAAAAACTGATGAGTTTTCAGGTTTCCTGTGCTTGATTGTCCGAGTGAACCATGAAAAAGAGGATCAAATTCCAGTTTTAATGACATGCCTTGAGGTGCCCCCAGGACAACTGCCAATTTTTATCTTAGATTCTGCAGGTCTCAATGAACAAAAAAAAGGGAGAGAAATCAGCTTTGAATAGATTCCTTGTGCCGTTGTCAAAAGCAATCCAATGGCTCCAAATATCTGTATCCTCAAATATCTTCATATAAACAGATGTTTATTAACCTGGGAAATTAATGAAGTAGAATATCTAAATAGAGGCTTAGCTATCAATTCTCCAATTATAAATCAGGCTCTCTCGGAACCGCTATTAAAATGGATTCTTCCCCACCCTACAAAATACATATGTGCATTTCAAATCCACAGATAGTGCCTAATGAGTTGCTTTTTAACATCTAAGACTCCAGTCTTACCCATAGTTATGTGAGTAAATCTCATTGAAATCAATGGGGCTTAAGCAGAAATAACTGCCAGTAACATTGAGACAGTCACGCACATATAGTCCAACTGTGTTTTCAAACATTATAAATCATTAAGCGTACAAAGTACCCTGAACAACTGAAACAATCACTCTAGCATGGAGATGGATGTTGGAGGGAGACGCTTTCTTTTTCAAAAACCCAAGTTTGCAATGCAGAAGCAGCAACTGCAGCTATGTGCCTCAACAGCCTGCCTCTAGTTTGGATTCCTTTCAGTCTGAGCTACGGAATTTTGTTCTAATGCTAAGCATTCAATCAGACAAGGAAGGTTGGAAAATTCATATATATATATATATATATATATATTTGCTTTCGTAGATTTTCACGGGTACAGGAATGCAGGTTTTGGTGTCTTCGGGTGTCTTCCCGTGTAAGAGTTGGGGTGTCTAGGCGACGTTTCGACGAGGTCTCACTCGTCATCTTCAGGCTGGTGCTTTCGGCTTCTTGTTACTAGAACAGAGCAGGATCTCAGTGTTTGAGTTCCTATAAATACTGTTGAGGGGGTGTGGTGTATAGCCTCCAACGTTCTGGGCAGAGAGGGAGTTCCCAGGTTAGTGTGCCTTTTCTTCTTTTGTTCCTTAATTACTTGAGGGATATCTTGAGTGATTTCTTGAGTGATATTCTGAGTACCACTTAGGAGGGTCATTAGGTGTGGATTAGTTGCTAAAGCTTTCGTGTCTTGACCTCTTGAGCTTGTGAAAAGTTTTTCTGAGAAGAAGGCTGTACTGCACTTAGTTGTGCTCTGGCTTGGCTTCGTGTATAGGGGCGAGCTGTGGTTTTGTGCCCTGTGCTAGCCAGATCTGTGTAGGGATTGCAGGGGGGTGCAGCATCCGGAGGTGCCACTATGGTTTGGCTACTGGATGGTGTCTGTACTTTATCTGTGGAGAGGGTCTGGGTTTGGGTCTGGTGTGGTTGATTGGAGATGGCGTTCTGTGTGTCTCTGGTTCTGGTGTCGGTTTTTGTGGGGAGGGCTAATTTCCAGATGTCTGGCAGGCGGGACGTGTCGTCACGCTTGTTCATGTTGTGAGGGTGTTTCTCTATCTCGATGGCTTCCATGATTATTCTCTTGTGGTGATGTTCCATGTTAAAGAGCAATTTGGAATCTGCAAAATTAATTTCGTGTCCTGTTTCTTTCATGTGTTGGTAAAGAGAGGAAGTTTTTTCTTCTTTTTTGACGGCATTCTTGTGTTCTGCGATACGTGCATTTATTCGTCTGTTTGTTTGTCCAATGTACGTGGCTGGGCAGACTTTGCAGGGTATTTCATAGACCCCTTGGTTTTCTAACTGGATTTTATCTTTTGGGTTTCTGAGGATATTGGCTATTTTTTGGTTGGTGCAAAAGGCTGTTTTGATATTGTGTTTATGGAGGATTTTGCTAATTTTATCTGTAGTGCCCTTGATATAAGGAAGGAGGGCCATGCCATTGTTTTCTTCTGTGTCTTGGTTTTTGGGGGGTGTTTCTTTTTGGATT
The DNA here is from genome assembly GCF_964188305.1 of Podarcis bocagei. Lineage (NCBI taxonomy): Eukaryota > Metazoa > Chordata > Lepidosauria > Squamata > Lacertidae > Podarcis > Podarcis bocagei. The sequence goes on from NC_138129.1 coordinate 71,917,998, forward strand.
AGCTTCGTAACCCTGTTTTGTTGGTATCCGTTGGCGATTAACACATTTGAGAGATTCTGTAACTCAGTTGTCAAGTGGTCCTTGTCAGCCAGGCGTTTGGTTCTGGAGATGAGAGTCTTGGCTACGGAGTTTATTTGTGCAGGGTGGTGGTGTGATTGTGCATGTAAGTAGCGGTTGGTGTGTGTTTTTTTCCGGTAGATAGTGTGTCCTAGGGAGCCATCAGGTTTTTTGTAGATTAGGACGTCAAGGAAGGGAAGTTGGTTGTTGGCTTCTATTTCCATAGTGAATTGTATTTTGGGGTGTAGGCTGTTGAGATGTGTGAGGAAGCTATCTAGTTTTTCCTTCCCGTGTGGCCAAATTACAAAGGTGTCGTCAACATATCTGAGCCAAAGTTTGGGTTTGTGTTCTGACTTGTCTAAAGCATTGGTTTCAAAGTGTTCCATGTACAGATTTGCGATGACCGGTGAGAGGGGTGATCCCATAGGTGCTCCTTCTATCTGTTTATATCTTTGTCCATTGTGGATGAAGTACGTGTTGGTTAGGCAGTGGTTGGTCAGGTCCAGGATGTATTCGGGGGGATTGTATTTGTTTTGAATGGCTGTCAAGGCTTCATTAATGGGCACTTGTGTGAAGAGAGATACAACATCGAAGCTCACAAGTAGGTCGTCGGGATGTAGGTTTTGCTTCTTTATTGTTTCTATGAACTGGAAGGAGTTTGTAACGTGTGAAGCGATAGATTCTGCATAGGGCTGAAGTTGCTTAGCGAGAAATTTAGCGAGATTTTGTAGAGGTGAGCCTATGGAGCTGACTATTGGTCTGAGTGGTGTTCCTTCTTTGTGTATCTTGGGGAGACCGTAGAGTTTGGGGCATCTGGATGATTCTTCTCTGGGGATGATCCAAAAAGAAACACCCCCCAAAAACCAAGACACAGAAGAAAACAATGGCATGGCCCTCCTTCCTTATATCAAGGGCACTACAGATAAAATTAGCAAAATCCTCCATAAACACAATATCAAAACAGCCTTTTGCACCAACCAAAAAATAGCCAATATCCTCAGAAACCCAAAAGATAAAATCCAGTTAGAAAACCAAGGGGTCTATGAAATACCCTGCAAAGTCTGCCCAGCCACGTACATTGGACAAACAAACAGACGAATAAATGCACGTATCGCAGAACACAAGAATGCCGTCAAAAAAGAAGAAAAAACTTCCTCTCTTTACCAACACATGAAAGAAACAGGACACGAAATTAATTTTGCAGATTCCAAATTGCTCTTTAACATGGAACATCACCACAAGAGAATAATCATGGAAGCCATCGAGATAGAGAAACACCCTCACAACATGAACAAGCGTGACGACACGTCCCGCCTGCCAGACATCTGGAAATTAGCCCTCCCCACAAAAACCGACACCAGAACCAGAGACACACAGAACGCCATCTCCAATCAACCACACCAGACCCAAACCCAGACCCTCTCCACAGATAAAGTACAGACACCATCCAGTAGCCAAACCATAGTGGCACCTCCGGATGCTGCACCCCCCTGCAATCCCTACACAGATCTGGCTGGCACAGGGCACAAAACCACAGCTCGCCCCTATACACGAAGCCAAGCCAGAGCACAACTAAGTGCAGTACAGCCTTCTTCTCAGAAAAACTTTTCACAAGCTCAAGAGGTCAAGACACGAAAGCTTTAGCAACTAATCCACACCTAATGACCCTCCTAAGTGGTACTCAGAATATCACTCAAGAAATCACTCAAGATATCCCTCAAGTAATTAAGGAACAAAAGAAGAAAAGGCACACTAACCTGGGAACTCCCTCTCTGCCCAGAACGTTGGAGGCTATACACCACACCCCCTCAACAGTATTTATAGGAACTCAAACACTGAGATCCTGCTCTGTTCTAGTAACAAGAAGCCGAAAGCACCAGCCTGAAGATGACGAGTGAGACCTCGTCGAAACGTCGCCTAGACACCCCAACTCTTACACGGGAAGACACCCGAAGACACCAAAACCTGCATATATATATATATATACACACACATACACACACACACACACACACACACACACACACACCGTATTTTTTGCACCATAACACTCACTTTTTTCCTCCTAGAAAGTAAGGGGAAATGTCTGTGCGTGTTATGGAGGGAATGCCTACGGGTGGCATGCCTACGGATTTTCCTCCTCTAAAACTACATGCGTGTTATGGAGCATCGTCAGCTGCCATTAATTGTACATTCCTTAGAGAGTGGGATTATCATCTTGCACAATTTGATTTATGGAAAATTTGAAAAATACAAAAGCATACCAGAATCCTCTATGTCATTTACTCAGCGATCGCGACTATCCTGGTGAACATTTTAAGGGAGTGCCAGCGAAGAGATATGCTTCTTCAAGATTTGCTTCCTTTCCCTTTCGGTACAATCTTTGCATCTCAGCTTCTACTTTGCCTATGCATCTTTAAAAAGAGGGGGAAATATAGCACTGCAAAGCAGCCCTTCTCTGGGGTGGGATGCAGAGGGAGTATTAAGAATCCAGACAATGAGTGTGTTTGTTGCAGAATGTTAGTTGCAAACGGTGTTGCTGTGCCCCCAGATAGTGTTTGCTCACAGAGCTGACTATCTTTTATGTTTAAAAAGAGAGAAAACTAACGTTGGTGGGGGAGAAGCAGATTTCATTCTCGCATCTATTAAAAGGACGCAGTTTCATTTTTTAGTTAAAATAGATTGTTGTGCTATTTTTCTATACTGATACAACTTCCATGTGAATAGCAGGGAAAGGAAGCACATCATCCAGAAACTGCATTTTGCCACGTTTCTTAGAGAAGCTCTGGAGCTGGAAGGCTATTTAGTAAGTCATGGTCAAGCATTTATCGGTGCAAATGATTTTCATCAGCACGCAGCTCTAATACAGTTTGAACTTCTCCTTTCCCAAGCCAAATATTCAAGTTTGAGTCTCTTATTTTCCTCATGGATCTGATTACCTCCTAAATTCACCTGTTTACACAGAAGACGATGTGAGGAGGTGGTGTTTTCGATTCAGAGTATGGGGCAACAGGGGTCTTGTTTTAGAGATCTTTATGTCTGTCAGTATATGAAGAAAAGACTATTATGAAGGGGGGATTTATATATAAAAAAACCCAACACCCTGAAGCAATAGAAATCGCTGCATTTCAAAATCATGGTAATGTCAGCTCGCAGTACCATGAAAGTCAGGGTCATTTATTGAATTAATGTAGAACAAGAACAAGAACTTCAATTCCCATTAACAGGGCCATGGAAAGCATTTAGCTCTTGAGCAAACAACAGGGGGGGGGGACTGAATGAGGATTTGGAGTGCCAGAAAGGTTTCTGTCATGTGAAGTACCTGCAGCTACAGTCAAGGCTGCAGCCAGGATGCTGCTGTCAATAGGAACAAAATCACATTTCAGTATTGTTACTAAAGCATTATTAAATTAACTCTGGCAGTTCTTCTCCCCTAACACCCCAAATTATTTTCCAAACTATATTGTCCATGTGGGGTTTTTTTTTAAAAAAAATATGTTTTTATTAAATTCTGAATGGGAAAAAATGAAAGTACTAAAACAATCATCCTTGCCCTCTCACCTGCCCCAAGCCTATTTCACAATTTTATTGATAGTTCCTAGAAGTAACAAGTCAGATTCGAGATTCAGGGAGGAGCCAAGACATAGTCAAAATAAATTAAGAAATTAAGAAATTGTCCAGTAACACCTTAGAGACCAAATAAATTTGTTCTGGGTATAAGTTTTCGTGTGCATGCACACTTCTTCAGATACACAGATTTGAGTCATTCTGCTGTTCCAATTAAATGATCACTCCTATCTATCTATCTATCTATCTATCTATGTATCTATCTATCTATCTATCTATCTATCTATCTATCTATCTATCTGGAGATTCTGTTCTAAGGAGCTTTCAGAAGAAATACCTTACACAAGTAGATAAATAGGTACCACTGTGGCAGGAAGGTAAAACGGTATTTCTGTGCACCACAACCCCATAGTCACTTTTGACTGGACTGAACCATCTAGGGGTCCTTTACTTTTACCTTTACATCATGAGCAAATAACTGCACAATCAAAATAATGTCTGGAGGGGAGACCTAAAGCAGACCATTCAGCTGCACCTCTGTGGATAGTAGAATATCAACTAACTTTGAACCTTGAATATATGTTTTGCTTCCCTGTTCCTATAATCTCCCTGCTTCCCAGGAACATGTTTAAAGAGCATTTGAGGGACCATGGGATTGTTCCTCAGATGCACTGGCTGTTAGGTGGTTCTACCCCCAAGCAACTCATTTGCTTCACACATAAACATACAAAAGCCCAATTCAGGCATTTGATGTACAGGCATTTCCTAAAAAACAGGCCACAGGTTCTTAACCCGAGGTACCACTGTAATGGTGTTTTCTACTTTGATGTAAACATATGGCCATCAGACATCCGGCAGTAACTGGAAATATGTCAGTGTGGACAGGACTGCCACCCAAAATGGCACCCGCTGTATCCCATTCCATCCTCCCTCTCTGTAGCACCTCGTACAACTTAGCCCATGTTTGGATATCATTTCTCCGTAATAGGGACAGGGAGAAACTGAATTCAGTTTGCATTTAAAGGTGGAGTTACCTATTTCACACTTTGCAAAATAATACATGAACAGAAGCACAGCCATTCTTCAAAATTTGCATGTTCCAAAAATTTTGCAACGCAGTTCTACAGCCAAGTAAGGTGTACAACAATGCATGTACTAATTAAATTTTCATTAAAAATTAATATATTTGTAAAAATAACATGCAAAACATGTTATATTAGGGAAAGTTGTGTTGCAAAACATGTATACAGTGGTACCTTGGTTTAAGAACAGCTTAGTTTATGAACAACTTGGATTAAGAATGCTGCAAACCCGAAAGTAGGTGTTTTGGTTTGTGAACTTTGCCTTGGAAGCAGAGCATGTTTTGCTTCCTGTTGAGTGTGCTCCATTTGAAAATTGAGTCCCCCGCTGCTATGGGAAAGCACACCTTGGTTTAAGAACGCTTCAATTTAAGAACGGACTTCCAGAACTGATTAAGTTTGTAAACCGAGGTACCACTGTATTAAGGAAATTGCATGGGAGCATGTCTATTAGGAGAAATGTGTGTTAAAATGCTGGTGAATTTTCAATGGGACTTTTCTTTTTAAGGCAAACTGATGTGGAGAACTGAAATCAGGTCTGGAAAAATGAGAAACTGAAATGTGTCCATCCCTATGGCCTCTCCCACTCCTACCAGTAACAGGTAATGATGGGGAAAGATGCTACATAGTGGCACCATGACATGGGACAATTCGCAAATGGGCGTCAAGGCGTGCAACTAGAGAGAAGAATCCTTTCTGGCTCCTTTCTCCCTATGTTCCTGAAATACACTCATAGTTGAGTGTTGATTTCATGCTCTTTATTTCAGCTCATGGTAAACAGTGAGTGAGTGCTTTCCCCTAAAACCTCTGGCTTTATTTGCACAATGGGTCCCGTGTGATTGGCTGATCCAACTCCCCTCCTGGAGCCTGATTGGACTATTCCTGCAGGCCAATCATGTTGCTGATTCACTTCCTCCTGGAGCTGGATTGGGCGGCTCCTGCAGACCAATCAGGTTGCTGCCTTCTAGGATCCTACCTGCCTATTGTTCTAGGATCCAAACTCAGTACATAGCAGTTCCTTTCGGTGTTTAGTCCTGCCCTGAATGCTTTGCATTTCATGCTTTGCAAATCTTCATTTATTAGCTTGCACAAAGTAATCATGTTACCAAATACGATTGCCTTGCATAGATGCATAATAATTAGAAGTCCAATTTATATGTAATTGAGGCCAGTCTGAAGTATCTCCAGGCCTCTGCTTTCCCTCTCCTGCATATGATGTTTGAAAAACGAATCGGAGGGAAACTCTCAAGCATTTTCTCCATATAAAGTTCTCCCTCTCTGTTTCCTTTTAGGTCAAGCAACACAGGCAAATGAAAGGAAATTATGCGTGCAAAAAAGGCCTGGGGTATGTAGGCTTGCACTTTTTGATGCAAAAAAAGGTAGCAAGAAGACAAAAACTGATCCATTGCTAAAAAGGGGAGGATGGTCAAAGCGTGCATTGGGAAGCAAAAGCCCCACTGCCCTGCTGAATGATGAATCGCCCTTTCCTGGGTCAAAAGATATCTCTTTTTCTCCATGGGCGACCGAGGATTAATCTCAAGCAAAGACATGGCGATTACAAATTACAGGCCGATTTCTGTTTTACCTGCTGTGACAAAGATTACTGAAAGATTGGTTCATTCACTGATGATGAGTTCTCTTATATGGTACATGCTAAAATTACAAAGGACCATGGGCATGATTTCTGATGCCTGATGGAATCAAAATAGCTTTCGGAAATTGAATGGGGAGTTCTTTCAATAAAGTAATTCTTGGGTGTAAGTTGATTTACTTACTTTTTTTTTCTTTCAAGAAGGCTTACAAGATGTTAATTGTGTAATGGTCTGAGAAGTGTAGAATATTCTGTTTCAAACAGAGGGAGATGATTCCTTCAGCAAGCTCAGAGGCTTCCACAAATGGTAAAAAAGGGGGGTTGTTCATTTAAAAATTTAAAAAACCCAGATATGGTAAATATAAGTGGTTTTCATTTCCAAGAGTGAAAGCCACATATTCACAGCTGTATATAAGAATCCCAAACGTATCAATGATTGACAGATATCAACAGTTGACAGAGATTCATGGTTGTGGATCTCAGCTCTGATTTGAGAGGAGAGGACAGAATCCCATCTGAACCCCTGGAGAGATCATTGGATGCAGTGATGAACTAAATTGACCAATGATATGACTTGGTAGGAGGCAGCTTTTTACATTCCTGTGCTTTCTGAACTTTGATTGGTGCAAAATAGGATATTTGTTTGCTTATTTATGACAACACTTTACGTTATACTTCATTCTGAATCCCAGGGCAGTATGGAAATGATAATTACAACAAAATACTGACAATGTTAAACAATTTAAAAACAAACAAACCACAATATAAATGGACAATACAACAAAAAGCCAAACTAAAAAGCAAAACCATAGCATATTTGAAAGTTTGCAACAGGCAACAATACAATATGCCGCACCCTTGACAATTGGATATCTATGGATAGCAATCAGGATAGCCTTGTTTATTAACTGAAGTGTAGGTTGCCAGGATCTGAAGCAAATCAGATCAGGGTTGGAGAGCTTGTCTAGACCAAGACTTCCTTCCCAATGGCTTATATCTTAACTTGGACTGGTATTGCATGGCAGCCAATTCAGGCGTCATAAGATTTTGATCTGAGAATGGAAATTGAGTTGAGGAATGACCTTGCATACCTCTATCCCCCTTCTCATTTATTTATTTAACCATTTTTAATCGATCCGTCCCCAATAAGATAGATCCCAGGGTGGTTTACTGTCAGGGAACTGACATCGGAGCGAGAGGCGAAGGGAAGGCTCTCAGATGATGCTGGCGAAGGACCCAGCAGCAGGGGGAGAAACAGCTCAGTAGAGGGGGAAGCCAATCAGCGCAACACCAGGGATGAAGGGGGGCAGACGGGGGAATTGGAGAGAGGGCTCCAGGACTCTTCACTGGACATCAGTGAGGAGAGCCCAGGTCCTCCGCTGCCCACGCCCTCCCTGCGCGGAAGACTCCCGCACAGTGAGAGGAGGAGGAGACTGGGTGTCAAACAACTTTTATGTTGGAAGAGGTTCAAGAAACGCCCACTGACGGATTCTGCCAGTGACTGAGGCAGCCACGATGAGAAGGGGCTGTGCAGTCAGAAAGGTTTAACAAGGCAAATTAACCGAGAAAGGCACCAGTTTACGCACGAGTAACTCATACCTATTACATTTACAATGCAATGAATAAAATAAGATTACTGTATCACAACAATAAAACACAGGTTAAAAACTTATAAAGGAAAGCAATAACGCAGCAATCAAAAGTTTTCTAAATATTAAATATCATCACACGCTACAGATATAGCAGCAGCACTAAGACCAGAGCTGGCCCACCCATGAGGCGAGGTGAAGTGACTGCCTCAGGTGGCAGGATCCACAAGGGGTGGCAGATCTGGGCGCCACCATTTCCCCATGGCTGCCACTGCAGCAGCCACTGCATCTTATTCCCTAGCCACCACCCCTTTCAAACAAGCAAGCACTGCTGGTATTCTCCTCCAACTACTGCTGTCCCAAAATCCAGAGATTTCCAATGCACTCAATGTGGCTCTCCTATTCGCATTGTCAAAGGAGAATGCTGCATGGACAAGGAGGAATAAATGGAGGCACAAGGCGCTCACAAACCACATTAAGCCAAGGCATGAATGGTTCTGTATTGGCAACCAGCGACAGATCCCACTTAGGTCTCTGCACACATGCACCTGTGGGCACACTGGTGGTTGTGTTCTGCACTAGCTGGTGTTTCCAGAGCATCTTCAAAGGTAGGCAAAGAAAGTGTGCACAATGAGGCACGTGGATCGTTTTTTCATGTGTGGTGGACTTGTAAGAAAACAAAGGTATTTTGGGAAATGATGCACGACAAGATAAAAAAGATGTTGGTTTTTTATAATAAAAAAATCCTGAAGTGTTTCTCTTAGGGATTATAGGGAAAGAAGTCCCCCACCCCCACCCCCCAAAAAAGTTTTTTATGTGTGTAACAACAACTGCTAGGATTCTTTATGCGCGGATGTGGAAGGAAGACGTTCCCACCAAAGATGAAAGGAAATGCAAGACAATGGACTATACAGAACTGGCAAAATTAACAGCAAGATTGGGACAATCTAATGGCAAGTGTTTAATGGAAGAACGGATGCATTTTTCAGACTATTTAAAAGAAATATTATGGTATGACAAACTCGCGAGCGGTATTTGAGTTATGACAAACAGAATAGATTGTAGTATTGCGGATACGATTTAACAGATAGAAGATAGGCTGCAGCGGAAGGGAAGAAGCTACAACTCCATGGGAAAAGGGGTGGGAAGTCGAAAAAAATAAGAGTGGGGGGTTTAATGTGTATTGGATTGCATATGTTAGAAATGTTGAAACTTCATAAAATATAATTAAAAAAGAAAGAAAGTGTGCATTACAGTGGTCTAGGCATGAGGCTACTAAGTGTCTGGATCACTAAACCCATAACTCAGTGGCAGAGCACCACAGACACCTTTCACCAAACTTCTCCACCACCACCCCTTCTTAAGGTCACCAGTTTTGATGTGCTACAAACATCATCTCCCTCTTCCACTATTTTGAAAAGAATTAGCGTCCATGCACCATATATTCCAAGCAGCCGCAGCACTGTAATGTGGCACTGCCCCAGGCATAATAGCTGCGCAGGAGTCGTTTTCGATACAAGGAGCACCCATGTGTGCTATTGCTGAAGCAATCATTGGGGGGGAGGTATGGTGGTATCAAGCCAAATTACACATTGCATGCAAATGGGTGTAATTGTAGCACAATGGCTTTTTCCGTTCGTCTTTTTTTTTTTTTTTTAGCGTGAAAAGGTGCTTCGGAGGAAGGAGGCGATGGAGAAAGTAAGAATGGGCCTAGACAGAGGGGCCCGAGCCACTACCTTGCCCTTGGCTGTGCATCAAATCCATGCTTGTAAGAAACATGCCTTTGATTGAAACCCTATGGGGACATTAAAAAAGGGAAAAGGGAAAGGACTCCTTGACAGTTAAGTCCAGTCAAAAGCATCTATTGGGTTGCGGCGCTCATCTCGCTTTCAGGCCGAGGGTGCAACGGAACACTGTGATGAGTGCCAGAGTGCATGGAAACGCCGTTTACCTTCCCGCCACAGCGGTACCTATTTATCTACTTGCACTGGTATGCTTTCAAAATGCTAGGTTGGCAGAAGCTGGGGCAGAGCAACGGGAGCTCACCCCGTCGTGGGGGTTTGAACTGCCAACCTTCTGATCGGCAAGCCCAAGAGGCTCGGTGGTTTAGACCACCTGCATCCCTTATGGGGGACATAAGCCAGTCATTGCAGGGGAACTGCAGATTGAGAGGGAATTAAGCTCTCCTCCCTCTGCTTCAGTGTTCTGTCAATGGCCCCCTCTTGCAGTGAATTTGTAAACTAAAAAACATTGGAGCATTGGGCTACATACAGTTGTATGCAATATGCACTTTGGCCCTAGGAGAAGGAGGCACCAGGAGCGCAGGGAAGGAGAGAGAGGCAGTGCACATGAAGTTTGGCTCACTTCAATACATGGGAAGTAGGCAAAGCTCCTAGGTAGCATCAGCAAAATATATTTCTTTCTATTGCGGGGTAACAGATCCTCAAAATCTGTTCCATTTCTTTCTTTCTGAAAAAAATAAAAAAGCTTATATGACTTTCAAATGGCTGGGTTTTTTTTCTCTCCCCAGTGAACCAAGGAAAGCACAAGTATTAAATAGAGTTTATTCTAGAGGAAAAGCAGCTTTTCTTAGATGTGTGATTACTTTAACACAAAGAACACACCAAAAAAAATGTGTCTCCTGGGGAGCAAGTCTTATTAGGCTGAAATAAGGTGCAGTGTCTCTCAATGCTCAGATCTCTATTTACTTTAATTGGTTTATAAATTGTTATCCTCGGATTGCATTAAATCTGCTTCACACCCACAGAATATGCAGAGGGACCAATATTGCCCTATAACTGTAACTTCTTCTGTAAAATACAGGCAGCATTACACCCTGAATCTTTTGATTTACAAGAATGTTCGGAGAGAGAGAAGAGAGAGAGGGAGAACATTTTCCCCTAGAATAATAGGGGGGGGGTATTTAAAGTTTGCACGCACATGCACACACACACACACACACAAAAGAAAACAGCCATCTTTTAGAAATGACAACTGCCTTAATTTTTACTCAGTGGCAAAAAAGGTGAATAGTACAAGGGCAGGGCGGTGTATTGCAATGATGAATGTATTGACAGGATATGGAGACATTGTGAAGCCAGTAACCATGTGTAAACTTGGGGGAGTAAAGCTGTTTGAAAAGCTGATTTCTCTTAATGAGGCCCTAATGCCTTGGTCTTATATCAAGCCAGATTATTAATCCATCTTCAGCAGTATCATGTGACACTAACTGGCAAAGGCTCTCTGGGTTTTCAGAAAGGGGCGATTTCCAGCCATAGCTGGAGATGGCAGGAACTGAACCTGAAACCTTTTGCGTGCAAAGTATGTTCTGAACCACTGACAACTCTCTACCCGGGATCTTGGAGTGCCAGTGCCAGTTAAGAGTGGCTAGTTCCGTACCAAATGAGCCAACAGTCTAACTCAGTCTTTTAAAAAGCTACTAGAGGGAAGTGGGCAGCATCTCTCATCCTCAAAAGCCACCTTGGCTCATAGGGTGGAATCCACACTTGGTTTCTTGTTCCATCAGCACAAGGTTTTCCGTTTGGGCATCTGAACATGTTCCCCTTCTCCTCCCCCACCATGTCCCCTAAATCTAGGGGTTCTCCCAACACATGGTAGCTGGGGAGTCTCATTGTGCAAATGGAATCATAGAAGGAACCACAAGGATCATCTCATCCAATCCCTTGCAATGCAGGAATCTTTTGCCCAACATGGGGCTCAAACCCACAGCCCTGAAATTAAGAGTCTCATGTTCTACCAACTGAGCTATCCTTGCTCTAATGGGTTGTGGTAGTTGAATACTGCCCATATTACGGTGTTGTTGGTAGCAGCGGTGCTTGCTGAGAGGTATAACTCTAGCTGGAGTCTCAAGGCAAAGTATAATAGTTGTCAGGGAGTAGAATTGATTAAAGGATTTGCTAAACTTCACCTGAAGGCTTTGCAAACTGGTTACTGGGTTACATTACAACACTCCGGTAGCGTCACTTCAAGGCTTTCTGAATCTTTTAGCTAGATACCACTCTAAGGAAGCTACCATTCACCAAGGAGATCCCTCATGTCTAAATCCCCCCATGTGCATTTTAATGTGTCCATTCCTGAGGTGGCATGGCTGCTGCTTCCAAAGACTAAGACCATTAACTCTAATGCACTGTTTCCCAAACTTGGGTCTCCAGCTGTTTTTGGACTACAACTCCCATCATCCCTAGCTGGCAGGACCAGTGGTCAGGAACGATGGGAAATGTAGTCCAAAAGAGCTGGAGCTTGGGAAACACCGCTCTAACCAACGGACAGAGGGAAATAATGTTAGTTAATGTTTTAAGCTATCGACAAGGTGCAATACAATTAGACAGCAGCGGTAATTTGTTTTCCATCTCTGGGCTGTATTTATGTGAGCCTGTATCTGTTTTAACATAGCACTGTAAACACTTAGAGCAGTTTGAGGCTTCCCCAGGAAACCATTGTAAGCGGGACCTGCGCCGAATGGTTTTTATGCCCGTTAAGTAAATAAATTAAATATGCTAATTAGCACCCTATTAGCTCACAGCAGGGAGTAATCCATGACACTTTCATTGGAAATAATCCTGTCATCCAGGAGACTGGTCTGTAACAGAACGCAAACTGGCCCCATTTCTTGCTTTTACTGATGGTGGATGGGGTCCAAATCACCAAGAAGGTGTTATGCATGATTCAGAAGATGTGACACGGAGTTGCAGAAATACCTCCCTCCAGACTCTCCCAAACTGGCACAACTCTACACTGGGATTTACTTGATCCAGAAGTGCTATCTTCCTTAAAGGTACAGCTGAGGATATCTGAATTCGGCTCTTCCTCCCCCTCCCCCCACCGCAAGAAAAGAAAACATCCCTTACAATCAGGTGGAATTTTAATTACTCTCCCAGAGCAGTCATAGAAGATGTCAATTTCGTTTCCTTGTACCACAGAAAACTCTTTCAGTTTCCATTACCACTGGCACTGGCACCCACCTCTGCACAAATTTGCTTTGTATACATCTGGCAACAATCTCAACAGTAGGCGAGAGCAAACTTGGGGTGGGTGAGTGGGAGAAGGAGAAACATTGGCAGGAACAGTGGAGTAGAAAGGGGCGGGCGGGGAGCCCAATAAAGGAACAGCATATTTTCCAATCTAGTATTTTTAAACATCCATTTCCAAAGAGCTTTGCGAGCTTAAGGGGATTAGGCACCATGACACATCTGTCAGGTTGCCACTGACTATGTCAAAATCTCCATCATGGCTCAAGTTATGCAATGAAGCTTAGTTATATTGCTGATATGCCGGCAACATATTTTCCATTCTTTATCATATTATTTTGTATGACTAGTTGTAAGGATTACCTGTGGATTTGCCACCTGCTGTTTAAAGCAAAGAAAAGGATTGGCTTGGTGGCTGTTTTTATTTAAAGGAAGGATGATTATCCTTAGAGAAGGACCACTTTAAGTGAGTTCCACATGCGTGGTTGTTGTTGTTTTTTTTAAGACATCACATGTAACGAGTTAATGGGGGGTTTGTCTGGAATAGCAACCGTGTCATACAGATTTCAGGGAACATGAGAAAATGCCAAGACTCAAGATGAACCTAATGTTTGCTTACAGTATCATAATGCAAGGAAGCCTTTTAGAGTGTCGTTTTGTTTTTCAAATTACATTCTCTGCTCTGTAATGATCATCTATCTTGGAGAGAAAGGACAACCTCTTCCTGAAAAGGTTGTGCAAGCAGGACCCACAACCAAATGTTGCAGTATATCCTCACCCTCTAAAACAGGCATCAGAAACCTGTTGTGCTTCATATGCTGTTGGGTTAAAACTCCCCTATCCCTGATCATTATCCCTGATCGTTGGCCATGCCAACAGGGGCTGATGATCTGGAGGGCCACAGGTTCTGCATCTCGTTCTAGGGTGAACCTCTTCCCTCTATAGTCCAGGACGCGAGTGGCGCTGTGGTCTAAACCACTGAGCTTCTTGGGCTTGCCGATCAGAAGGTCGGCAATTCAAATCCGCACAACAAGGTGAGCTCCCATTGCTCTGTCCCAGCTCCTGCCAACCTAGCAGTTCGAAAACACGCCAGTGCAAGTAGATAAATAGGTATTGCTGTGGCAGGAAGGTAAATGGCGTTTCCGTGCACTCTGGCTTCCATCACCGTGTCCCATTGCACCAGAAGCAGCTTAGTCATGCTGGCCACATGACCCAGAAAGCTGTCTGTGGACAAACGCCTGCTCCCTTGGCCTGAAAAGCAAGATGAGCCCCATAGTTGCCTTTGACTGGACTTAACCATTCAGGGGTCCTATACCTTACCTTTATCTTTACTAGGGCCCTATTCCTATTGGTTTTCCTGTTCAAAGTGCCAGGAATGCCTTCCCCCAGAACAGTATAAGCTGTAAGAGGCTCAATGAGTGAATTCACTCTCTCTTGAATTAGAGAGGGTTCTTGGGCTTGCAGTCAACAATTAACAGAAGTTAATTGTTTGTTTTAGTATAAGACAAGTGAGGCCTAGAACCTCTAACTCGGAAAGATGATGAAGAGGAAATCTTCTCTCCGTTCTGCCTCTGGAAGGCACTTGGTCCTTTCTAACTTTTCACCTTCTGCAGTATCGTTGCATACATGTTACCACACTCTCTTTCCTGGTTTTCTTTCCCAACTTCTGCTCCAATACTGGGTTGATTTGGGGAGTGGAAGTTACCCATAAGAGCAGTGTGTTGGATTGGGCCAATGGCTGGTCCAGTGGCCCATCAAATGCCTGTGGGAAACCCGCAAGCAGGATTCAAGTGTAAGAGGAATTGCTAACACATGACATGTTCCACTTTTTTTCTTACGCTCTCCATCAACTTGTCTCTAGTCCCTCTTAGAGCTAGTTCTCACCAAGGCAGTAAAATTGTTTCTGAGCTATTGCACTTCAGACAGTGGATTGGGGGGTCACACGGCAGGCAGTTTCTCCATACAAAACATGCCTTTGGTGCAGAAAACTAAACTACAGGGCTCTAGATGGACTCCTCCATAGTATGCTAGCTTTCTATGTGTGCGGTATATCAATGTCACCACAGTCATATTTTAGATTTCATGGCTCAGAAAATACACCTATATAACCAAGCTTTCGATGGATTCAACTAATCACCCAAGTTTGAACTGAAGGTCGCCTAATATTCCATGACCCTCTTTCCCCAATTCCAGTTAGACGTTATACAGCTTATACAAATGTATCCTATGAGCCACCCCAAAAATTCCAAGGTTCAAGGGTTAGCAGGAAGGCATATCTCATGTCACCATGACTACATATCCACTTGCAAGCCATCACTGGCAGAGGTTGGGTTGGCCAACGTGAATGTCAACAGATCAGAGGTACCATCTTCTCAATCTGATTGAGGGGACTTAACGCAGCATTCTGATGTTGTGTGGGCAACATAACAAGGAGCCAGGGTGTGGAGCCAAACACCCTCTGAATATTGAGGGGGCCCCTCATAAAAAGCATTGGGGGAGGGGGCAAAACAGCCTTGGCCCCTAGGGAGCTAGCACATATGCAACAGAGTCAGTATCTTCAGTTCAGTTTTTTCTTTTGTCCTGAAGCTCAGCCTTCAGATTGTGAGATCATAGGAACATAGGAAGATGACTTATTGGTCAGTTAATGGCCCATCTAACTCAATATTGTCTGTGCCCTATGCTGACTGGCATTGGCTCTCCAGGAAGTCTGGATGAACCCTTAGAAAATGGCGGACACAACATTCCATCCCATTTTGACTTTCTCATAATGGAGGCCTGCGCCTTGCCCACTAGACTCAAATCAGCTTGAAAGGCATGGAAGGGTTGAGGGTATTTTCTTGGCTGTCACTACAAGCCTTTCTCCCGAACTTCTTGAGTCCATCTCAGTTAGTCAACACCCTGCACCATTATTATGAACTAAATTATTATGAAGTCCCAACTCTCTAGCATCTAGTGAAAATCTAATGATTTGGGGGTACATAATACTTTGAGGGAGCGCTCCACAAGTGTCCAGATTTTCTGGTGGTCAGATTGTTTTGGACTCTGTGTGTGTGCATGTATACCAAATTTCAGCTTTCTGGCTCAGGCGAGAGCCCCAAAAGAATTTTGATGCCCAAGTGATTCCTGAACATTACGCTCATATAATATGCCTTGTTAGAAGTCAGTCCACAGGCTCTCTAAGGGGACGTGTATGAATTGTGCAGCGGATATATGAGTCCACCAGGAATTACTCCTTATCATTAAAAAAGAAAATAAAAGGAAACTACCCCTGCATATGGATTTTATGATAGAAAGAACTGGGCCTTGTTCTTGAATGCAATTTTTCACAGTCACAGACACAGATCAAAGAAGGCAAGCAGGCAGACCCCGCAACACCGCTGACCCAGAGCTGGTTCCAAAAAGTAGTTGCAGAACTAATAACCCAGCCTGCCAAGGTATAGGCCCTAGTGATGGAGAGTGGGGAGAAAAATCTGTTCCATGGTCTCCTGCAAATGTCAGCATACACCCTTGCTCTGTTTGGGCACATCTGTTGATTCATGACTTGAGAATAGCAAAAGTGGGGGGGGGGGAGCAGCCAGCGTCTTGATGGTAGCATACTTTTCCCAAGCTCGGCTTTTGAGAAACACAATTGTGAATGAGTAAACGTGATGCCTTGCAGGTTTGGTGAGGAAGATTGAGGACCGTTTGGCATTGATCTGCTTTGCTTTGCATGTGGGTATGTGGAACTTCACTTCTGCTTTCTGCTCACACGGGCACCAGAGAAAGACGACACTCTGACTGCTTTTGCACATTTTCAGTCACCAGGATGGTGGGGCAGCTGAGTAGAGGGAGAGAAATCTTTCATTTTCTCAGAAACCCATACGTTCAATATATCTGTCTTGCCTTTTGAGCCTGGTTTGTGAGAGGAAAACTCGCAACCTGGCAGAGGGATTGAAGAAACAGAAAGAAAATCCCAATTGACACTTTAAATTAGACATGTTTTGCAGGCTCGCCTGAGATGGCAATTACCCCAGCTGCAGATCCTACAGACGGATTGTAGGCAAGAGTACTGACTGCTACCAGGTAATTCTACCTGCTAATTACTTGGAAGGATTCAAATTCTAAACAACTGACCTGAATGTATTCTTGGGTTCTGGGACCTATTAAAGAGGGGGGGGGTACTTTTTAAAAGGCACACAGTGATGTTGACAGAAACTCTGGAGCTGTTGAAAACCTATCAAAAATGTTCTTGCCGCTTAATGATGAGAGCACTTCAGCCAGCTGGAGATTCCCCAGACATTTGTGTTTGCTAGTAGTTAACAATAAGGAAAACTTTATTAGTGGCAGGCAGAGGGGGTTTTTATTATTATTTTAATGCTGACTGTTTAAAAATTAAAAAAAAAAAACAAACCGCTAAGCTATGTTCAGTGTATGCCAAGTGCAGTGAGAATTGTAAAATGGGGAGCTTTGACCATGTGGCCATCAAGCTTTGTTGGGTCACAACC
Source organism: Podarcis bocagei (assembly GCF_964188305.1). Lineage (NCBI taxonomy): Eukaryota > Metazoa > Chordata > Lepidosauria > Squamata > Lacertidae > Podarcis > Podarcis bocagei. Next base: position 71,935,353 of record NC_138129.1, read on the forward strand.
CAGAGATTCCCCCAATACTTTTAAATTTGCTACTGAATTGGGAGACGAAACAGCTCCATCTTCTTCCACAAGGACTGCCAGCTGACCACAAGGTAGACAGAACCGAGAGGTGAAGCATTTCAAAGCATGGAGTGGCTACAGTGTCAGACTAGGACTGGGGAGACCAGGGTTCAAATTCCCTCTCAGCCATGAAGCTCACTGGGTAGCCTTGGGCCAGTCACTGCCTCTCAGACTAACCTACCTCACAGAGTTGTTGTGGGCACTACTTTCCCCCCACACACACCCCAAGAAAAATGGGTGCCAGAATTCACCATGGAGTTGTGGCAGTAGGTTTCCAGGCAACTCGGAGCAGCCCTGAGCAGATGTCGGTTTGACAACAGCTGTGTTCACCGCCTGTGGAGGTGCTAAAAGCTATGGCATGCTTTCTCCCTAGCTTGTTTGAGGGGTTGCCCCTGATTCTGGTGCATGTCAAATAAATGTGCCTCCGCCTTCCTTGTTCTCTTCAGGCAAATGGCAAGGGCAGCTCAGAAGGGCCCTCACGCAAACACACACACAAGCAACGGTAGAGGCCTAGCTGGAAAGCGTAAAGCCCCTTGCCACTACACGGGAGATGGATTGAAGAAAAGGAAATACAAATTGGCCCTGCCTCTTTGCTTAACCAATCACAACTAGGAGTGGCTAAGGAGCTAGGTGGAGTCATGGATCTAAAAAGAAATATAGACTTGCACACACTGCCTAGTTTCCATTTTGACTTGAAATGTTTGTTTTGGGCTTCTCGTAAGAAGCAGGTGTGGCGGGAGTGCTGGCTCGCAATGGCGCCCACCTGAGAGGTGCCAGAACTGCACTCTGGCTGGGAAAAAAGCACTGGTTGTGGGGATTAAATGAGGAAGGGGATAACCATGCATGCCACCTTAAGCTCCTTGGGGGGAAGGTGGGCTATAAATGCAATAATTAAATTACCGTAACTAAATGGAAGTACCTACTAATGTCTGCAAGCCATGCTATTCTTGAAGGCACAAGATCAGGGCCTGGTTCAAAAAGTTGGCAACCTGTTTACCACTAGTATGGCCAGATGCAATAGGAAATAGGGCTCCAGCACCTTTAATAGTTGTGTAGAAGAGGGAATTGAAAGAGGAGCATCTTGTAATGCAAAGACTAGCAAAAGTTCCCAGTTTGCACATCCCTAATTAGCCAACAAATTCTACCTAAAGAAAGAAAGAAAAATCCTTGGCAAATTCAGAGATTCCTGCTGGAGCAGAAACACCCAAGTGATTTCAAGGGAAACCAAGGGAATCTTAAGAAGACTAGTGAGACACAGCCACAGCAGAGTGGCTTTGCAACGGCAACCATCCCTCGAACGTAACATGATTTGGCCCTGATTCAAAACCTCGCCTGTGTATTTGCCACCCAGACAGAAATTCTTCCAGCACCCTATTTATGTCTCATGCATGGAACCATAAGATGCACCAGGCTCGGGGCAAAAGAGGAAGCAGCAGGAAATCAGTCAGAGTTTCATCCCTCTGGAAAGGTGAGAACAATGCTGGACTCCTGCTCATCTGGTACCTCCGTGACCAGAGGTGCTCAATCTTCTACCACAGAGGCAGCCTGCTGTTTATAATCTCATAAGTATTTCTGAGTGATTAAGTACAGCAATGCGCAAGGGAAGGGTGCATTATTTACTGTGAAAAGAGACGGCTTGCGATGACAGTTATTACTTTTCAGTAACCCTCCTCAGGAAATACCAGAGAGCGACGCATCTCTCCACAAGGACTTGCCTAACATTACAAATTCACCAGACCAGTGAAGTGTGGGAGAATTTGTACACTCTCGCACTCGCACTCTTCTCTCGCCGTTAGCCCGTTGAAAGACAGAATCACTCCCTTTGTGAAAGGAAATGTGCGAGCAAAGCAATGCAAAGGACGCCGTATCTACTTAACAGAAATTCCCCACTCCCCAAAGAAAATGCCCCTCTGGCTGTTGTCTATATGCTGCGCTCTTCACAATTGCACTGCTGACTGTTGTTTTAAGATTCCATTACCTGTTTTATGACTCATTTCCTACCTCCGTATCAAAAATGCATGTCCCGATACCTCTGAGCCAGCCACTGGAAATGGCCTGTTCAACAGCCTGCAAAAGTATTTACCACCTTGAACGTCTACGGAGTATTTAGAAACATTTTGTACAGCTCTAAAGAAGCACAAAGTTCAGGCTTGTGCTGCCTGGCAGAAATGAGGGTCCAGGAGAAACGGCGCGTTCATCTTCCCTATTGCCCAAAGTTTTAGGTTCTGTTTGTGTTAGGGGGGACGAAGAAGGCACAACAAGTGTATTTGTTCCCAATGTCTGCTCAGTTTGCAAGACTCTGGAAGGAATGGGGCTTTGGGGAAATACAACTCAGTTGTCATATCTGGTACCTGGATATTAAAAAATTTGTGTGGTTAACGAGGGAGATATGGGGGCGGGAAATTGGTGGGCCAATTTCCTCAGAACAATGAAGCAAAGTGCTAGCTGGCAACCAGAATGCATCTTCATCCACATGGTTGCAGCTGACTCTGTTCGAAAATGTACATCAACTGTAACAAACTCTTACATGAACTGCAGCCAAAGACCTAAACTACCGGACTGGTAGAGATGCAGTACAGTGGTACCTCAGATTACATACGCTTCAGGTTACATACGCTTCAGGTTACAGACTCCGCTAACCCAGAAATAGTGCTTCAGGTTAAGAACTTTGCTTCAGGATGAGAACAGAAATTGTGCTCCGGCGGCACAGCGGCAGTGGGAGGCCCCATTAGCTAAAGTGGTGCTTCAGGTTAAGAACAGTTTCAGGTTAAGAACGGACCTCCGGAACGAATTAAGTACTTAACCCGAGGTACCACTGTACATCAGCAGATCATTGGTCCAGCTAGATGGATATCTAGCTCCCTAAGGCCTCCAGAACATGCTTCCCCCCTGTTACGTGAGACCCTTTTAGGTTGACACCCCAGGTGTAATGATCTTTGGCAGGCAATCAAGCAGTACTGACTCACCAGCAGTTTTATGTATGTTTACTTACAAAAAGGCACATCCAGAGCACAGCTTCTCACCTGCTCGCATTGACAATAGTTGGTCAGTCTGAATTTTTGCCCCTCCCACAGCAGGAAGGACGCCAAACTCCTGTCTTTCCCCTCTTGCCCTTCCGTTGCCATCTGATCTTATCCAGACGCCTAGCACAGGGATTGAGAGGATGGCCTGTCCCCTCCCCACTGTTACTCGACACAGACTCAGACCTCTGCTTATCTGCTGATTGCCTAGCAATGCTCTGGCTGTCTTCCAACTCTTCTTCTTCTTGCGAGCTAACAGAGTCTTCCCCGGGAAGGGGGGTTGAACTGCACTTTCTTGACTCTCATCTGCAGCCAACTCTCATCTGCAGAGTCAGTCCCTCGTTCATTTAGTTCTATTTCTGAGTCTAACTCTTCTCCTGCGCTCTGGGGGGCCACGTTCCTGACACCAGGGATCAAACATAGGAATTTTCCCAAGCGAAGCATGTTCTCTAACACTGAGCCTCGGTGTTCATGAGTTGCTCTTCTCTCCTGCTCCGTCAGCAGTCAGTGACAGCAGCCACTAACTGTAACCACTCCAACAGTACTTGAATGTGCTTAGTTTGGATGTGTGATCGCCTAGATTCATACTTGTTTCAAAGCTCCCTTTCTGTTCCCCTCCGCCATTCAAAACACCACTGAGATGTATCTTCTTAGAGGAATCTGTAAAGAAAGAAGGCTTGGGGGGAGAACTTGCAGGGCTACAAAATATGTGAGCTGGAAGGGTGTGTGTGCCCACAGAACTTGCAGACAAGGTGAGGCTATGTTGGTTCAGAAAAAGCACATTTTCTGAGGGGTCAGATTTAAGTGAGGATTTTATATCTACTGCTTTTAGTTGTTTTTTACTGTCGCTACAATAATTGTTTTTATTTCTAATGTTTTTGATCTGTTGCCTATTTGCTTTACGGTTCTCTTTGGTAAAGCTATCTTGAAAATCTAGATTTAAATACACATTTTCAAATAAATAAAATAAAGTAAGATTTAAATAAGGAGAGGGGGCATACACAAAGGTAATTTTCGGCCATGGGGTTAACAGATGTATTAGATGGTATATTGCTTCACTTACTCCAAAAAATGTTGATAAGACAGCCTTGCTTGCTGCATGCTGTGGTCTTCCTGCTCATTTTGCTGATTATGAGGATTATTATAATTTTCAGGAGCTTAGAGCTCAGCCAGAGCCTCCCAGCTCTTGTCAGTTTACTAGTACATGGTCTTTTAACCTGGGTCTTTTAACCTGGGCTGGATCTACACCTACTTTTTGAACCTTGTTGGAATGATATTAGAAACAGTGTTCTAAAACGTCAGGACCGGGAAAATCCTCTTTGGTTTCTCTTTCGCTTTGTTTCCATACCATCTACCTGGTTTCGGGTAGCTGGTGTCACATTTTATTAATGCATAACAAGAACATATATGATAGAATCATTCCTTTACTCTTTTTAAGTATTAAAAACCAGGAGAGTAGATCCACCCCGGTGACTAAAAAGTATGGTGGGATAAAGACATAGACTGGACTTAGGGTGTTGGTGGTGCACACAGAACTAAAAAAAAACAAGTCCCACATATTAAAAGCACTATCATAGATGTTAAGAGGGTAAGCCAATAGGCAGCTTCCCATTTCTACTCTGCGTGTGGCAGCCTTATCTACATGGATATTTTGCTGGCAGAAAGTCAGGTGCAAGGCTTCTAGCCTCGCTGTGACAACTACTGAGCCAAGTGCTACATGCAGTGGGTCGGTTGTGTGGTTTTCTGCAAACTCTCCACATTGGTTGGAATGGCAAAGCTAGTCAGATAAAACATGACATATAAATCACTTAAAATAACTGGTGCGAACAAAGCAGCATTATTACAGTGGTAAATTGTGCATGAACCAGGTGACTTCATGGAGTTTGCATCGTTCCTGGCAAAACATCTGAGTTTGCTTTCATCACTGCAAAAACATCTGCCTGTCACTGGGCTGTTGCACAGCTGGCTGCGAGGCCTGCAGCAGGGAGCATAGGAATGCCCTCCCATTAGACCAAAATGGAAAGTCTGTAAGCTTCCATGGCACAGGAACACAGGAAGATGTCTTGCAGTCAGTCAGAGTCATGGTCCCTCTTGCTCAATACTGTCTGCTTCGACTGGCAGAGGCTCTCCAAGGTTTTGGCACGAATCTTGCTGTGTGATATTTACAATGCAGTCAAACCAACAATGCATGTTTGCTAGATAGGCTCATGATGGATGGGAGCTGAAGCTCAAAGAGTTTTCCTGTAGGTTTGCTAGAGAGAACTCTGAGAGACACTCCCACTGTGCCCTGACAGGGGGAAAGCATAGCCACATATCATCTCCTCACCTGGCTGGGCACTTTCTCTTTGCTCTTTCACCTCATTCCAGCAATGTAGAACATATGCTAAGTCTGAGCCACAGCTCACACTCAGTCTTGAACTAGGCCAAAGTATGTAACTGGATCACCATTTTAAGTCTGCCTAAACAAAGCTGCTGTATCTGTTACTCTTCAACAAGTATTCCGAGTGAGTGTATGTTACTTGTTGCCTTTTACAACAGAGCATTCCAAACCGTGTGTCACGACACGGCTGCAGTGTGTAGATGTGTCGCACGAATGCTCCTCGCGCTCCTCCCGGGAAAAGGAGTTAGTGTAACTTCTGGTTTGCAAGTAAAACTGAATTACTGTGTTGCGAAATGATGCACGTCTAAAATGTGTCACACCAACATGAAACATTTGGAAAGCTCTGTTTTACAAGATTGTTTGTGTGATTATTGTTTTAAGGGGGAGAAAATGCCAGGAGAATCCAGCCTGCCTCAAAGCATCCTGGATTACTTAAACTAAAAGGCTAAAAGTAGCCGGTCTAAGCTTCCCTTTTAAGCTGCAAAGGGATGTGCTCTGCTGAACTCACAAACATGAGGAAGGAAGGATCATATATAATAAATATATCTTCTCCTGGCATCTATACACATCCCTACACTTTACCTGCCTTACCTGAAGATGCCAAGGACTGAACTTCAGACCCATTCATGCAAGGCATGCATTCTACCCCTGGACCACAGCCCTTCCCCCAAATGGCATTAGCAAACACTGTGTGATACCCCAACTCCATTCTCTGTTGCTCCCGGACTCACGCAGCTGGGGCTGCCAGTTGGCTGGTTCAGAAGCCCAGCAAAATTTGACATCTAAAGATGGTGGTGTGAGTGTGTTGTACTGTCAAGAAACAGATGAAACAGAATTGGGGGAGCTGCTGGAAGTGTAAACAAGTAGATGGATTTTTCTTCTTTTTCTTATGTAGTGGACTTGTAAGAAAATGACGGCATTTTGGGAAATGATATATGATGAGATGAACAAGATGTTTAAAGTGGTTATACTTTTTTTAAAAAAACAAAGCCCTGAAGCTTTTCTCTTAGGGATTATAGGGACTGAAGTTCAAAAAAAAAGATGATTAAACTGTTTGTGTATGTAATGACAGCAGGTAGGATTCTTTATGCACAAAAATGGAAGGAAGAAGAACTTCCCACCAAAGAAGAATGGATAAGTAAAGTGATATATTATGTGGAATCAGCAAAGATAACAGCTCAAGTAAGAGAACCAAATGATTATTGTTTTGTAGAAGAATGGAAGCCTTTTTCAGACTATTTAAAGGAATATTATAGCATGATGAATTCACGAGTAGGATTTTAACTGTGAGCAACAGAATGAATGAGAGATTATTGTATTATTATTATGGTATAAGAGAGAGAAGTTGGGATACAACAACGGGGAGAAATTAAAAACACCATAGAAAATGAGATGGGACGTCAACAAAGAAAAGGGGGGGATACTATGTATTGGAATGTCTATGTGATTTTTTAAAATAAAATGTAAGTGGGGAAAAAGAATTGGAGGGCATGAAAAAGAGGTATATTCAAGTTTGAAATAAATAAAATCAATCATGCCTCTGCCTTACCACTTTCAATGCCCTGACCACAAAAAAGTGTCTCCAGCCAACATTCGGAGGCATTTCAGAAGCTAAATGCAATGAAGTATGTGTTGAGATGATGAGCGGCTGCATGGAAATGAAGGCTGGGTTTCTTCTGTGTACATCCTCTCCATCCTGTGCTCATAGGTAGAAACTGCAAATTCACGGGTCCCAGGGCAGCACTATTCAATGTCAGCAGGAGTGCTCTGGTAGAAGGCAGCTGTGGGTTGCAGTTTGACATCCCATAACACATTATTCCAGGGAGATTGATTTCAACGGAACATGGAAACAAATTTGACTGGACTCAGAACTGCAGCCACACTTTTTAAATCTCTTCTTCGGGTTTTCATTCATTTATATCGATATCCAGTGCTTTTTTTCTGGGGGGACGCAAGGGTACACATACCCCAAAACATTTTGTGAATCTAAGTTTGGCCTCATTTAGGGACAGTATTTCAATATGAGTAGGAAAATGAGAGTACCCCAAAACATTTTTTAGAAAAAAAGCATACGGATTAAAAAAAAATGGCTGCTGGGAAATAAAAAAAGAATCAAGCCGAGAGTACAGAGAACATGTAAAATAAAATGTGAGGCTCAGAAATGCCAAACACAAGACAGGGGTTTTTGTATTTAAAAATAATAATCATAAATTTAACTGTCCTGGCATCTTGTTTCAATTTGGGAGGCCTGGTAATTATTAGACAAATCCAGCCATATTTAGTCATGGCTCTGGGTGTACTGTCTCATATTCATTACGACACACAAGATGACAGACAAAACTGTGATTTTTCCTGTATCTGTGGTTGGCGTGTACGTGTTCTGGAGCTTCCTGAAGTTTCCGGGTTTTCTCCTCAACTGCTGACATAGCAAGGTGTGAGGTGATTAAAGTCTGCCTTGTTCTGCTCTACCCCCAGAATCTCTTTCTCTACATTCATTTCCTAATAATGATCCTAAATACTACACGGGGGCAGTAGGGGACTGAGTGAGTGGTTTGGCCTGCAGCTATTTAGTTGAGGGGTCCATTTGTCCTAGGCCCTAAAGACTCTTACTTGTATGTAAGAAAGAGATTTATTTTTATGCAAGGTAGGATACAGGCTGAGCAGCAGACACAGGGCCCAGGCATACAGTTCAAGAGCTCGGAAGTGTTAGTTTCTGTTTGCCACTGAGCAGCTGCTTGGAGTCACAAGGCTCTGTTTATATTCCAGAGACAGTCCAGGCTGTTGGAAGTCTCACAGGAGACGGGAGACGGATGTGACGTTAGTGGTTTCCTGTTCCTTTGTTTCTTTGTTGCAGTTGCTCTCTGCTTTCACAGAGAGAGGATGTATTTTTCTTTGCTGTCTGCGTAGTTAAGAAATAAAACTCCCAGCATGTAGCTCATACTATCTCATCCTTCCGTGTGCTGCTTTGATTCTCTGCTGGATGGGAATGTGCCTGAGGCCTCATCAAAGGCTCTGGTCATTAATCACGTCGGAGGGCGATTCCGGAAGATGAGCTTTATCAGCTCGGCCGACAGAAAGGAGGGCAAGAAGCTCAGAACTGGACAGAAGTGATGAAGGTGTCCTAACAAGTTTCCATACCCTGCCCACCAACTTTTTAAAGATGAAGTATGGCAGGCTCACTTGTGGTAATGTCGGGGTTGCAAACAAATGCTCTGTTGGGATGCATGGGTAGGTCTGCACCCACTGCCAGAAACCCTAGAGAGGCACTGCCAGTCAGAGTTGACAATATGGACCCAGATAGACCAATAGCCTCAATCAGTAGAAGTCAGCTTCCTATGTTCCTATCTCTTTTTAGTTTACTGTATACCACCATCAGCACATATTAATGTCATCATAAGCTACAGGCACACTTGTATTTCTCACCAAAAAGGATGTGACAGGTAAAATGTTCAATATGCTATTCTTTGCAAATAAACATTTTTTAATACAAAAAGCTGCATGTAAACTTTTATTAACATATTCACTGACATGGTTCAATGTGTATGTGTTGCCTGTCTGTCCTTCTTTGCTTTTCTGGACCTTGTGCTGGATGTGCACAGAGAGAGGGCAGTGGGCAAGTTGGTACACATGCTGCTGCTGAAAGGCAGCTCTCAAAACAGTTAGCTCTACCTGAGTGTATATAAAAACAGACCACTTGCCAATCACAGCTCTGACATCACTCACTGGCTAAAAGCCTGGAAGGTGGGGACTACAAACCAGTCATTTTACAGAAACTGTGGGGTGGAGGGAAGAACACATTTCAGCTTATAATTTTTGAGTATGTAGGAACTGACTTTTTAAAAAAAAAAATGGAAGCCAAGACTCTGAGGCACCTGTTGGGCTTGGGCTAATCTTTAGTAAATGCTGACAAAAAATTTTCTCCGATTAAACATGTCAACTTCGCCATCTCAGTCAAATCCAGTAATTTTAACAACCATTCCTCCACAGTTGGTCATGATGAGTCTTTCCATCTTCATGCATATAAAAGTCTCGCTGTTGTAATTGTATATTGAAATAAAGTTACATAGTCTTTTTCTAATTGTATAATAATAATAATAATAATAATAATAATAATAATAATAATAATAATAATTTGTTATTTATACCCCGCCCATCTGGTTGAGTTTCCCCAGCCACTCTGGGCGGCTTCCAATCAAGTGTTAAAAACAATACAGTATTAAATATTAAAAACTTCCCTAAACAGGAGTTATATCCATAACTCCTGGCAGGGTTCTGGTTTTGAGTTGAAAATTAGTCTTCAGAATTCTCTGTATCAGTGTATGCATTTGTATCCATTTTTTAAAGCTTTTTTACATGTCCACCAAACATGATGAAATGTCTCTTCATGTTCAGAAAAGGACAACAGTGACTTTGAAAAAGAGTGGGAACCTTTTATATTATATTTGCAGAAACAAAAAAAGAACATTGACTTGATGGCAGAATTTAAATAAACATACAGACTTTTTTTAAATATATAGAACATTTAAAATAAAGAAGAAACAATATTGGTGGAATTGGTGGAATCAGCAGTATATGATAAGGGTGTAACAAACCAGAAATGGGAGCCTGGGAGGAAAGGGGATGAAGATTTGTAACATGTATGTTATTAATATGAGATGTTTGTTAAAATACAAAAAAAAGTTAATAAAAATTTGTTTTTTTAAAAAAATTGTCTCTTCATGTTCTTAACATTTCCTACAAGTATTTGAGATGGAATCCCATTTTCAATACTGTTTGCAGCTGCAAAAGTTTTGGGGGTGATCACACTGCTTGATTTCCAACCACCACATGTCCCATAGCTTCATGCAGAAATCATGTAATATTTTATACCACAGATGTTTCAGCTTATTTTTGTGCCCTGTCTTTGTTGCTCTATGGTGCCCCTACACACAGCAATGATTGCAGTAACACTGGGGAAGCACCACGGAACAAAAATTACAGTAGGATGGCGTGTGGACTTTCCACTATAAACCCAACACTATTATTGCATCAATGACATATTGCAGAAAAATGTCAGTCGGGGGGGGGGCGCTATGGTCACATCCCTTTAAAGTAGAAGCGCCTTGCTATCAGGCATGGAAAATAAGAATAAATCCAAGTTATGTTTTGGAACTGCTGTTTCCAAGATCACAGTATATGTTGCCATGACACTGTTGTAGAGTTAAGCTTACGCAAAAGAGCTGGGTCACATAGTAGCGATGAAACAGATTTATCTCAGATGTGTGTTCTCCAGATTCCCCCTAATTTCCATTTCCTTTCTTATAAACCTTTCTTATGTATAGAATTCTGCTTTTGCAAAGCTAAGCACATATTCATGTTCCACTTGAAACCTTTGCAAATGCAAACTGCCAGAGAAATATAAAAGAGGAGTAAAAAAAAATAGATTGGGTTGGTGCGGGGGGGGAGCAGTTGTTTCCTGATAAAATGATAATTAAAAGGTATTTCCCTCTGTGCTTCAGAGAATTCTAGAAGCACACAAAAAGGAAGTTGTTTTCCTTGGCTGTGTATTCCCAATACGAAAACAAGACGTGGGACAAAGATGAGAACGTGCAAACACTCAGGAGTGACCCTGCTGTGGAAGCACACACATAGAAGAGAAGAAGACGAAGAGTTTGGATTTGATATCCCACTTTATCACTATCCAAAGGAGTCTCAAAGCGGCTAACATTCTCCTTTCCCTTATTCCCCCACAACAAACACTCTGTGAGGTGAGTGAGGCTGAGAGACTTCAAAGAAGTGTGACTAGCCCAAGGTCACCCAGCAGCTGCATGTGGAGGAGCGGGGAATGGAACCCAGTTCACCAGATTATGAGACTACCACTCTTAACCACTACACCACAAAGGCTCTACACTGGTACATAGCAATGTACCAGCTTCTTCTCTGAATCCAGCTGCAGGGAGGATAGTTGAGCAGAATTTGGATTTGTGACAGAAATTTTTGTCTGAACAGTGTGACAAGGCTTTTAAAAATCTTGGTCCTATCAGGGGCGGGTTCCATTTGGGATCCAGTTGCATACTCTCCAACATTTCTCCCATGAAAATAGGGATGTCCTATATAATAATAATAATAATAACAACAACAACAACAACAACAACAACAACAACAACAACAACAATAATAATAATAATAATACCATGCCCGCCTGGCTGAGGTTGTATAGCTACTTGGTTCAGGGGTCACATAACTCCATACCCTCCAATATTTCTCCTTTGATTGGCCTAAGGACATCCTAATGAAAAGTGGGACATTCTGGGATCAAATCAGAAACGGGTATGGCTTTTGTAAATCTGAGACTGTCCCTGGAAAACAGGGACACTTGGAGGGTCTGCAGTTGAGGTAATAAAATTAGGAAGCTGCTGTATACTGAAACAGACCATTGGTCCATCTGGGTCAGAACTGTCTGCAATGAGTTGCTGCAGCTCTTCAAAGCTTCAGAAAGGAGTCTTTTGCAGACGACCACCACCACCCAAAAAAAGTCAGGAATTGAACTTGGGATTTTGGGATGCAGTGTGTGTGCTTTACCATTGTGTTTGGGGAGGGTTTGGTCTAGACTGGTCTAAAATACGACGGATTTTAGCAGGGTTGCAAGCTTCAGGTTACAGTCCTCTACACACTTATGCTGGAGCATAGGTATATTATTCTACTGTCAGTTGGTATAACTGGTTGGTTAACCAACCAGTGACTAATCTGTGGGATTGTGAATTAAAGACCCTTGTTTGCATTTGAGACTCCTTGCTTCTGATTTGCAAAAAAATATTGCAGATGGGTTTTCTTTCTAACAAAAAAAGCTTTTGTTATTTCACACTCCTTTCAATAGCTTAAACAGGCACCAATATGGAGAATTTCCAACAGGTAACATAAAAATCTACTTCCATTTAAGTAAACAATCCTCTGATTAATCAGTGTACATGCTTCTATGACTTATTTGGGACACAAGGACTTAATGTGGGTTGTATAATTTGTATTTTACTTTTTCCTCCTTCCTTGAAACACTGTAACTTTTAAGTCGTTAAATAAGAAGACTTACTTTGAGCATCTCTGTTTTTAACGTAGAAGAAAAAGCAAAAAAGTGTTAGAAATGCAAATGAGCATTCTAGCTAGCATAGGCTTGCATTCAAACTAAAAAACAAGAGTCACTTTAAGTCTTGTGTGCTTTATAATAAAACAAAAACAAAAAAACCCACTCTCAGGGCCTGCCCTACCATTAGGCAAACTGAAGCAACTGCCTCAGGTGACAAGAAATATGGGCACAAGAGAGGTGTTGGAAAACAGAGGTGTGTCTTCCTGCCCCAAACCAGCCTGCTGGAAGAGGCTGTCCCTTCGCTAGTGTCTAAGACTCAACAGTCATTTTGGTCAGATTCCACAAGGAATAAGAGAGGGGCGCCATCTTGTCTTTCGCCCAAGAAGCAAAATGCCAACCCTGAATTCCCTTAGTTGCAAATACAAGTTCTGAACTGAGTTTTGCTCCAGCTGGCAGTTATTTGAGCTATTTGAGAATGTACTTGTTGTTAGGAAGTAGAAACAGGCCTGGGAATTTCCAGCTGCTCTGGCAAAGAGTTATATACCAGTTCATCAAGCCGGGCAACTACTTTCAAGGGCAAAAGTTTCCATTTCACCTCATACAGGCCTCAGACATGAAAGAAGGAAACAAGAGGTATAACTCTAGATTCCCCCAAGCAGCAGCATGACAAGCCAGTTCAAACTTTAGCTCCTGCAATTATGGCACATTAGGACCTGCCGCATTTCACCGCTTGCACCCCACATAACTTCCTACTGACTGCGGAATAGTAACTTCCTGCAGACAATCAACATCCCGGGTACTCCTAGTTATAGGCTGTTGCCAGGCAAAGCCCATTTGCACTTTGCAGAAAAACGGGAGGGGGGGAAGAGAAAAGCCCGCTTGCTCTCTCCGTCTAGTAAATAAAACAGAAAAACCCTGCCAGATCCCACCATTGTTAATCTGCTCTCCTCAAGAAAAGTGAGGTGGAAAGTAATATAGACTGTAAATTCTTTGTCCCAGCTG